>NC_090385.1:29709092-30014184 GCF_036365525.1 Heterodontus francisci | reverse complement strand
TACGGATCACCTTATTCAATAACTCCTCATCTACGGATCACCTTACTCAATAACATTAAAATAACATAACCTGCATAGATTAAAAAGATTCTCCAGCTCTCCCTGTACCTCTATCCATCTTGCAGGTAATTAGTGCTAGGTATTATATTTTTAACCCTTCAACTGTGTCTCTGAACTTTTAATTTTACTGCCTCTGACCATTACCAGTGTGTTTAATTTATTCTGATTATTGTAAAGTCAGTCTCTCCATGGAGTATGTGTCAATGCGTTGATAATTTAAAATGTTCTCTCACTCTCTTGGCCACATTAACCATTTCATATTATTCTGTTGTCAGGTAGCTCAGCATGTCTGAGACCCGATATTCAGTGCATTTTACCATGCCTTTTTTTGCATGAAGTTGCGTCACATGTAACAAATTACGTATGCACACTTACACCAGTATCCAAATATCATGCCACATGTTCCTCCGATACAAGTCATTCTTGACTTTCAGGTCATCTTATCGAAAGATCAGTGGACCTAAGTTGGATGGTTCACTACATTAAAGCAATAAACTGGGAACATTTGCTCAAGAATCTTTTCATTGTGCAGTATTTGCTGATAGGAATCATTGGATAAAGTGAACAGTGCATTTGCCATATGAAGGAAATTTCTGTCGAGGAAATCTGTGCCACTCGTTTTAAAAATAAAGAATGATTTAACTTTGTCTCTCCTATGGGTAGGGATGTAGCCTATGGTCTGTGTCACATTTTTAGGCTTTACCTAAATATTTTCTGTGCAATGTTAAGGTAGATTTTCATGGGTGAACCCTGACTTCCGACAAACAAAAATAGCATTTCACAAACAATATCTCTGAATTGCGTCCAATGTCAATATACCTTTGAAGATAGGGTGCTGACAGTGTTCTAAATGTAGCCTCCCCAAGGATAAAGTAGCCTATTTAGACTTACGATCAAATGATTGTGAAATCCTTGAGATGTAACCTTGTATCTGATTAGACTTTTTGATAGCTGCTTCAGATTTACTGCATTCTTTGTGAATGGTCACTAGTCACTCCCTGATCCCATTATCAGATACAGCTGAGCATGCATTCAGCACTTTTACATTTGTTATCGTTTTACATCCTGAGGATGTGCTGCATTCATGGGCTACTCTGAACAGATGGGTATAGTAAGCAATGATCTAGAGGTCACTGACATATAGGATTGGTCTTAGCAGATGGTAATAAGATTCTGTTCCATTTGCTGGTCTGTACTATGTTCATATTTGTGCCATGCTCAACAGCAACAGATGAAGGGGGTTATCTTATGAGGAAAGGTTGAACAGGTTGGGCCTACACCCATTGGAGTTTCGAAGAATGAGAGGTCATCTAATTGAAACATATAAGATCCTGAGGGACTTGACAGGGTGGATGCTGGAAGGATGTTTCCACTTATGGATGAGACTAGAACTAGGGGACACAATTTAAAAATAAGGGGTCTCCTATTTAAGATGGAGAGCAGGAGAATTTTTTTCTCTCAGAGGGTTGTTAGTCTGTGGAATTTGCTTTGTCAGAGAGCAGTAGAGGCTGGGTTATTGAATATATTCAAGGCTGAGTTAGATAGATTCTCGATAGACAAGGGAGTCAAATTATAGGGGCTAGACAGGAAAGTGGAGTTGAGGCAACATTCAAATCAGCCATGATCTTATCATATGGCAGAGCAGACTCGAGGGACCAAATGGCCTACTGCTGCACCTAATTTGTACGTTCATATGTATGTTCATTAACAAATCAAAAAGTATGGGAGGGGTTATAGACGGAACTTCTATGGTTCTAAAAGTGTTGCTCCTAGGATAAGTGACATTGCAAACAATTCCCTCTCCTCAGGTACTATCCACCTCCCTTTCCAAACTGCTGTTGTCACCCCATTGTCAAAAAGATCCTTGACTAGCTGCTTCTTCTACAATCTCCTATTTCTCTCCACAATCCTTGGAGATGTTGTTAATTCTCAAATCCATACCCGTCTTTCCAAAACATCTCTAACCAAAGTAACAAATGACATCCTCTGTAACTGTGATGCATGGTCTCATCTTGTCCTCCTCAACCTCTGCAGCTTTTGTCATGACTGACCACAACATCCTCTTCCAAGTTATGTTGTTGATTTTCCAATGCTCCATTGTGTACCTCCAGTGTTAGCTTTGACTTTTAGCTTGACTGGTTTACCAATTTTGCACGTTTTCAAACCCCATCAACTTTGTTTACCTCCCAACTGTTCCTGCCATATAGAGCATTACCACCACCTTGTTTGTCCATTCTGTCTTGTCTAAACACCATTTCCCCTGAATGTTTTTATTCATTTCAATCCTCGAGCTTAAACCGCATATCTGATGTTCCCATCAAATCATTGGAACCAAATTCTCTAACAGCCTCTAATTCCAACATCTTATTTCCAAAGCTTTGAGTTTTCATTTATAAACTAATTATTATGGGGTATCAAATATTTCAAGTGCAAAAGCAACAATTCCACATCATTGAGGTGAAAACAGAAAGTTCTGGAAATGCTCAGCAGATTTGGCAGCATATGTGGAGAGAGAAATAGAGTTAATGTTTCAGGTCTGTGACCTTTCATCAGAAGACCCGGGTTTTCGCCGGGTGCTCCGGTTACCTCCCCCAGCCAAAGACTTGCAGGTTGATAGGTAAATTGGCCATTATAAATTGCCCCTAGTATAGGTAGGTGGTAGGGGAATTGAGGGAAGGTGGGGATGTGGTAGGAATATGGGATTAATGTAGGATTAGTATAAATGGGTGGTTGATGGTCTGCACAGACTCGGTGGGCCGAAGGGCCTGTTTCAGTGCTGTATCGCTAAATAAATAAATACCTGCTGAGTATTTCCAGCACTTTCTATTTTATTTCAGATTTCCAGCATCCGCAGTATTTTGCTTTTATTTCATTGAGGTGTTGCATGGAGCAGTAGCATGCATTAAGCTTCTAAGCCACTTCATGGACTCCCAGGCCACCTGTAACTTCTGCATCCTTGATGAGTCCAGGTTTCACACCTACACAGAGTGTGAAAGGTTGCAGCCCCTGCTCCATTATTTGAAGGAGTTGCTCCTGAACATCTGACTCTACTTCAGTCATGCTCCTGATCATTAGCCATCAGGTACAGACGATGGTGGAGGACCTCCTCATGGGTCTGCTTCTGGGCCTGGCTGTGGTGGCCAACCACAGGTCCAGGCTGGACATGGTCTGTGGGGGAATGGGCCGCTGTGGCTGGCTACCTGCCTCTCTATGCGTGGGGGCCTGGGTGGTCCAGAAGGAGGAGGACGGGGTATCCGCTGCCACGCTCGAGACCCTACGCAACCAGTGGGCACCACAGGGACTGGAGGGCAGCATTGCCAACACAGGTGACAAGATTCTTGTTTAATTTTGTAAGTTTCCTTTATGTTGCGGTTTAGTCTTTTTTAGTTGTGCTCCATTTAAAAAGAGGGCACTTTTGTTTTTTTTCGTTTGTTGACCCTCATCACCCTCTATAAAAACAAAGGTGACCGCGGTGACTGCAACAACTACCGTGGAATCTCCCTGCTCAGCATAGTGGGGAAAGTCTTTGCTCGAGTCGCTCTGAACAGGCTCCAGAAGCTGGCCGAGCGCGTCTACCCTGAGGCACAGTGTGGCTTTCGTGCAGAGAGATCGACTATTGACATGCTGTTCTCCCTTCGTCAGATACAGGAGAAATGCCGTGAACAACAGATGCCCCTCTACATTGCTTTCATTGATCTCACCAAAGCCTTTGACCTCGTCAGCAGACGTGGTCTCTTCAGACTACTAGAAAAGATCGGATGTCCACCAAAGCTACTAAGTATCATCACCTCATTCCATGACAATATGAAAGGCACAATTCAACATGGTGGCTCCTCATCAGAGCCCTTTCCTATCCTGAGTGGTGTGAAACAGGGCTGTGTTCTCGCACCCACACTTTTTGGGATTTTCTTCTCCCTGCTGCTTTCACATGCGTTCAAATCCTCTGAAGAAGGAATTTTCCTCCACACAAGATCAGGGGGCAGGTTGTTCAACCTTGCCCGTCTAAGAGCGAAGTCCAAAGTACGGAAAGTCCTCATCAGAGAACTCCTCTTTGCTGACGATGCTGCTTTAACATCTCACACTGAAGAATGCCTGCAGAGTCTCATCGACAGGTTTGCGTCTGCCTGCAATGAATTTGGCCTAACCATCAGCCTCAAGAAAACGAACATCATGGGGCAGGATGTCAGAAATGCTCCATCCATCAATATTGGCGACCACGCTCTGGAAGTGGTTCAAGAGTTCACCTACCTAGGCTCAACTATCACCAGTAACCTGTCTCTAGATGCAGAAATCAACAAGCGCATGGGTAAGGCTTCCACTGCTATGTTCAGACTGGCCAAGAGAGTGTGGGAAAATGGCGCACTGACACGGAACACAAAAGTCCGAGTGTATCAGGCCTGTGTCCTCAGTACCTTGCTCTACGGCAGCGAGGCCTGGACAACGTATGCCAGCCAAGAGCGACGTCTCAATTCATTCCATCTTCGCTGCCTTCGGAGAATACTTGGCATCAGGTGGCAGGACTATATCTCCAACACAGAAGTCCTTAAAGCGGCCAACATCCCCAGCTTATACACACTACTGAGTCAGCGGCGCTTGAGATGGCTTGGCCATGTGAGCCGCATGGAAGATGGCAGGATCCCCAAAGACACATTGTACAGCGAGCTCGCCACTGGTATCAGACCCACCGGCCGTCCATGTCTCCGTTATAAAGACGTCTGCAAACGCGACATGAAATCGTGTGACATTGATCACAAGTCGTGGGAGTCAGTTGCCAGCATTCGCCAGAGCTGGCGGGCAGCCATAAAGACAGGGCTAAATTGTGGCGAGTCGAAGAGACTTAGTAGTTGGCAGGAAAAAAGACAGAGGCGCAAGGGGAGAGCCAACTGTGCAACAGCCCCAACAAACAAATTTCTCTGCAGCACCTGTGGAAGAGCCTGTCACTCCAGAATTGGCCTTTATAGCCACTCCAGGCGCTGCTTCACAAACCACTGACCACCTCCAGGCGCGTATCCATTGTCTCTCGAGATAAGGAGGCCCAAAAGAAAGTTGTGCTCCATTTAAAAAGAGGGCACTTTTGTTTTTTTTCGTTTGTTGACGTCCAGTGTCCCTTTCCAGTTTCACAAGAAAAGGCACATGATTGATTGCTCTCCCTCCATTCCCAGATGGACAAAGCTCCGCCCACTGACTGCATCCATTTCTGCGCCACGTAACGTCAGCAATACGCATGCGCGGGGTGGATTCCGCTTCGCAATCTCCCCCCCCCCGGGGAGCTCTGGTCGAGTCAATCAGTTCCGGGTGTAATACGGTTATTAGTGGCGCTGTGTTACGGGCACGCAGGAGGTGAGGTGCTGCCTTTCGGTTGAGGCCTACGGTAAGCAGCAGCTGGTGATGCCAATCTGAAGCTTTGCTTTTCTAAAATAAATATGTACAAGCGAGGGAGAGGCGGGTGTGGCCTCCAGCTCCTGGGCATCCTTGAAATAAACAACAGGTTCAAATGGAGTAGGATGAAAACAAACACTATAGCAAAGGAATTAATTAGAATGAGTGTTGTAATCCAAAATGTTCCTTACAAAAGTACATCAAACAAATTAAGTTTCAAGAAATAAAATAATGTAAAACTACTAAAGAGGACAAGGATTCTTATGTAGGAATTAATTATGGAAAAATAATGCAGATTATGTTGTTTTAAATTATATGTTAAGGGGAAACTAGTAATGTAAGAGCTTAAATGTGAACTGGATTATTTAATGTATAGTGATTTTGCAACAACAATATGTATTTACAATGTAGGAAAACATCCCAAGGTACTTCACAGAAATGTAATCAAACAAAACACACTTGAGCTAAAGAAGGGGATGTTGGAGAGCTGACTAGAAGTTTGGTTAAAGGCTTTAGGGAGGGTCTTAAAGGAAAAAAAGCACGCGAGACAGAGAAATGGAGCCGAGACAGCTAAATATGAGGTGATGGAATTGGAGGGATGCTGGTAGTCCAGAGTTCAATGAATGCAGGGTTCTTGGAGGAATCTACGACTGATGAGATTACGTAGTTCAGGAGTACTAAAAGCCATGGAGGGATTTGAACACGAGTATCAGGTTTGAGGTCTCGATGGACCAGGCACAGGACTGATGGATGAATGGGATTTGGTGCAGGCCAGGATACAGGCAGCAGAGTTTTGGATGAGCTCAAGTTTATGGAAGGCAGAGGATTAGAGTAGTCGAATCTTGAGCTAATACAAACATAGATGAGGGTTTTGGAAGCAGATAGGCACCAGAAGGAGTGGAGACAGCGATGTTTGAGATGGAAATAACGTAATTTGCATTGATATAGTATCTTTAACATAGTAAAATGTCCCAAGGAACTTTAAATTGGCAGTGACAAAGAGTATATAAGGATGGAAGCTTAGCTCGAGATTAAATAGGACGTGAGGTTGGGAAAAGTCTGGTTCAGACTGAGATGGTGATTGGGTGGGGGAATGCTGACAGTGCTGAGGAAATGGGATGTGTGGCATGAGCTGAAGACAATGTTTTCCATCTTCCCAAGATTTAATTGGAGGAAATTGCAGTTCATTGTGCACTGGATGTCAGCCAAGCAGACTGATAACACCGAGGCGTTGGTGAGGTAAAGCTGGGTGTCGTGAGCGTACATTTGGAACCTGAAGTCATATCTTTGGATGATGTCACTGATAGGAGGGGGACAAGGATAGATCAACTAACTGCTGGGATGAGAGGGTTATCTTATGAGGACAGGTTGGGTCTGTATTCATTGGTGTTTAGAAGGATGAGAGCTGATCTTATTGAAGCATTTAAGATCCTGAGGGGACTTGACAGGGTGGATGTTGAAAGGATGTTTCCCCTTGTGGGAGAGACTAAAACTAGGGGGCACAGTTTAAGAATAAAGGATCTCCCATTTAATGCAGAGATGAGGAGAAATTTGTTTTCTCTCAAAGGGTTGTGAGTCTGTGGAACTGTCTTCTCTGGAGAGTGGTGGAGGCAGGGGTATTGAATGTTTTTAAGGCAGAGGTAGACAGATTCTTGACAAACAAGGGTGTCAGGGGTAGGTGGGAAAGAGGAGTTGAGTCCACAAACCAATCTTATAGAATAGTGGAGCAGACTCGAGGGGCCGAATAGCCTACTCCTGCTCCTAATTCGTATATATCCTTGGTAGGCCCCAGATGTAAAGGTGTGGGGGTGGGAAGAGAAGCCACTGCAGGGAATTCTGATTATGACTGGATCGGTAAGAATGGAACCACGCAAGGGCAGTTTACATTTGAGGAGATGTGATTGACCATATCAGAGGCTGCAGAATGATCAACAAAGACAGACAGGGATAATGCATCATGATTATAGGATGTGATTTGCAACTTTAATTTGGGTCATTTGTGCTATGGCAAGGGCAGAAATCTGATTGGAGAGGTTCAAACGGGGTGTTATGGCCAAGATGGTTTCGGATTTGGGAGTCAACAATATATTGAAGGACTTGTAGAGGAATAGGAGTTTGGAAATAGGGTGGTATTTTGCAAGGACAGAGGGGTCTAGGGCAATGTTCCCTCTAAAGTGTGCATGTGTGCAGATGCACAGCAACCTGGAAGTACTGTGCAGGCCAGTCATACGTTGTCCCTTTTAAAATAACTCGCATGGGCAGCTGTGGAAAAATGAGCAAAGGTGTCATGCATTGAAATGGGCATGTTGCGGACAACAAAAACATTTGAGAGAAGATTCGTTGAGTTTTTTGAAGAGGGGCGTGATAATGACAGTTTTGAAATGGAGGGGGGTACAGTACCTGAGGACGGAATTGTTTGCAATGTCAGCTAGCATGGTAACGAGGAAGAAAAGTTGGGTGGTCAGCAGTTTAAATGAAATAAGGTCGAGAGAGCAGCTGTGGATCTCATCGACAAGGTGAGTTTAGTGGAGATATAAGAAAAATGCAGGTTCAGGGCTAGGGCAGGAGGGACCTTGGCTTGGTGTGGAAGGGGTGGATGAGGCAGAGGCAGCTGAATGTTCTTTCTCCATATTCGTGACTTGTTGGAGGTGAAGGTAGAGAGGGCAGTGGAGAAGGGTTTAAGAAGATGGTTGGTCATGGAGGATATAAGCGTGGAGTTATTTTTACATAGGGTGGTTTTGGGAAACAAAAATGAAATAATTATAAAACAATTACAGTGTAATCTCATTTTATTTTCTCTACATTGTTGTGCAGAGGAAAGCCTATGCATTTCTGCTTTCATATTTTTAAGTCTGGATTTTTCTTCCTCCTCCCTGAAGATTCAGGGATATGGCTCCATCCCAACTGACCATTGCTCATGAATCTTGATGTGATGATCCTTGCACTATTTAATTGGGAGGGGCAGCATTGTTGAGACTGATCCTATTCACACTAGATAGTGCAGCCATTTCTCAGCACTACACTCCAATGTCAACTCAGATTATGTGTTCATACTTTGGAATTGGACTTGACTGTATATCCTACAAACTCCGAGACAAGAGGTATTGCATTTTTGGGTACTGACTTTCTGGCTTTGTGGTGAGCATTTTATGGAATTCTGTTTTCATAGAATGGTTACAGCACAGAAGGAGGCCATTCAGCCTATTGTGTCTGTGCCGGCTCTCTGCAAGAGCAACTCACCTAGTCCCACTCCCACTCCCCTGCCTTTTCCCTGTAGCCCTGTGAATTTTTCTCTTCAGATAATTAGCCACTTTTCTTTCGAAATCCTTGATTGAATCTACCTCCACCACACTCTCATGTCTTACACAAATTGACCAAATCCCTGTGCAACTTCAGCCAGTAAAAATGCATCATTACCTCAGCCGGTTAGTGAGAGCTTTTGATAATATAGTTGCTGTATGGCAAGCAAGGAAACCGCACAGGTAGTTTTGTGGTGAAAATGTGTTTTTATTGAACTGTATTATAGTGAGAGCTTATAATAATATAGGTGAAATATGGAGGAACTGTGGCATATAATAGCATGTCCTGGTGCGAATCAACTGTACTGTAAGATTGCACCTTGATGTAACTCAAAATTGAAGGGATTAGATGATTTGCATCTGATGATGCATACCCGGGAATGAATTGAATGGTTGCATTTAATTGAGGAGTTTTTTAAAAATAAGAAAAAAAAAATCCTTATTCTTGCTCTCAATGATTTGCCGATAGCCTGTTTCATCTGTGATATGTTATCACTGATTTTTATACTGATTGAATAAGTGAAATATTGTTATTATACAGTATTACCTGAGTGTTAATATTTTTTGGGATTAAACTGTATGATTATACCATATTTTAGTGGTAATTATTAATCCATGGCCATAATTTCAGTTTCTCAGCCTTCTCTTCAGATGGTTTGTCCATCTTTCAGTGGCGGGGGAGTGGTGGGGAGAAAGGGAGGAAGAGTGAGAAAGATAGAAAGGAAGAAAATTTGAAGGTAGTCGAAGACTTTAGATCACTTTAGGGAAACTGAAGTGCTAAAGGCCACTAATTTCTAATTACCACAAAAATATGCAGCATTATGATACTGTTAGTTTTCATTCATATAACAATGTGGGGAAGGAGGGAGTTGTTCCGATGGGACGGGCTCCACCTGAATCATGCTGGGACCAGAGTCCTGGCGAATCATATAACTAGGGCTGTAGATAGGGCTTTAAACTAAATAGTGGGGGGGGGGAGGGTTCAGTTCGATGGAAAAACAGGAAGTTAAAGGAGAAGGTAGGAGTGCAGGTTAGTGGAGAGGCTGATTGTTACCAAACTGCAAGAAGTATACTGGTTAAACCAGAAGAGAGAAATAATAAACAGGCGAATAAAGCATCAGTGCTGAGGGACAGGTTAGGGGGATATAGCCCAAGTAAGAGTTCTATATACAAATGCACGGAGTGTAAGAAATAAACTAGATGAGCTGCAGGCGCAAATTCAAATGGAAAATTATGATGTGGTGGCCATTGCGGAGACTTGGCTGCAGGATGGTCGGGACTGGGAACTAAATATACCTGGTTATAAAATTTACAGGAGGGGCAGGGAAAATGGCAGAGGGGGTGGAGTAGCCTTACTGATTAGAAATAATATCACCTCATTGGTGAGCGAGGATATAATGAGGGGAAAGCATCCAGTGGAGACCTTATGGGTGAAATTGAGGAACAGAAAAGGATCTAAAACTGTAATGGGTGTAGTGTATAGACCCCCTGGTAGCAGTTCTGAGGTGTTAGAATGTATAAATGCACAAATTAGGCAAGTGTGTAACAAAGGCAGAGTAGTATTAATGGGGGATTTTAACTTACACATAGATTGGGAGAAGCAGACTAGCACCTGTCAGAAAGGTAGTGAATTTCTGGAATGTGTCCGGGATAGTTTCCTACAACAATATGTCCTAGATGTAGCAAGGGGGCAGGCAATAGTAGATTGAGTTATAAGTAATGAGTCAAATTTAATTAGTTGCCTAACTGTGCGTGAACATTTATCAAATAGTGATCACAACATGATCGAGTTCAAGGTAGTGTTGGAAAGTGAAAAGCACAAATCAGCTACTAGAATTTTAGACTTGGGTAAGGCTGACTTTACTGGGATGAGACAGACTCTACACGGTAAACTGGGTAGATTTGTTAATGGGTCAAACGACTGAAGAACAGTGGAGAATATTTAAAGAAACATTTAACGAAATGCAGAGCGAGTATATACCCCTGAGAGGAAAAATGCTCCACTTCACAGAAAAAACAGCCATGGACAACTAAAGAGATTAGAGATAGCATAAAACAAAAAGAAATGGCTTACAAAAATGCAAAATGCAGCACAGATCCGGCCGAATGGGATCAATGCAAAGACCAGCAAAGAGTCGCAAAGCAGCTTATAAGAGCTACTAAAAGAGATTATGAAAGGAAACTTGCAAGGGACATCAAAATCAATAAGAAGAAATTTTATAGTTACATAAAGGGAAAGCGGGTAGTCAAGAGCAATGTAGGCCCACTAAAAGCTGAAACTGGAGATATTGTCATTGATAATGGGGAAAATGGCAGACATGTTGAACAATTACTTTGCCTCAGTATTTACAGTTGAAAAGGAGGGTAACTTGCCAGAAGTCCCGAAAAAATTAATAGCTGATAGGGGACAGGGACTTAATAAAATTACGTAAGTAAATCATCAGTAACAAGGAAATTAATGGAACTAAAGAGTGAGAAATCCCCAGGACCTGACGGTTTCCGTCCGAGGGTGTTAAAGGAAGTAGGTGAGCACATTGTCGATGCCCTAACTATAGTCTTTCAGAGTTCCCTAGATTCTGGAGTGGTCCCTCTGGATTGGAAAGTTGCACATGTCACTCCACTTTTTAAGAAGGGTGAAAGGGGGAACCAAGGAAATTACAGACCAGTTAGCCTGACATCAGTGGTGGGCAAGTTGTTGGAGTCTATAATCAAGGATAGGGTGACTGAACACCTAGAAAAATTTCAGTTAATCATGGACAGCCAGCATGGATTCATGACGGGAAGGTCATGCCTGACAAATCTCATTGAATTTTTTGAAGAGGTGACTAAGGTAGTGGACAGGGGAGTGTCCTTGGATGTTATTTATATGGACTTCCAGAAGGCATTTGATTAAAGTCCCACATAAGAGACTGTTAACTAAGGTAGAAGCCCATGGAGTTGAGGGCAAATTATTGACATGGTTAGGAAGTTGGTTGAGTGGTAGGGGACAGAGAGTGGGGATAATGGGTAAGTACTCCGATCTGGGTTGGGGCCTCAATTATTCACATTATTCATTAACGACTTGGACGATGGCATTGTATGTCATGTATCCAAATTTGCTGATGATACAAAGTTAGGCAGTATTGTAGACAGTCTAGATGATAGCATAAAATTGCAAAGAGATATTGACAGACTAGGTGAGTGGGCAAAACTGTGGCAGTTGGATTTCAATGCGGGCAAATGTGAGGTTATGCATTTCGGACCAAAAAAGGATAGAGCAGGGTACTTTCTAAATGGGAAGAGGTTAAGTACAGTGGATGTCCAAAGAGACTTGGGGGTTCAGTTGCACAGATCTTTAAAATGCCACGAGCAAGTGCAGAAAATAATCAAAGAGACTAATGGAATGCTAGCCTTTATATCCAGAGGATTGGAATATAAAGACACAGAGGTTATGTTGCAGCTGTACAAAACCTGGTTAGACCCCACTTGGAATACTGTGAGCAGTTCTGGGCACCACACCTTAGGAAGGATATATTGGCCTTGGAGGGAGTGCAACGTAGGCTTACAAGAATGATACCTGGACTACAGGGGTTAAGTTATGAGGAGAGATTACACAAATTAGGCCTATTTTCGCTAGAATTTAGAAGGTTAAGGGGTGATCTGATTGAAGTCTTCAAGATATTAACAGGAAAAGACAGGCTAGATAAAGATGCACTATTTCCACTGGTTGGAGATTCTAAAGCTAGGGGGCATAGTCTAAAAATTAGGACCAGACCGTTCAGGAGAGATGTTAGGAAGCACGTCTTCATGCAAAGGGTGGTAGAGGTTTGGAACTCTCTCCCACAAACAGCAGTTGAAGCTAGAGCAGTTGTTAGATTTAAAATCTGAGATAGATAGATTTTTGTTAAGCAAAGATATTAAGGGATATGGGCCAAAGGCAGGTATATGGAGTTAGGCCGCGGATCAGCCATGATCTCATTGAATGGCGGGACAGGCTCGAAGGGCTGAATGGCCTACTCCTGTTCCTATCTTCCGATGTTCCTATAATCTGGTAAATCATGGAATAATCATCCTTTTAAGATTAAAACCTGCCCCTTTGACCAAGCTTTAGTCACGTGCCCTAATATCACATTTTGCCCGTAACGCTCCTGTGAAATGCCTTGAATGTTTTACTGTGTTAAAGTCGCTATATAAATGCAAGTTGTTGTACTCTGTGTTCTGATTTTCAAAGTAAAAGCTGTCTGTCCATAGCTATTTCCAAACTAACATTAGGAGATTTGCTCAATTTTTTGTGAGGGCATGTCGTGACAATGAAATGTGGAAGAAAGCATTGTTTGCTGGAGCATATCTTCCTTGAAGCCATGTGGATGCTCTATTTGTGGTTCCCTTGTCTGACTACCCATTTAACTCCACTATTTACATTTTCCAGTGATATGAAGACCAATGAAGAATGGGCGGGAAAGGCGACATGAATTGCATCACCATTTCTGTGGAGGGAATGACCTGCAACTCCTGTGTGCAGACCATTGAGCAACAGATTGGAAAGTTAAAAGGAGTCTGCAATATAAAGGTGGCTATTGTAAAGTTTGTTGAGTACAAACTGTTTGCTTCTCCCAGTGTTTTGGAGGCTCATGGAAGAATCCATGCTGCAGCATAACCTATAGTTGAATAAATTGCACTGGGGTGTGAGCATTATGGTGTATGTCAATAAATCAGATCTGCCAGTGAAATTCTCTCAGTTTATAACCCAAGTTATACTTATTGTACAATGACTAGAGCACAGAAACTTCAATTTTTGAATGATACTATTTGTTGGAGGACACCTGGAGTAGGAAACTGAAAGTTACAGGGAAGTGTTGAGTAAGCTGTATTGGTGAAAAGCAGTAGTTGGGTTGGACTTGTGCTGTTTCACATGGCTTTGTAACGCAACGAATGGCCTGAACATTTAAAAAAAAAATTCCTTATGTTCTTTTGAGTCATCGTGAAGTGATTCACCACATGATGTTGGTCGGGAATCTACATTTGAAATAAAACCAATGGTTAGAATCATAGAAAGTTTATGACGCAAAAAGAAACCATTTGGCCCATCATGTCTGCACCGGCCGAAAAAATGAGCCACCCAGCCACAACCCACTTTCCAGCATTTGGTCTGTAGCCCTGCAGGTTATGGCACTTGAGGTTCATATTCAGACATCTTTTAAATGAGTTGAGGGATTCTGCCTCTACTACCCTTACAGGCAATGAGTTCCAGACCCCTTCCACCCGCTGGGTGAAAAAAACGTTTCCTCATCTCCCCTCTAATCTTTCCACCAATCACTTTAAATCTATGCCCCCTAGTCACTGACCTCTCTGCTAAAGTAAATAGGCCCTTCCCATCCACTCTATCCAGGCCCCTCACAATTTTGTTTATCTCCATCAAATCTCTCCTCAGCCTTCTCTATTCCAAGGAGAACAACCCCAGCCTATCCAATCTTTCCTCATGGCTGCATTTTTCCAGTCCTGGCACCACCCTTGTAAATCTCCTCTATGCCCTTTCGAGTACAATTACATTCTTTCTGTAATGAAGTGACCAGATCTGTACACAATACTCAAGTTGTGGCCTAACTAATGATTTATACAGTTCCAGCATAACCTCCCTGCTTTTATATTCTATACCTCAGCTAATAAAGGAAAGGATTCCATATGCCTTCTTAACCACCTTATCGACCTGTCCTGCTACCTTCAGGGATCTGTAGACATGTACACCAAGGCCCCTCACTTCCTCTGCACCTCTCAATATTCTCCCAATAATTGTGTATTCCTTTGCCTATTTGACCTCCCCAAATGCATCACTTCACTCTTCTCCAAGTTGATTAATCAAGAACAACTAGCATGGATTTGTTAAAAGCAAGTAACGTTTGACAGATTTTAAGAACTTTTCTTAAAAGGTATGCTTGTATAAATAAAGGGATGTATATGAAATTGCAGAAATTATTCGATAATGTATCTCACAAGAGGCTTGATAGTAAAATTTAGGTATCTGATGTAAGCGGAAATGAAGCCACATGAATGGAAAGCTGGCTGATCAGGAAATGTGAAGAGTTGGAAGTGATGTATCCGAGGAGTCATTGTTGGGTTCATTTTTGTTCTGGGTGTAAATGTAGGTGATTTGAACTTGCACATCAGGAGCACAGTGTTGGAATTTGCTGATGCCTTAATAGCGAATCTGGCACATGGGATGAGGACTGTAAGAGCGTTAGAAAGACATGCAGGTTAGCAGAATGAACAGAAAGGTAAAGATATACTTTAATGTGGATAAGTGTTGGATAATATATTTTTGCAAAGGAGCATACACTCATTGGAAAGTTATACGAGCACGTAGATCAACAGAGACACCTCGGAGTTCACATACATAATTCGCTGAAAGTATGAACAGTATTCTGGGTTTTATAAGAAAGAACATGCATCTTTTGTGATCTCTAGACATCCCAAAGTGCATCACAGCTAACAAAATACTTTGTGAAGTGTAATCACTGTTGTAAAATTCAGCAGTCCACTTGCACACAGCAAAGTCCGACAAACAGCTGTAAGATAACTCTAGATTATTTGTTTTAGTATATTGCTTGAGGGATAAATGTTGCCCACCTGGATCTGTTTACTGTTTCATCTGAAAGACCGATGACAGTGTAGTACTCCCTCTGTATTGTACTGCATTGTTAACTTTAATTATGTGCTCATGTCTTTAGAGTGGCCTTTGAACCCATGATTTTCTGACTCTGGCAAGGCTGACAACAAAAATGGGGGCAAACTTCTTCTTTGGCAATGGGTAAGCGCCTGGAGTCACTATAAAGGTCAATACTAGAGTGACAGACTCTTCCACAGGTGCTGCAGATAAAATTGGTTGTCAGAACTGTTACACAGTTGGCTCTCCCCTTGCGCTTCTGTCTTTTTTCTTGCCAACTGCTCAGTCTCTTCGATTCGCCACACTTTAGTCCTGTCTTTATGGCTGCCCGGCAGCTCTGGCGATCGCTGGCAACTGACTCCCACGACTTGTGATCAATGTCACAGGACTTCATGTCGCGTTTGCAGACGTCTTTAAAGTGGAGCCATGGGCGGCCGGTGGGTCTGATACCATTGACTAGCTCGCTGTACAATGTGTCCTTGGGGATCTTGCCATCTTCCATGCGGCTCACATGGCCAAGCCATCTCAAGCGCCACTGACTCAGTAGGGTGTATAAGCTGGGGATGTTGGCCGCCTCGAGGACTTCTGTGTTGGAGATATGGTCCTGCCACCTGATGCCAAGGATTCTCCGGAGGCAGTGAAGATGGAATAAATTGAGACGTCGCTCTTGGCTGACATACATTGTCCAGGCCTCGCTGCCGTAGAGCAAGGTACTGAGGACACAGGCTTGATACACGTGGACTTTTGTGTTCCGTGTCAGTGCGCCATTTCCCCACACTCTCTTGGCCAGTCTGGACATAGCAGTGGAAGCCTTTCCCATGCGCTTGTTGATTTCTGCATCGACAGACAGGTTATTGGTGATAGTTGAGCCTAGGTAGGTGAACTCTTGAACCACTTCCAGAGCGTGGTCACCGATATTGATGGATGGAGCACTTCTGACGTCCTGTCCCATGATGTTCGTTTTCTTGAGGCTGATGGTAAGGCCAAATTCGTTGCAGACAGCCGCAAACCTGCCGATGAGACTCTGCAGACACTCTTCAGTGTGAGATGTTAATGCAGCACCGTCAGCAAAGAGGAGTTCTCGGATGAGGACTTTCTGTACTTTGGTCTTCGCTCTGAGACGGCAAGGTTGAACAACCTGCCACCTGATCTTGTGTGGAGGAAAATTCCTTCTTCTGAAGACTTGAACGCATGTGAGAGCAGCAGGGAGAAGAAAATCCCAAACAGTGTAGGTGCGAGAACACACCCTGTTTCACGCCACTCAGGATAGGAAAGGGGTCTGATGAGGCACCGCTATGCTGAATTGTGCGTTTCATATTGTCATGGAATGAGGTGATGATACTTAGTAGCTTTGGTGGACATCCGATCTTTTCTAGTAGTCTGAAGAGACCACGTCTGCTGACGAGGTCAAAGGCTTTGGTGAGATCAATGAAAGCAAAGTAGAGGAGCACAAGGCGGGCTTCTTTAAACAGCGTTCAAACCACAGGCAGCTTCCACAGTGCAGACTGCGACACCGACCACTCCCTAGTGCGCAGCAAGGTTCGACTCAAACCAAAGAAGATGCATCATTCCAAGCAGAAGGGCCACCCGCGCATCAACACGAGCAGAATTTCTTATCCACAGCTGTTACAAAAATTTCAAAATTCAATTGAAAAAGCCCTTCAAAACACTCCCGCAGGGGATGCAGAGACCAAGTGGGCCCATATCAGAGACGCAATCTATGAGTCAGCTACGACCACCTATGGCAAACGCGTGAAGCGGAATGCAGACTGGTTTCAATCTCACTTTGAAGAGCTGGAACCTGTCATAACTGCTAAGCGCATTGCACTGCTGAACTACAAGAAAGCCCCCAGCGAGTTGGCATCCGTAGCACTTAAAACAGCCAGAAACGCTGCACAAAGAACAGCCAGGTGCTGCGCAAATGACTACTGGCAACACCTATGCAGTCATATTCAGCTGGCCTCAGATCCCGGAAACATCAGAGGAATGTATGATGGCATTAAGAGAGCTTTTGGGCCAACCATCAAGAAGATCGCCCCCCTCAAATCTAAATCAGGGGACACAATCACTGACCAACGCAAGCAAATGGACCGCTGGGTTGAGCACTACCTAGAACTGTACTCCAGGGAGAATGTTGTCACTGAGACCGCCCTCAATGCAGCCCAGCCTCTACCAGTCATGGATGAGCTGGACGTACAGCCAACAAAATCGGAACTCAGTAATGCCATTGATTCTCTAGCCAGCGGAAAAGCCCCTGGGAAGGACGCCATTACCCCTGAAATAATCGAGTGCTAAGCCTGCCATACTCTCAGCGCTCTCCGAACTGCTTTGCCTGTGCTCGGACGAGGGAGCAGTACCACAGGACATGCGCGATGCCAATTACCCTCTGTAAAAACAAAGGTGACCGCGGTGACTGCAACAACTACCGTGGAATCTCCCTGCTCAGCATAGTGGGGAAAGTCTTCACTCGAGTCGCTTTAAACAGGCTCCAGAAGCTGGCTGAGTGTGTCTACCCTGAGGCACAGTGTGGCTTTCAAGCAGAGAGATCGACCATTGACATGCTGTTGTCCCTTCGTCAGCTACAGGAGAAATGCCGCGAACAACAGATGGGAGGGAAAACAAGTAATAAGGAAAGAATAACTTTGTACAAAACATTGTTAGGGCACAGTTATTGTGTGTAATTTTGCGTAACTTATTCTTGAAAGGCTATTCAAGTCTTGGAAAGTGTACAGTGTAGATTCACCAAGATAATACCATGTTTGAGAAGCTGTAATTATGAGGATGTTCTTGAAATACTAGGATTATTTCTACTGAAGCAGAGAAGGCCAAGAGAAGACTTATTAGAGCTGTTTAAAATAGAGTTTTACTTGATTGAATATGGAAAGACTATTTCTTCTGGGCAGTCAGTCTTAGGGAAATGATCAATTTAACATTTAGAGGTTGGAAGAAATTTCTTCACATAGATGAGCAAGGGATGTTTTGTCACCGAGACCATTGTATCTATTAAAGCAAAATGAGATAAATATTTGAAATAGAGGAAGGTACAGAGCTATGGGGAGAATGGGATAAGTTTAGGATTGGATTGCTCCAACATAGATTTGGTACAGACATGATGGGCTGAATGACTGCCTTTTGTGCTGCAAACTTGTATGCTTCTCGGGATTTTTTTTTTAAGTTCACTTTTAAATGCTTGCTTGCCTTTCTGTGCTTGTGATGGATGAGGTGCTTTCAGTAGTATCGCCATTCTCTAGAAGAGTACAGTGACCTTGGTGTTGATGCATGACCTGTCATTTCTTTTGGTCCTTTTTTCTCTCTGACCTCTTGTAAGTCATGCAGTTCAGTGTTTTGATTTGTATTATGCTCTGAGCCGCGTGATTTAGGTCAGATTTTACAGTAATAGGTCACCATTTGTATTTATCTTTAGTTGGACACTATTTGGAGTGTTTGCAAAGGCATTCCAAAGTTCTTTCAGATCTTTGCGAACAAAGGAAATATTATTGCTCAGGCAGTTCAATACAAGGAGAAATTAAACGCATTAGGCATTAACCTTCAAACAATGTCATAGATGATTAGTTATGTCAGAAGCCCTAGGAGATATAACTGAGGGCTGGCTGACATTAAATTATATGGCATATTTTCATTCAATACTGATTCTGAAAAAAGATTGCTTCTAAAATCTTAACCCATGACATTTGGTGAAAAAAAATTGATATGTACATTGGCCATTAAGTTCTAAAGTAATCAACTGCAAATTGCCTCTTCAACAACACAGTCATTGTGTTTGACAGCTGCATCGAATGCCGCTTTCAGGTTAAACATTAACCAAATACCCAATGAACATAGTGGCACAAAGAAGATAGCTCAGGTTTTACTTTTGTGCTTTCTCATGTCATTTGAACTACTTGTTTAGGGTCACTAAAAAAGGAATCTGTATATGCTGGAAATCTAAAATTAAAAACACACTACTCTTGAAATGCACTGATCTGTATCTAAAAGAAAGTGCGTTAATATTCCAGGTGTAAGCCTTCATCAGAACAGGCCAAAAAAAATGTCATTGGTCTTCAATTTGAAAAGATCAGTGTAATCATTTACAATGTGCTTTAAACAGGCAAGCTCTATACTGATAAAATCAGCAGCTTCAGAAAGGTAAGCACTGCTAAAGCTGCCAGCAGGGTTGCTGGAAATAAGTGAATACTTAATTTAGCACTTAAATCTCTAACTGGGTGGGTGGGTAGGTGGACATAGTTGTTATTGGGGCAGGGTTCCTTTGGTGATATTGAATCTACGGCAGACCTGGTGATAGACAAATGGATGTGGGGAAGGTAGGAGTCAGCAAGTCAGTTGTTTGATTGTACAATGCCGACTCATTTTACCAGCTGGAAAATTGTGCTGCAAAGCAAATGTGCACTTTATTATCTTTATCTTTATATCTTCAAATAACCTTCATAATGGAAATGGCGATAGTAGAAGTCCCTCTACAGTTTTGTAAAGAAAAACATTTGGTTGTTCATTTGCAATAGATTAATGTACTGGATCTATTGAGGGACATCAACCAAGTTGTTGTAAAGTTTGCATTTTATTTGCAGACTGACTTTAACAATCACATTATACCTTTTCTGTGGGAAGATTTAAAATTAATTCATGTTCTGATTTTTGGGAGGGGAGATGGAACACACTGATCAGTCGCAGATGATGAGATGTTCAGTAATGGATCCATTCCCCTAACAGATCAATGCTGATGGGACTTGTTCCTTATGAAGTCCTGGGTATCTTCACGTACTCTTATAGTGTAGTCATCAGTTTAGGTGATGGTCATTTCTGTCAATGTATAAACAGTCCAATTAACTACTGGTTTAGTAAATAAACACTGTAGGTGGAAAATCAAATCAAACAGAGTATTCATGGTATAGAGTTACAGGAATTTCTGTTTCCTGTTCAGATAGCAGTGGTTTGTTTCATGTAATCATGTGATCATATGTTTCCTAGTGTTGCAATGGTTTTACATATTTTGATGCAGTGTAAACATCTTTTTCAAGATCACTTCCTCCATTTAATTACTGTAGGATCTGCTTCCAGTGTCTGCCAGTGTTGCTGTCTAGTAAACAACTGGAGGTGTGTAAGTTTCTTGGTACCTCTTTGTTTTTGACTTTCCAGAGAAGTTCCTTCATGTGTTATTTTTTCTTTCCTTTTGTGTACTTGCTCAGCAGCCTTCCTGAGATCAGGAACATGCTGGTCGCAAGAGTGAGCCCATATCTTCCCTTTTACATCTTAGAATATATAGATGCACATTTGACTGATGACAGAAAATAATGTTCTGGGTCCTGAATGCACAACCTCTTGGCTGAATCCTACATTGTTTTGTTAGATGTTTGAAAAATGCAATCCTCTTTATTTTTATGTAGCTTCCTCTTGTTAAACCTATTGGAATATGTCAGGCTCAGTCATGCGGCACAGTGGCGCAGTGGTTAGCACCGCAGCCTCACAGCTCCAGCAACCCCGGTTCAATTCTGGGTACTGCCTGTGTGGAGTTTGCAAGTTCTCCGTGTCTGCGTGCGTTTTCGCCAGGTGCTCCGGTGTCCTCCCACAGCCAAAGACTTGCAGGTTGATAGGTAAATTGGCCATTATAAAATTGCCCCTAGTATAGGTAGGTGGTAGGGGAATATAGGGACAGGTGGGGATGTGGTAGGAATATGGGATTAGTGTAGGATTAGTATAAATGGGTGGTTGATGGTCGGCATAGACTTGGTGGGCCGAAGGGCCTGTTTCAGTGCTGTATCTCTAAATAAATAAAATAAAAAAATAAATGTATCTAGTGAAAGTTGTGTCTTTAACTGCCTGGATGAGAATGGAGTTCTGACAAACCAAATTTTAATTTTAAGAAATAAGTACTTGTGGGGCAGTGGCTCCCTTGATGGCTCAGTTGGTATATAATCCTTGGCTTCTTGGTTTCCTTCTTAACCACATAGACATAGCCATAGATAATCTAATTGGCAGGATTTATTAGTTGTGTCACAGTGTTCATTAACAACTTAAATAATAGTGCCACATATTCAAAATTTGCTGATGATACAAAGATAGGCGGTATTGCAAGCAGTGTAGATGGAAGTGTAAAATTGCAAAGCGATATTAATAGATTAAGTGAGTGGGCAAAACTGTGGCAAATAGATTTCAGCGTAGGCAAATGTTAGATCGTCCACTTTGGACCTGAAAAGGATGGAACAGTATACTTTCTAAATGGAGAGAAGCTAAAAACATTGATCCAAAGAGACTTGGGGTTGGTGGGTGGAGTCTAGGTGTGCAGGTCATTAAAATGTCATGAACAGATACAGAAAATAATCAAATGGGCTGATGAAATGCTGGCCTTTACATCTAAGAGAGCTGGAGTACAAGGGGATAAAAGTCATGTTTCAGCTTTACAAAGCCCTGGTTAGAAGCATACCTGGAGTACTGTGGGCTGTTCTGAACACTACACCGTAGGAAGGATATATTGGCTTTGGAGGGAGTGCAGCATAGATTTAATAGAATTATGCCTGGACTTCAAACTATGAGGAGAAAGTAAACAAACTAGCATTGTATTCCTGAAATTTAGAAGGTTAAGCATGATTTGATCGAAGTTTTCAAGATATTAAGGGGAACGGATAGGGTAGATTGGGAGAAACTATTTCCACTAGTTGGGGAGTCTAGGACTAGTGGGCATAGTCCAAAAATTAGAGCCAGACCTTTCGGGAGTGGAGTTAGGAAATACTTCTACAGAAAAGGGTAGTAGAAGTTTGGAACTCTTGTCCACAAATGGCAATTGACGCTATGATAAATTGTTAATTTTAAAATTGAGTTTGATAGACTTTTAGTTGCCCCATATTCCTTAATACCTTGGGCTAAGGCAGGTATATGGGGTGAGGTTGCAAATCAGCCATGATCTCATTGAATGGCGTAATAGGCATGAGGGGCTAACTGGCCGAAACCTGTTCCCGTGTTACGATGTTCATATAAAGCCAGACAATTCCGGGTTTACTCTCCATCTTTAGTGCTTTTGGTGTTGTGAGTGGAAGCATCGGGCAGGATTTGTGCTTTTGATCACTGTCTTGTGCTCCGTCTTGGAAAATGTGCTTGTAGATGCTGGTTGAAAATAGGATCGGGTTTGCCTGAATAAATAAGTTGTCACTGGATAGGCCGACTTGTGAAGAATGACCATATGATTGAAGTACAGGAGAAATTTCTCATAGTTTTCAGCTAAGAAGAAAATTTTTGCTGAGGTGAGAAACAACCTGCTGCTTATTGAACTGTACCCCATAAGAGAAAAGGAGGGGAGAAAAGGGAGGGAAACAAGGTCTTGCCTTATCCAAGCTTTTTATCTCCACATTCAGGTTCTTTTGTCAATGCTTTCACATAAAGCTGATCATTTTTCTGACTTAAGACTTTTTCCTGTAAAAAAAAATAAATAAATAAATTTACTTCTCCGCTGACTGCAAACCATGTACCTTGCACTTGGATGTTCTTTCACAGATGGTTTTGATCAGGACTGTCTCTGCAGCTTGTGGCTTCTAGAGCAGCAGGTTCTATGTTTAGGTGGAGGAACTTATTCTCCTTCCCCTTTATTAATTTATCTTTGTTTTCCTTTCTCTCGGCAATTTTCCTTAGCTCTGTTGAGTATTATGCCTCACCTTGTGATCGAATCATTTTGCCATCTGAGAAATGCCTGGATTAGATTTTCTTTTGAGGTGGTCCATTAAGAATCAGTAAAGCTTTCTTTGCAACAAAAACAAGAAATGCTGGAATCACTCAGCAGGTCTGGCAGCATCTGTGGAAAGAGAAGCAGAGTTAACGTTTCGGGTCAGTGACCCTTCTTCGGAACTGACAAATATTAGAAAAGTCACAGATTATAAGCAAGTGAGGTGGGGGTGGGGCAAGAGATAACAAAGGAGAAGGTGCAGATTGGACCAGGCCACATAGCTGACCAAAAGGTCACGGAGCAAAGGCAAACAATATGTTAATGCTGTGTTGAAAGACAAAGCATTAGTACAGATTAGGTGTAAATGCACTGAATATTGAACAGCAGCAAGTGCAAACCTGAAAAAAACAGTGGGTAAGCAATTGAGTTCAATAATTTCAGAGCATGACAGCCCCCCATTTTACTTTCATTTTTAGTTATTTTTTCTTACATTCTTTTTTACATTTTTTACAATCTTTTTTTGCATTTATTTCATTTCATCTTAGTTTGTTCAGTTATGCTTACCCACTGTTTTTTTTCAGGCTATGTGGCCTGGTCCAATCTGCACCTTCTCCTTTGTTATCTCTTGCCCCACCCCCACCTCACTTGCTTATAATCTGTGACTTTTCTAATATTTGTCAGTTCCGAAGAAGGGTCACTGACCCGAAACGTTAACTCTGCTTCTCTTTCCACAGATGCTGCCAGACCTGCTGAGTGATTCCAGCATTTCTTGTTTTTGTTTCAGATTTCCAGCATCCGCTGTATTTTGCTTTTATTTAAGCTTTCTTTGCATCTTTTCAATGTAGAAATATTCAACTTTGAAACCTGGAAAGGTTGCTGGTTCATTTTAGTAAAGTAAATCCAAATTATTTTGATTAATTTTACAGAAGGAACACTAGAAATCATATGATGTATCTTCATTTGCAGCATTCCCTGATTGAAACGTCATCATCTCAGACAGAGTTTGCATACTGTGTGTCAGTTAGTTTGTGTAAAGGTTACTCTGACTTCCATGCATTATTCAATATTTAGATGCACTTGCGATGTGGCACTGAGCCATACAGTTCAGAAAGATCCCAAGTTACTGATCTGTGCTGTTGGCTGGCGTCAGCTAGGTAGGAGTGGAAACACTGCAACTGTCTCCACTATCCTTAGGCCAGGGAAGGGGATATAAACTTCTGATTGCTCTTCAAATACCTCTGCTGTAAGCGTGCATGCGAATACAAGGTGAGGAAAAGATTGGGCAGTGATGACTATAATTCTCCTTGCTTCTCTGCCCTTGTCTCCCCAGAAACGCCACACCCAGCCCTTCCCAAATTGACCAGCCTGCAACTACTCTTTATAATGGTCACTTTTCTTCTTTCTCCTTTTTCACTGTTGCCCATCTCTATTAGACATTCCCAGTTCCGATTCAGTATAATGTGTGCTAGATTTTATTCAGACTTCAGTTCTGCCATCCACAATTATCCCAGCAGCAGCACTATATCTTGTGTACTCTCCATAAATCTGTAGCCTCATCTCAATTACTCAAAAGTTTATTTGAGTTTGTTGAGGACCCGTGTTCACAAGGATGTTTCTGGAGCACTGTGATCACTTTCCCCTGGAAGCAATTGTTTCTTGTACTGATTACTGAGCTCTCTGAGTGATGCTGGTATTGAATTAGTATTTTAGATCCTGTATGTGTTGCATGATGCCACACTTGTACAATTCAGCCTCGGGACAGTATTGGCCTTTTAACTATATTCTGATCAATCTTTGATCATCACTAAATTTAATTTTATCCCCATGAGTCATTGGTTTATATTGGGAGCACGAAAGGTTTGGCTCCGTTAAATAGATTTGTAACCACTCTAATTGGACAGATCAAATAAAGGCCTGTCTTATTCAGCTTGAGGAAAAACTAGGAGATTATGTTGTGACTAATCTGCTCTGGTTAATTATTTTATTCCATAAATTATAATCAAAGCATGTCCTGTAATCAATTTGTGATTGAATTATCTGTGGTTATTACCATGGAGATGTTGAAGACAGAACCCTATCATCCAGAGCAATCTATTTAGAGTGACTACTTCTCAAATTAGGACAGTACAGCACAAAATAGGCCTGAGGAGGGATGAGGTATGGTGTAGTTCCTCTACTGTAGTTTGTGAATACGAACTCTAAAGTTAAATTCCTCTGAGTAAGGTTTTCTTGGTAGGCTAAAATTTTAAATGCTTACAACTGTGTGGCCATTATTATCATTTCCTAATTGTTTTTATTTTTTGCAGACAGTTTTAGTGCTCTGTGCCAAGTACTGATTTTGTAACTCTCATCTATACTTCATAAAGTTGCGTAGAATAAGCAGGAAACTTTTTTTAGTGGTTCCTTTTTTCTGTTCCTTCACTTCTGAAGATCTGCAAGCACAGACACCCCTTCACTGACTCACCCAAATGGATGCTCTTCATGTGAGCACTTCCATCAGACTATTTGACTGTAGGAGGCATCACGGCTTGGTCCGATCTTGCCCTTGTCTAATGTTCATATATGCGCTTTCTATCATGTATAACAAGTTAGTGCTCAGGAATTAAAACTTTTGCGAATTAATTTTTTGCCTTCCCCTTTCGGCTTCTTGCCTGAACCCACAGACAAGAGTCCAGCTGCCCCCTAGCTGAGGTCAGCGAACTCAGCAAAAAACAAGAACTGAACTTCCTTCCTGGCCTCTTAGGCAGTATCACAGTTAGCTGTACATTTGTCACATTTTTTGTATAATTTTTGCTTTGAATTTTAAGTATGTCATTTACAGCTGTGTGCCTAATTAGAGTTTGTGGATTTTGAGATCGCCTATCCTGATAGCCCCAGAGTGGCTAAAGGTGCCAGCATGACGAGCACAAATTCAGCATTTATCCCCAAATATTAAAAAAAAAAGGGCATTGAATTTATACTTTGATTTTGTTGCCAGACTGGTTTTGTTCACTTTTTTTTATTGAAAGTTTACATTTTATTATGGAATCCTCAGGTATGAATCTTTTTCAGATGGATTACAATCGTGAAATTAAATTGGGCAGCTAGATTTTTCAACTGGTGCACACACAATGGGCTGAATGGCCTCCTTCTGTGCCGTAACTTTTCTATGGTTCTCAGTTCCCACTTTTGATCATTGGTAGTGATCAGTTTTTCATTTTACAGCTCAACATCTAGCCTGGAGGAAACTTATTCATCTCCAGTCTGAAATTTTGTATCTCGGGCACTGATTCTACCTATTTCCCCATCTTTGCTCAGACCGAACCTAACAACTTTCCCCTTAGTTTCTTGCTGAATCCTGAACTGACCTAGTGAGAGAGAGGAACTGAAAGAAACCAGTATTAATAGAGGAATGGTGTTGGGGAAATTGATGGGATTGAAGGCCGATAAATCCCCAGGGCCTGATGGTATGCATCCCAGAGTAGTTAAGGAAGTGGCCCTAGAAATAGTGGATGCATTGGTGGTCATCCAAGATTCTATAGACTCTGGAACAGTTCCTACAGATTGGAGGGTAGCTAATGTAATCCCACTATTTAAAAAGGGTGTTGGAGAGAAAGCAGGGAATTATAGACTAGTCAGCCTGATGTCAGTAGTGGGGAAAATTCTAGAGTCCATTATCAAAGATTTTATAGCAGACCACTTGGAGAACAGTGGTAGAATCGGGCAGAGTCATGCTTGGATTTATGAAAGGGAAATCATGCTTGACAAATCTACTAGAATTCTTTGAGGATGTAACTAGTTGAGTTGATGAGGGGGAGCCAGTGGATGTGGTTTATTTGGACTTTCAGAAGGCTTTTGACAAAGTCCCACATAAGAGATTAGCATGTAAAATTAAAGCGCATGGGATTGGGGGGTAGTGTATTGCGATGGATAGAAAATTGGTTGGCGGACAGGAAACAAAGAGTAGGGATAAATGGGTCTCTTTCCGAATGGCAGGCAGTGACTAGTGGGGTACCACAGGGATCGGTGCTAGGACCCCAGCTATTCACAATATACATTAATGATTTAGATGAGGGAACTAAATGTAATATCTCCAAATTTGCAGATGACACAAAACTGGGTGGGAGGGTGAGTTGTGAGGAGGATGCAGAGAGGCTTCAGGGTGATTTGGACAAGTTGAGTGAGTGGGCTAATGCATGGCAGATGCAGTATAATGTGGATAAATGTGAGGTTATCCACTTTGGTAGCAAAAACAGGAAGGCAGGTTATTACCTGAACGGCTATAAACTGAGAGAGGGGAATATGCAGCGAGACTTGGGTGTTCTCGTACACCAGTCTCTGAAGGTAAGCATGCAGGTGCAACAGGCAGGAAAAAAGGCAAATGGTATGTTGGCCTTCATAGCAAGAGGATTTGAATACAGGAGCAGGGATGTCTTGCTGCAGTTATACAGGGCCTTGGTGAGGCCACTCCTGGAATATTGTGTGCAGTTTTGGTCTCCTCATCTGAGGAAGGATGTTCTTGCTATAGAGGGAGTGCAACGAAGGTTTACCAGACTGATTCCTGGGATGGTGGGACTGACGTATGAGGAGAGATTGAGTCGGTTAGGATTATATTTGCTTGAGTTCAGAAGAGTGAGGGGGGATCTCATAGAAACCTATAAAATTCTAACAGGACTTGACAAGGTAGATGCAGGAAGGATGTTCCTGATGGTGGGGGAATCCAGGGCTCATTGTCTAAGTATATGGAGCAAACCTTTCAGGACTGAGACAAGGAGAAATTTCTTCACCCAGAGAGTGGTGAACCTGTGGAATTCGCTACCACAGAAAGCAGTTGAGGTCAAAACATTGTATATTTTGAAGAAGGAGTTAGATATAGCTCTTGGGTCTAAAGGGTTTGGGGCGAAAGCGAGAACAGGCTACTGAGTTGGGTGATCAGCCATGTTCATAATGAATGGCGGAGCAGGCTCAAGGGCCGAATGTCCTGCTCCTGCTCCTATTTTCTATGTTTCTATGACCTTGAAACCCCACATCCAATCCACTTGATCCCACTTTTGGGACATCACCAATTGCAACCCAGATTCTCCTCCATTGCTGCCAAAATTTGCATCCACCTTGAGGTTTACTTCCTTAAATTAGTGTCCCTGCTGGCCTTGCTAGCTCCATTCTGCATAAACTCTAACTTGTCCAGAATTCCCTGGCAATCTTACCAATACATAAGTCCATCGCAACAAATGCCCTCAATTGCGTCCTGCCATCCGTATATATGTTTCATTGTCTCTTTCCTCCTCTTCCATTCCCTTCATGACCTCATCCCAATCCATCTGCTGTAATTTTCTTTAACCATACAATCCAACAAAAAAAACCCACTGCTTTTACTGTGCTGCCTGCTTCCCTGCAATCAACAGTTGCAGAGCCTTCAACAATCACATCCCTGCACTCTGGAACTATAATTAAACTTATTTGCCTTGTTACCCCTCTTTCTTCAAAAATCTCCTCAAAGTTTACTTCTTTTGCTATGCATTTTGTTACTTCTTGTAAATTGTCCTCACCTATTTGGTGCCCTGCAATGCTCCTGGCTCCTAGAACAAAGAACAAAGAAAATTACAGCACAGGAACAGGCCCTTCGGCCATCCAAGCCTGCGCCGATCCAGATCCTCTATCTAAACATGTCGCCTATTTTCTAAGGGTCTGTATCTCTTTTCTTCCTGCCCATTCATGTATCTGTCTAGATACATCTTAAAAGACGCCATCGTGCCCGCATCTACCACCTCCGCTGGCAACGCGTTCCAGGCATCCACCACCCTCTGCGTAAAGAACTTTCCACGCATATCCCCCCTAAACTTTTCCCCTTTCACTTTGAACTCGTGTCCTCTAGTAACTGAATCCCCCACTCTGGGGAAAAAGCCTCTTGCTATCCACCCTGTCTATACCTCTCATGATTTTGTACACCTCAATCACGTCTCCCCTCAACCTCCGTCTTTCTAATGAAAATAATCCTAATCTACTCAACCTCTCTTCATAGCTCGCGCCCTCCATACCAGGCAACATCCTGGTGAACCTCCTCTGCACCCTCTCCAAAGCATCCACATCCTTTTGGTAATGTGGCGACCAGAACTGCACGCAGTATTCCAAATGTGGCCGAACCAAATTCCTATACATCTGTAACATGACCTGCCAACTCTTGTACTCAATACCCCGTCCGATGAAGGAAAGCAGCCGTATGCCTTCTTGACCACTCTATTTACCTGCGTTGCCACCTTCAGGGAACAGTGGACCTGAACACCCAAATCTCTCTGGACATCAATTTTCCCCAGGACTTTTCCTGCGAAGACCTTGGGAAGTTTGGTAATGTGAACAATGTTAAATAAATGTTTCCTGCTGGAAAATTCTTGTTAGTTGGACATCTGCTGCGAATGATATCAAATGAGAAGATTTGGGGGTAATAATGATTGTCCAGCTTAATATGTTAAATCTGTGCCGAGTTAATCTTCTATTTTTGCTGAGACTGAAATGGTTTAATAATTAATGGCTGTGGCTCAGAAAATTGCAAATTGGTTATTTTCTTTAAATCTACAATTCACAGAAATTCTGATCCACAGGTAACATTTTTTAGAATGTTGTTAGCACGTGTTATCACCTTTTATCTGCAGTACTTCGCCAAAAATGTCTTGTGGTACAAAATTACCTTGTGTATTTATTTGAAGAAAATATTTTATAATCCGGAACTCTTGTTTTTCAATTCTTACTCGAACATTATGGCTTTTCAAAAATCCTAAATGTATCTAGTTTCCTCAATACAACATATATTTGGAGTACATGAAAAGTATCAGTGTATGAGAATGTTACACTGAGGAATTTTTGTAGATGATGTTCAGTGAGAGAATTAAAGTTTTGTTTGGCAAATATCTTTCAATACATCTCAGTTTGGAATAGGTTTTGTCCATTCTGCGGCAGTAAGAGAGCTTAGTGTGGAACTGATCCGAACAAGGTCAGAAATTTCAGATGTGATTTCATAATTCCTGCTGAGATGTTCCAGTTGAGATGTTAAACTGAGGCCCTGTCTGCCCCCTCAAGTGGACATAAAAAGATAATGTGGCACTATTTCATAGAAGAGCAGGGAAGTTAACTCCAGTACCCTGCCCAATTTTTATCCCTCGATCAACATCACAAAAACAGATTGTTTGGTCATTATTGCATTGCTGTTTGTGGGAGCTTTCTGTGTGCAAATTGACGACTACATTTCCTACATTACAACTGTGACTACACTTCACTCAGTACTTCATTGGCTGTAAAGCACTTTGGGGATTTCTGTGGTTGTGAAAGGCCCCGATGTGAATGCAAGTTTTTCTTTTTCTTTAATAGCTGATCTCTGGTGGCAGCAGGGATGCTAGAATTGGGCTTTGTACACTTGAGTTAAGAAGCAAAAAAATCTGCTTCTGTTTGCTGTCCAGTGGCTTCTGCTGGAAAATGTGATGGTTTGGATGCATAGTGAGGACAGGTAGGGGCTCAGGTGTGATGCTGTTCATAGTCAAGTAGCCTGCCAGCCATCTCTATCGAAGTGGATGCACAAGGAATGGCTGCCTGAGCCAGTTACCAGAGAGCAGCACCCTAGTGAGTGACTTAAGGAGAAAAAAAACCCACATTTTTATGGAATTTTGCATCCCGTGGAGCCCTCCAGTCTGTTTCGACAGGCAGATATGTTTGGATGATGCAAGTCGAAGGCTTTCATTGGACCTAGTCTGTCTGTCTGTCCTCTTCCTGCAATTGATGTGATTTGTCTGCTTGCAAACATATAGTCTACTTTTAATTCAAAATTGCTTAATTCAGTTACTTGTGGATTTAACTTGAAATCATATTTAAAAAAAAGACCTCGTGTGCTGTTTTACTGCTGAAAATGTTCACAGGAAAAGTACAGTGCATGTTCTCAAACCTGCAATAGAATTTGAGAATTGATTGGGCTATTCTGAACATGCTTCAGGTAACGAACTTTGCTTTGTTGTTCATCGAAGGGCAGGTCACCTGTCATCGCCAGACACAGAGTACTCAGTAATTGGAAGGTTTGTGTGATGACAGCAAAGAGCATTTTCATTGGTGGTGTAATGAAAAGATAAAGTCTGTTTCCCGATTTGACATTGAGGATACAGCACTTTCTTCCAGTTTGGCATGTAGCTGAAGTCTGTTTGCTTTTAAATCTCTTGCATAGCTGGTGTTAAGTGGGGATGAATAAAATTATCTTGGAGGTTAGATCATCAAATTTCATTAGCTATTAGCAAGATGATTGAAGTTCGTGCTACTTTGTGTAGAGAATTATAGTCCAGCAGCCAATTTGCTGTGGTAATTGGCAGCAATTAATGTTGGAACGACATTGCAAACTTCTCTAACAAGGTGAATGAATTGAAGAACTAGTATCCTAGACCTTGTTGCGTTTTATGTATATCCTGACCTGTACTTTATTCAAATGAGAAGTGATTATTGAGCGAACATTGCCTGACTCTTTTGCTCTTTTGTCTGATATCTGCTTCAGTGAAGGGACTGGAAAGGAAATCCAATATGTCAGTTCAACAGGTCTTCATTAATGAGGTTAGGTTCTCTTTACAAATCTATGGACTTTTTTGTCTGTGTGTCGGGGAGTAACAGGTAAGTCATATACTTAAAATTTACCTTTGTTTGCACTATAGGAAGTATTAAAGCCATTTTCAGCCCTGCTCTTGCCTGAGTACTTGCACAAGTACTTTCAGTCGGCATTGCTTATGAACAATCGGGGATAACAGCCATACTGATTTTTTTTGTTTGTTTTCTCCCTTCCCTCTCTGAGGTTAGAATTTGTGTATGCAATACAAATGAACATTTTCAAACTGTCAGATTTTAATGAGAATGCAGTAATCTGCTATTTTTATAAAGTAACCAGTTAACATACAAATTTGAAGTATGTTTATTTTTGGTGTATTTTTACATTTCATAAGTGATTGAGAAGAAATTTGTATTCTACATACAGGTTGTCAAGTTCAACTGGAATTCTGCAATGTTTATTATATTTGGGGAGGTAGAGTTGCTAGATTATTTTCCAAGTGTAACATAGTAAAGCATTTCAACTGAATTATTTATTGTTGATCTGAAGGTAGCACTTGAGCTTAAACTTAATATACATTTAGTGATTTCGAGCTTTACTCTTAGTTTATCGCAGTGTATTCCCGCCATCACACTGGGTGCGTATTACTTGTAATGTAAACTTATATGGCAGCAGACGTGGTCTCTTCAGACTACTAGAAAAGATCGGATGTCCACCAAAGCTACTAAGTATCATCACCTCATTCCATGACAATATGAAAGGCACAATTCAGCATAGCGGTGCCTCATCAGACCCCTTTCCTATCCAGAGTGGCGTGAAACAGGGCTGTGTTCTCGCACCTGCACTGTTTGGGATCATCTTCTCCCTGCTGCTCTCACATGCGTTCAAGTCTTCAGAAGAAGGAATTTTCCTCCACACAAGATCAGTTGGCAGGTTGTTCAACCTTGTCTATCTTAGAGCGAAGACCAAAGTACGGAAAGTCCTCATCAGGGAAATCCTCTTTGCTGGCGATGCTGCGTTAACATCTCTCACAGAAGAGTGTCTGCAGAGACTCATTGACAGGATTGCGGCTGCCTGCAATGAATTTGGCCTAACCATCAGCCTCAAGAAAACGAACATCATGGGACAGGACATCAGAAATGCTCCATCCATCAATATCGGTGACCACGCTCTGGAAGTGGTTCCAGAGTTCACCTACCTAGGCTCAACTATCACCAGTAACCTGTCTCTAGGTGCAGAAATCAACAAGCGCATGGGAAAGGCTTCCACTGCTATGTCCAGACTGGCCAAGAGAGTGTGGGAAAATGGTGCACTGACACGGAACGCAAAAGTCCGCGTGTATCAAGTCTGTGTCCTCAGTACCTTGCTCTACGGCAGCGAGGCCTGGACAACGTATGTCAGCCAAGAGCGACATCTCGATTCATTCCGTCTTCGCTGCCTCCGGAGAATACTTAGCATCAGGTGGTAGGACCATATCTCCAACACAGAAGTCCTCGAGGCGGCCAACATCCCCAGCATATACACCCTACTGAGCCAGCGGCGCTTGAGATGGCTTGGTCATGTGAGCTGCATGGAAGATGGCAGTAATCCCCAAGGACACATTGTACAGCGAGCTCGCCACTGGTATCAGACCCACCGGCCGTCCATGGCTCTGCTCTAAAGACGTCTGCAAACGCGACATGAAGTCCTGTGACATTGATCACAAGTCGTGGGAGTCAGTTGCCAGCGATGGCCAGAGCTGGCGGGCAGCCATAAAGGCTGGGCTAAAGTGTGGCGAATCAAAGACAGTTGGCAGGAAAAAAGACAGAAGCGCAAGGAGAGAGCCAACTGTGTAACAGCCCCGACAACCAATTTTATCTGCAGCACCTGTGGAAGAGCCTGTCACTCTAGAATTGACCTTTTAATCGCCACTCCAGGCGCTGCTTCACAAACCACTGACCACCTCCAGGCGCTTACCCATTGTCTCTCGAGACAAGGAGGCCAAAGAAGAAGAAACTTATATGGCAACCTCTTATTTTATGTTTCCTTCAAACTCTCTTTTCCCTCTTCCCCAGCTTTCTGCCTTCCTCCTCTGAAGTAACTGGTTCATGCTGGAATACAGTTTTATGGGCCTGGATCTCATAAGAAATAGGAGCAGCAGTAGTCCATATGGCCCCTTGAACCTGTTCTGAAATTCAATAAGATCATGGCTGATCTGATCTTGACCTCAACTCTACTTTCTAGCCTGTTCCTCTTAACCCTTGATTCCCCTAGTCCAAGATCTGCCTCAGCCTTAAATATACGCAACTAAGGATCCACAGCCTTCTGGGGTAGAGAATTCCAAAAGATTTACAACCCTCTGAGTGAAGAAATTTCTCCTCATCTCAGTCTTAAATGATCAACCCCTTGTCCTAAGACTATACCCCCCAGTTCTAGACTCTCCAACCAGCTAAACCACAACCTCTCAGTGTCTACCCTGTCACTCCCCTTCAGAATCTTGTAAGTTTCAATGAGATCACCTCCCATACTTCTAAGCTCCAGAGAGTATAGGCCCATTCTACTGAATCTCTCATTGCTGCAGTCAATCTAGTGAACCTTTGCTGCCCCTCCAAGGCAAGCATATCCTTCCTTGAATAAGGATACCAAAATTGCGCACAGTCCTCCGGGTACTTTGACCAAATAGTTTATATGTAAGCCAAGATGTTAAATGTTGGCAGGCTACTTGACCTTGGCGTATATCACCATAGAGCATGAATCTTTTGTCACCTTACTCCCATGCACATGCTTGTGTGCATTAGCATGTTTTTGACCTGGGCAGTGCTACTGCAGAGCCTGAACCTGTCCTTAATATTCTTCGAGCACGTGGACTTTTCGTTGGGTTATTAAATCGGTACCAGAAGTGGGTAATATGATCCATCTCACCCCAGAATTACTGAGGCCAATTATGATGTCCAGCTAAGATTTGGTGACTTGACACAACTGCGATCCTACTGGAAATCCATTAATCTCTCTGGCTTATACAAAGATCAGTGTCTTTATCCATTAGGATATCGGGGGGAGTACTTTTCACTGAGTTTTTACTGGCACTCACTTGTGTACCATATTATTAAGTCAGAGGTGATGTTGAAAAATAACTTACAAGCAAAGCAAGGGTTTTATTACATGATACAATTTGTGGGATTACTGTTAGACAAATTACAGATGTCATTAGAAAAAGAGGAAATTCACGTCCCTGAAATTATTTCAGAAAAAGTAATGTTTAAATAGATAAACTACAAAACAGTTTAATATGTTGAAATTTGCTCCAGAAAAAGTTGCAATATGATATGAACAATTGCAAGTTTGTAATGTTACAAAGGGTTATCTAATCTGAGATGTAAAAAAAAATTGCAGTGTTTTGGCTATCAGAAACTGGAAATGGCTTGTTTTCTTTGAAAAAAGATCAATGTTGTATTCAGCAGGAAGCTGACTTAACAGATTCTTAACAGATACAGATTCTCTTCAGTGTGTCTGAAATGACTCCTTATTAAGTCAAAATGCAGGGAACAAGAAAATGCTAAAAATGCCTGGTATGTTGGTCAATATTTGGAAGAAAAGATATGTTAATGTTTCACAAACTCTTGATCAGAACTGGATACCTTGCTTTGCAGGTCTCACCAAAACTCAGGTGCTCATTAGTCTGTAGCATATGGCCAGCATTTCTTGTTTTCATTTCGGATTTCCAGCATTCAATGTTCATTTTTTAGCTGATAGTTATTGATAAATTTCCCAATTGAGACTGCTTGCTTAAGAGTCATTTTAAGATAGACTTGGGGTCCATGTGGGCTATGTTATTTTTCTTGACCTCAATATATCTATTCTTTTAAAGATGTACTTGCAGAGTATTTTTCCTGATTACTGTAGTGTACAAGTAGTTTCAGTTGGAGAAATGATGTGACCGAATGAGAGATGGAAGGCAAAAAAAGGAATTCATTTGAAAGGAGGTAAACGGTAGACAACACAATGTAGTAAGCTGGGCAATAGTTTTTTTTAAACTTGTGTGTTTCGGATTTAAGTTCAGTTAATTTTTTAAAATTCCCTATCCTGCTCTAGGAGCATCGAGACCAATTGTGTCCCTGACAAAATCAGATAATGCGAGCACAGAATAGGGATCAAACCTGTGACTTTCTGGTCTATTTGGCTCAGTACCACATCAGATGGTGTGTTTACCGATTGAAGGGGAGCTGGTGGATCCATTTATTGTTTTTAAATTGTTTTTAAATGTCACACATTAAAAAAATTATAATAGAACAGCTTTGTTGGGATAAATGTTGGCAAAAACAAGCTCAGCCGCACATTTTATCTGGCCTTTACTGTTTTATGCAAAATATTAGCAATGACTTGGTTGTAACACAATAGTAAATGTGAAACCTGCCGGTGTAAGACCTAATTGAAACTGCCTTGATTTACCATGTATTTCTCTCTGAGATGCTTCAAAGTGCTAGTTTACTTTGTTAATAGCCATTGTGCCTGCTGTTAAATGAGCAACTATTGTGAGCTTGACTACTGGAACCGATTTCCATGTAACTGGGAATGTTGAATATTTTATTTCCCTTGCAAGATAGAATTTTTTTTTTTGTTCGAACTATATTTGGTGGTTGCAGGGGATTATTTTACTTTTTGCCCTTCTGGCTTTTAGCTTTCCTTTAAAAGCACTTCAATTTTGATTTTTTTTTTTCTGTACAGGTGTCTCTTGAAAACCATAATGCTGCTATTGTGTACAATCCAGAGTTGCAGACCGCAGAGACACTGCAGGAAGCAATTGATGACATGGGATTTGAAGCTACGCTGATGGAGACAAATACAGTGCCCATCACCCCAGAATCAGCCCTTCTCAATCATGAGAAGGAGCTTGTTCCCCAACCCAGACAGCAGATTGTAAGCCAAGTGCCCAGCATAAAGGACAGGGATAGAAAAAGGCAACCTGACAGAAATGATGCAACCTTGGTCTTTGTCCCCGCCACAGCAAGTTTCGATGAGGAGATCATTGACTTGGCTGTGAACAGTCCTCCATTGGACAAGAAGTTGTCAGTGCCCGAAGAAACTTGGTCGAACCAATGCAGTGAAATGGTGGTGAAGATGAAGATTGAAGGAATGACTTGTCACTCCTGTAGCAGCACAATTGAAGGCAAGATTGGGAAGCTGCAGGGTGTCCAGCGCATTAAAGGTGAATTTTTAAGAAATATTCTTGGTTTACTTTTCATCTTGCACCGCTCCTGGAATTGGCAGCCAATCATTTGCTCTGATCCCATCTCTCTGCCAATGTACTTTTATGTGGGTGAGAAAAGGAGTTTAACAGAATGGGTAAAATAACACAACATAATGGATTTACTCTGCCGACAGCAGGAGAGCAGAGCTTATTCAAACACATCAACTAAAATATGCTAAAATATGAGTTATAAGCAAGCACAGTCAAAGGCCATGTGCTGTGTTTTTACTCCTAGTTACAATTTTAAATTCAATCACTTGCCTACTCAGGCAGGTACTTTTTATTTATCTTTTTTAATGAAACCTTAACTGTGCTAACTATATATCTTCAGGTACAGCATGGTTACATGTGTGAACAATTCTGCCTAGTTTTCTTACCTAAGCAATAATGAGGCAGTGCTCAGTGCAGGGAGAAGGGGCATTGCTGTACCTGCACCTCAGAGTACTGTTGCTTTCTGGAATGATGATTCCTCATGATGGTGATTGATAACTTTTTCTCCTCGCAGTTGATGTGTTTGAAAATCATAGCAATATGCAAATTATGACAGAAAAGCATGACTAAAATTCATAAGAGTTAAAGTGTGTCCCACATGTTGGTAAGTAAAACATTTTTGAATATTCTTGATATTTCACTGTATAAACACCAGCAAATCACAACTGAGAGTCCACAGAAGTAGCCCAGTTATTTCCTAATGTTTTTTCTCGCTGACCTTGGGAAAACAAGGAGCCAAGCAGTTCCCAATCTAGAGGAACACTCAAAAACAGCAGAATAATTGCTCTGTAATTGATTTCAGGGCTTATTTGCAACATATCTCTTCCTGAGCTCTGACAAAGGCCATAAATGTCCCAATTATTATGTATTTTCTCAAGTTTCCTGTTTTTTGTATTTCATGAGCTTTACCACTTCCGTTTTGCCTTGGTGCAATTCTGCCTCCCAAGTTTTGCTGCATGACTTTGCATCTTGCAACTGGGTGGGGGAGGATTACAAAATTATAATAATTGATCAATGTTTAAAAATATGTGATTTCTCTGAAACAAAGTACTTTATTAAAAAGTGTTATAAAAAGAAAAAATGAAAAGTGATTTAAAAATAGAAAAAACTAGCAGTGCACAGATGTCAGTGAACATCTAAAAAGAAGATAGATTAACATTTCCACTGGGACCCTCTGTTTTGATGAAACATCACGTGAAATATAAAGATGCGGGTTGAACGGAGATACCTTTTCTGTGTTTCTGTTTCCATTCCTTGATTTTGTTCTTTCCTCTTTTATTGGTGTGCTGACTATTGCTAGTTGCAATTTCACAGATGCTGGAAGCCCTCTGCTATTTTGTCCAAGAGTCATTCTTCAAATGTAAGCATAGCTGATGAGCGTTGGCAGAATCCTGGTCAAAATGAATGTGGAGGACCTAACAGTCAACTCCAATTGTTTTCTCACCTGATATGCCCACAAATGCACTCTTCAGCCATAGAGCAATGAAGACCTGGAACCCTTGTTTGTTTTTCACCCTTAGCCCAAGAAAAGTGAGCCCAATTGGTGTTTCCCATTCTGTTGAATTTTTTGGTTTCAGCTGGGAATCAATCCTGAGACTTTTTTGTTTATGTGGTTTAGTGCTACATCTCATGGCACTTTTGTCCATTGGGTCATTGGAGAGGAGCATTTTGTGTTCTTGATTATTGAATAATTAATGTTCTGAAGGGATATTTTTTGTAAAAGTTTACATAATTGCATTAAAGACTGTTTTAATCAATTTAATTGCTATTAACTAAATATTTCTTTTTAAATATTAGTTTCTTTAAATAGTCAGGAAGCCACAATTGTGTACCAAGCTCACCTCATCACACCAGAGGACCTCAGGAGTCAAATCGAAAGTGCTGGCTTCATTGCTACAATCAAAACCAAGGCCAAACCTCTGAAGCTGGATGTTAACATTGAACGCCTAATAAATGCGACTCAGGTGACCAAACTTGATCCACAGGAGGTGAACAATAGCCTAACAAACTTGATCCTCAGAATAGATGGCATGCACTGTGGTTCCTGTGTAACAAACATTGAAAGTAATTTAACTGAACTTCCAGCTGTGCACAACATTAAGGTTTCTTTGGAATCCAAGAGCGCTATCATACAATACAATCCAGCCATGATTACTCCAAATGCCTTACAACAGGCTGTAGAGGCCTTGCCACCCGGTAATTTCAAAGCTTCACTCCCTAATGGATGTCACTCTGAAAAATCTGCACTTGGTGTTGCTCAACATCCTTTGGTATCTTCACCACAACCACCTTCCTCAGATTCAAGAAAGCATCAGTTGAGCAGTGTGACAGTAATCAATATTAAGGGAATGACTTGTAATTCTTGTGTGAAGTCTATAGAGGAAAACATTTCAAATAAAAGTGGAGTGATATCGATTCATGTTTCTCTAGCACAGCAGAATGGAACTGTGGAGTATGATCCTCTATTTACCAACCCAGAGGAGCTGAGGGGCATGATAGATGATATGGGATTTGATGCCATTCTTCCCGGTAATGCTTTTCAATGCAACTAAGTATGCCTTTCCTTGTCTAGATTTTTTTTTTTTTAAATTTCAAAACTATGCGAACCCTTCGTGATCATTTATGAACATAGGAACTAGGAGCAGGAGTAGGCTATTCGGCCCCTCGAGCTTGCTGTGCCATTCTATAAGATCATGGCTGATATGTTTGTGGACTCAACTCCACTTTCCTGCCTACCCTGATACCCTTTGACTCCCTTGCTGGTCAAGAATCTTTTAACCTCTGCCTTAAAAACATTCAATGACACTGCCTCCACTGCTCTCCAGGAAAGAGGGTTCCACAGACTCATGACCCTCAGCAAAAATACTTCTCCTGATCATCCTTCCTAAGTCTCTTGATCGTAAGAGTAAGTTGCACCATTGGCTCTCAGACCATTACCACTCTTGGCAGGTTTCCAGGTGACACAACCATGTCTAGTGGATCAGTCCCAACCTTTTTGTTTATTTTGTGGTTGTAATGAGCCTTGCTTAGATACAGTACTGTCAAAGGAGAACTTGAGATGTACAGAAATATCAATGCTGACATTACCCTCTTAAATTGCACGTGTATGCCTTGCCTGGAGTAAAAAGAAAACTTGAGTATTCTGCTCAGTAAGTATAGTGTCCTCTCAGATAGTTATCTTTTCAAATAAATGAAGAAAGCAAAACTTGGTCAAAGCACTACAGATTATAGAAGTGAGCCATATAGCCTTGGAAAGCTCCAAATGTGAACACTAGTCTACCCTGAGTTGGCTGATCTTGTCCAGGATGGTAATAGGCACTTAATCCAAGGGCAGTAACGTTAACTTGAGGAGGGGAGAAATCAGCCATTGTTGTCATTCCTGATTCCCATGCGTTGGCTCCTGCTAAAAGAGTGTGTCATGCGAGAAAAGGATCAGTCTTGCCTGTGATGTCACTCTCCTGAGACTTGCATTTTGTGTGAAGTAACAGGATGTACCCCAGCATGTGTCCTTTAGGAAATGATTTCTGTGCATCACAGAACTGCACACTCCTTCCACTCTATGACCTTGGTTTAAATCCAGTCTAAACTAATGGGCTGGTACTCTTTTGGAATTTATAAGGAGCCTACATGGTATAGTTCTAGACAAATCTTAGCTAGTTTGTAGTGAGCAGAATGGCAGCAATTCAGTGCCAATCTCACTCAAAGGCTTGGGAGTCGGTGTGTGATATGGAAATGTTATACACGTGTAAAGGGAGTGCTATTCTGGGACTGGGGCTAAGACACATTATTCCGACAGTGTAGAGAGGCCCTATACATTAAAACAGTGTACTATACTTGAGTGGATCCACTTAGTTGCTGACATCGTGAGAAAAGTAGATTAGTTGCTGGCTTTGATGAATTCACACACATATTTTGTAGTGCAATTTATCATAACTGCTGTTATGCAAATTGTATAATTGCAGCAAGTATAGAACCTGCAGTGCTACCAACAGAACTTTTCCCCAAAGTGACTGTAAAAGGCAAAAAAATGAGGAATGGGCTATGTGAAACCTGGATGACCAACCTCAAAGGAGAGATGCTCCCACAGGAGTTGGGCAACACCCAACAGAACGTAGAGGCTCCAGCACCAGAAAAATGTTTTATTCAGATTACCGGCATGACCTGTGCATCCTGTGTGGCCAACATTGAAAGGAACTTGAAACGGGAAGATGGTAAGAAAATTTGTTCAGGTTTTTAATTTGGCTTCTTCTCTTCGCCCTCTGAAATCTCACACGTTGCAATTGTTCTCTTTTGTGTGAAAGTGAGCGAGAGTGATTCCTTTTTCCTCAATATCTGAAGCTGCTAATTAATAGCAAGATTTAGTTTCCCCTGCTGCCTGTAGCTTTCCTGAGATTCGATGTTCATATCTTGAGTAGGCACAGTGAGACCATGAAGAGAATAACATATCTGTGCTTATTACTGTCCTCACCTGAAGTCCCTAGAGATGGGCAGTGATCAAGAATGGAAGCCTATCCAGTTTCTTTTTCTTTTTCACGGCAAAGATTGTTGAGGCCCCCTGTAATGCTACCAGTTGCTGCCTTGGCTGAAATCAGCTAATTCAGCATCTGAAAGAGGAAGAAGGTTAACATTTTAGCTTGATAGGAAACAATCTTTCTGTTTGAGGTGCCAACTGACCTGCTGCACATTTTCCACTTTTTATTTCAGACATCTAGCATTTCTTTTGTCATCATTACTGCAAAATAGTTCCCTGATTATACTCTGAATAGTGCAATTAAATGTCTGCAAAAATAACCTCTCCACTTTCTCTCATCCAGCCTTCAACCTTTCTCTCCTTTCATGCAATTTTTCTTGTTTCTCTATTTCATCGATACTACATTTGGTACTGTGATTTTTTTTTTGGTGCCTTCTAACTCTAAGTAAGCCATTCTATATGCTGCAACAAAAACAATAAATGCTGGAAATACTCAGCGGGTCTGACCGCATCTGTGGAGAGAGAAGCAAAGTTAACGTTTCAGGTCTGTGACCATTCATCAGAACTGGCAAAGGTTAGAAACGAATTAGGTTTTAAGCAAGTGAAAGGGGAGGGCAGTGGAGGGGAGAACAAAGGGGAAATTGTTTGATAGGGCAGAGGGTGATTAAATAACAAAGCTGTCCTGGGACAAAGGCAAAGCATGTGTTAATGCTTGTGGTGAAAGATAAAGCATCAGTCCAGAGAGAGTGTTAATAGCAGAATAATGAGCAGCTACACGACTACACGAAAAGCAGGCACACGGTTAAAAAATAAAATATTAAAAAAAGGCCAGTCATGCTCCTGAAGTTATTGAACTCAATGTTCAGTCCACAAGCTGTAGAGTGCCTAATCGAAAGATCAGCTGCTGCTCCTCGAGCTTGCGTTGATGTTCACTGGAACACTGGAGCAGGCCAAAGACAGAAATGTTGGCATGAGAGCAGGGGAGTTTTGAAATGGCAAGCAATCGGAAGTTCACTGTCATGCTTTCAGACTGAGATGTTCTGCAAAGCGATCACCCAATCTGTGTTTGGTCTCCCCACTGTAGAGGAGACCGCATTGTGAGCAGCGAATACAGACAGTATCCTAAATTGAAAGTACAAGTAGATCACTGCTTCACCTGAAAGGACTGTTTGGGGCCTTGGATAGTGAGGAGAGAGGAGGTAAAAGGGCAGGTATTACACCTCCTGCGATTGCATTGGAAGGTACTGTGGGAAGCGGGTGAGGTGTCAGGGATAATGGAGGAGTGGACCAGGGTGTCACGGACGGAATGATCCCTTCGGACTGCTGATGGCAGGGGAAAATGTGTTTGGAGGTGGCAGAAATGGCGCAGGATGATCCTCTGGATGTAGAGGCTGGTGGGGTGGAAAGTGAGGACGAGGGGAACCCTGTCGCGGTTCTGGGAGGGAGGGGAAGGCATTGGGGCAGAAGTGCAGGAAATGGGCTGGACACGGTTGAGGGCCCTGCCAACCACAGGTGGGGGGTGTGGTGGGGGGAATCCTTGGTTGAGGAAAAAGAAAGACATATCAGAGGCACTCTTGTGGAAGGTTGCATCATCGGAGCAGATTTTTCAGAGATGGAGAAACTGGGAGAATGGAATGAAATCCTTACAGGAGGCAGGGTGTGAAGAAGTGTAGTCGAGGTAACTGTGGGAGTCGGTGGGCTTGCAATGAATTTTAGCGGACAGCCTATCCCCAGAGATGGAGACAGAGCGGTCGAGGAAGGGAACAGAAGTGTCAGAGATGGACCATGTAAAGGTGAGAGTAGGGTGGAAATTAGAAGCAAAGCTGATAAAGTTTTCCAGTTCGGGGTGGGAGCAGGAAACGGCACTGATACAGTCATCAATGTAATGGAAAAAGAGTTGGGGGAGGGGGCCTGAGTAGGACTGGAACAAGGAATTTTCGCCATATCCCACAAAAGGACAGGCATAACGAGGACCCATGTGGGTACCCATAGCAACACCTTTTACTTGAAGGAAGTGAGTGGAGTTGACGGAGAAGTTGTTCAATGTGAGAACAAGTTCAGCCAGGCGGAGGAGGGTGGTGGTGGATGGGGACTGGTTGGGCCTCTGTCCAAGGAAGAAGCAGAGAGCCCTCAAACCATCCTAGTGGGGGATGGAGGTGTAGAGAGATTGCATGTCCTTAGTGAAGAGGAGACAGTTAAGGCCAGAAAACTGGAAATTGTCAAAACTATGTTGTGCGTCAGAAGAGTCACGGATGTAGGTGGGAAGAGGCTGGACCGGGGAGAAAAGATAGTTAAGATGGGAAGAAATAAGTTCAGTGGGGCAGGAACAGGCTGAGACAATGGGTCTGCCAGGACAGTCCTGTTTGTGAATTTTAGGAAGGAGGTAGTAGCAGGCTGTCCGGGGTTGCGGGACAATGAGGTTGAAAGCTGTAGAGCGAAGATCTATAGAGATGAGATCAGTGACAGTCCTGTGGACAGTAGCTTGATGTTCAGTGGTGGGGTCATGGTCCTGGGGAGATAGGAGGAAGTGTCTGAGAGTTGGCGCTCAGCCTCTGCAAGGTAGGTGTCGGTATGCCAGACAGCAACAGCACCACCCTTGTCTGCAGGTTTGATCACAGCTCCAGCTTCACTTTGTGTCTTCACTTTGCGGAAATTGAGGCCCATCACCCAGCTGCCAACTCTAACTCAGTCTTTCCCAGAACTTTTAAAACTGGTTCTCCTAACCTCGAGTTTCCCTTTCTCCTACTACCTACAGATTTTAAAAACTCAACCCTCAATGTCATACAGTAAAAATAGCCCTCAAGGCCACGGTGTATTCCCAGTCTGACCAGAGCCAATCAATTTGATAGCTTAATTAAATTTAATTCTGCTTTAGTACATACTAAATGCGAGAAAAAATATGTGACTCAATAAGGGGTCGTAATGCAATTTTAGCTTTCAGATGACATCCATAAGTTATTCCAGTCGTACTTTGCTTTCTTTTGAACTACTTGATTAAATTATAGCCTTGTTTAGTCACTTTCAATCATTCTTTTCATTTCTATTAGTATTGTATGCATTTAAGGTGATTTTGTAGATTGAATTTTAAATTGACTGAAAAAGTGTGAATCAAATTTATTAGTTGTAATTCAGAAACTTGTTTTCCAAATTGTATGATTTGCAGGCCTCCACAGAAAGCATTGTTAAATTTTGCATTTATCCGTCTGTTAATCACAATAAACAGCAAACGGGGCTATGTTTGGGGAAAGATCAAGTCAGAAACTTACTTTAAATAAGCTGGGAGGCAAAATTCCTACCATTACTAATTTTAGTATTTAAAAATTTGTGTCCACAACTTTGTTCCTGATTTGAAATTTACACTGATATTTTCACTTTGTTCTATTGAGTTTTTTTTTCTAAATGCACAAAATGCATTTTAAGCCAAGATTCGCCAGTAAAGGCATTAAATGACCTAACTAAGGTGCTACTACTTAACCTCTTGCTTCTTGCTCAGCAACTACAAAATGTTAGCAGTATGGAAGTATTAATGCTACCAGACATGTTGAAATTGTTTTGTGTTAAAAACTGAAGTCACAATGCAGCATTTTAGCTGACTGAGAGTTTTGCACTCTCGTTTTTGCCAAGGTATATTTTCTGTATTGGTCGCCCTCATGGCTGGAAAAGCAGAAGTGAGGTATAACCCAGGTATCATAAAACCCCCAGACATTGCTGAATTGATAAAGGAACTGGGGTTTGGAGCCTCTGTGCTGGAGGACTACGATGGATCAGATGGTGAATTGGAACTTGTTGTGAGTATTCAGTTCAGATATTGCTCAATTGTTCACAGCATCAAGTGAAGGAATCCCAAAAAATTCCATAGTGAGATACATGGCTACTACCAACCCTGAGCTGCTAGATGTTTAGGAATACTTTTCATGGCCGGTTTCCTTAGTGAAGCATTAAGGTTAAGAGGGTCGTTACACTATGTCTCACTTGAGCAATTGAACTTGCAAGCGATTAATGGGCCAAGTGTTGACTGTGTTTTGGAGAAATCTGAGGGGTGAATTGTTGCACTTTTCTGCTGAATGGTGATGTGTGGTCTGCCAGCAGAGGTAAGGTGCTATTATTCACCTTCCGCCATCTTCCCTGATGATGCAAGATAACTCTGGTCGTGCCTGATCACGGTGGGCTACTAGCATTGGACCACAGATGAGTTCTCACCGAGAATGGCATGTGTGGCGTATGAAGAAAACTCACTTTAATTTTCACAACATAATGGTTTGTAGAATCATTTAGAATGGTTACAGCACAGAAGGACGCTATTCAGCCCATCGTGTCCATGCCGGCTCTCTGCAAGAGCAACTCAGCTATTCCCACTCCTCCACTTTTCGCCATTGCCCTCAAATATTTTCTCTTCAGATAATTATCCAATTCCTTTTGAAAGCCACGATTGAATCTGCTTCCACCACACTTTCAGGCAGTGCATTCCAGATCCTAACCACATGCTGCATAGAAAAAACTTTTTTTTCCTCATGTCACCTTTGGTTTTTTTTTTGATTCACCTTAAATGGGTGTCCTGCCGTTCTCGACCCTTCTGCCAATGGGAACAATTTCTCTCTCTACTCCGTCCAGACCCCTCATTATTTTGAACACCTCTGTAAAATCTCCTCTCAACTTTCTCTTCTCTAAGGAGAACAAACCCAACTTTTCAAATCTGTCGATGTAACTGAAGTCCCTCATCCCTGCAACCATTCTCAAATCTTTTCTGCAACCTCTGTAATGCCTTCACATCCTTCCTAAAGTGTGGTGCCCAGAATTGGCCACAATACACCAGTTAAGGCTGAACCAGTTTTTTTAAAAATAATGGTTCAGCATAATTGCCATTCTTTTGTACTCTATGTCCCTATTTGTGAAGCCCAGGATCCCATATGCCTTGTTCAGCACTTTCTCACGCTACCCTGCCACCTTCAATAATTTGTGCACATATACCCCCAGGTTCCCCTGCTCTTGTAACCCCTTGTTAATTGTATCCTTTATTTTATATTTCCAATCCTCATTCTTCCGACCATATATGAATCACTTCATGTTTCTCTATTAAATTTCATCTGCCACATGTCCACCCATTCCAACAGTCTGTCTATGTTCTCTTGAAGTCTATTACTATCCTCCTCACAGTTCACAATGCTTAAAAGTTTTCTGTCATTTGCAAATTTCGACTTGTGCCTTGCACACCCAAGTCCAGATCATCGATGTGGTTCAAGAGAAGCATTGGTCCTAGTTACTGAGTTCTGGGGAATCCCACTGGATACTTTCCTTCAGTCTGAAAAGCAACCATTCACCACTATTCTGTTTCCTGACACTTAGCCAATTTGCTATCCATGCTGCCAAGGTCCCTTTTATTCCATGAGCTTTAACTTTGCTGGCAAGCCTGTTATGTGGCACTTTACAAAATGCCTTTTGGAAGTCCATGTATGTGACATTAACTGCTTTACCCTCATCAGCCCTCTCTGTTACCTCATCAAAAAATTCAATCAAATTCTTCAACTTTTACTTAGGTGCGAGGGATGACTTGTGCCTCATGTGTTCATAATATTGAATCAACACTCATGAAAACCAAAGGTATCCTGTATACATCAGTAGCTCTTGCAACCAATAAAGCTCACATCAGATTTGATCCAGAGTGCATTGGCCCTCGTGATGTAATCAAATGCATTGAGGTGAGTTTTGATTTTTTTTAAATATTTTGTGTTGTAAACTGGCAATTTGAAGGTGCTTTATAAATATATCATAGTTGTGTGTTGTTGTGTAATGTGGTTTTTCTTGAACAGGCTGTGTCGATTTCTGTGCCTCACTTGAAAAGTTTTATCCAACCTTGGAGTTGCCTGAGAACAGGGTAATGGTGGTTGTGTTTGACTTGACTGCCTACGGCACAGACCTAACTGGCTTAAATATATATATATATATATGATGCCTGATGAACACAATATCAAACAGATATTTGATGTGTTACCTGTGTAATATTGTGGATACCTTAAACATCCACACCCTCCACCACCAGCGCACCGTGGGCACAATGTGTACTGTACAAGATGCAGTCCAGCAACTCACCAAGGTTTATTTTAACAGCATCTCCCAAACCTGCAATCTCCTCCACCTCGAAGGACAAGCACAGCAGGTACATGGAAACATTGTAACCTCCAAGTTCCCCCTCTGTTTTGCTCATCATCCTAACTCAGATATATATCACTGTTCCTTCAAGGTCCTGCAACTACCTACCTGACAAAACTGGGGGAGCACCTTCACCACATGGACTACAACAGTTCAAGAAGGAGGCTGACCACCACCTTCTCAAGGGCAGCTTGGGATGAGCAAAGAATGCTGGTCATACTAGCACTGCACATGTGAATAATGTGAATGAATTAAAATTCTTTACACAGTTAAACATAACCAACTGTGCAAATGCTGTTGAATGATTTTTTTTCTCAAGTCCTTGAAAGGGACAAATACCATCACGTAAGAGGTAGGAGCCCTGAATCTTAATTTGTTTGTGTAGAATCTAGGTTTTGAAGCTTCCCTGGTCAAAAAAGATCGCTCTGCTAGTCACCTGGATCACAGAGAAGAAATCAGACGGTAAGTTCCATGTTTAAAGGTAACCTCCACATTATTAAAAATGATTTATAAATGTTGAAACTGATTTTGAAGGACTAGAGGTAACCATTGTGGTTCTGCAATTTAAAGAATTTGATAAATTTAGAGTGGAATCATCAGGGAAATGGTGTATACTTAATGGAGGAGGCTATTATTTAAGGAACAGAGTTGGATAGAGGCCAAAGCCCTGGGCAATCCATGAGTTGATGTAAGGAGAATGAATGGTGAACTACTGTACAGATAGAACAACTAGAGAGGAAAGTAGATATATATGAACATATACACAGAAGGTCTGGCAGCATCTGTGAAAAGTAAAACAGTTAATGTTTTGAGTTGATAACCTTTCATCAGAACTGGGAAACATTGAGATATAATAGGTTTTAAGCACGTGAAAGGGGAGAGGATGGGAAGAAGAACAAGGAAGGTCTGTGATAGGGTGGAAGATATGAAAGATTAAATGTCTAAAGGGTTCATGATACAAGGCCAAAGGGAGTGGTAATGGGACAAGTAAAGAAACAAAATATGTGTCTAGAGGAGGTATGACCAGGCGAATCACAAACATTTACCGTCCAAAAGCAAAAAAAAAGAAAACCAGAGAAATACCAAAACCAGCAAAGAAAAAGGAAACAAAACAGAGGCAGAGGTTACAATTCGAAATTGTTGGTCAATGTTGTGTCCGGAAGGCTGTTAAGTGCCTAATAGAAAGATGAGGTGCAGTTCCTCGAGTTTACGTTGAGCTTCATTGGAGCACTGCAGGAGGCCGAGGTCAGAGTGGGAGCAAGGTGGAGAATTAAAATAATGACCAGAAGCTCGGGGTCTTGCTTGAGGACGGAGCAGAGGTGTTTCGTAAAGCAGTCACCCAGTCTGTGTTTGGCCTCCTTAGTGTAGAGGATACAACACTGAACAGTGAGTGCCATATACTAAATTGGAAGGCGTACAAGTAAATTTCTGTTTCACCTGGAAGGAGGGTTTGGGGTCTTGGTTGTTGAAAAGGGAGGAGGTAAAAGGTCAGGTGTTGCATCTCTTGCACTGGCATGGAAAGGTGCTGTAGGAAAGGGAGGGGGTGTTGAGCATGATTGAGGAGTGGACCGGGTTAGCGGAGGGAATGTTCCCATCGGAATTCTGAAGGTGGACAAGAAGATATGTTTGGTGGCATCATGCTGGAAGTGGTTGAAATGGCAGAGGATCATCTGTTGAATATGGAAGCTGCTGGGGTGGAAGGTGAGGACAAGGGGAACCCTATCATGGTTCTGGGAGTAAGGGAGAAGGGTGACAGTCGAAGTGGGTGAAGTGCAATGGACACAGTTGAGGGCTCTGTCAACCACAATGGGTGGAAATCCTCAGTTGAGGAAACAGCAAGACATCAGAAGTGCCAGTATGGAAGGTTATATCATTCGAACAGTTGCGACAGAGACAGTGAAACTTGGAGCATGGAAGAGTCCTTACAGGGAACTAGGAATGAGGAAGTGTAGTCAAGGTAGTTGTGGGAGTCAGTTGGCTTATAGTGAATATTGATTGGCAACCTATCCCCAGAAATGGCGATAGAGAAGTTGAGGAAGGGGAAGGAAGAGTTGGAGATGAACCATATGGTGAGAGAAGGGTGAAAATTAAGGTAAAGATAACCAAACAGGAAAAGAAAAATTGAAAACGTGGCATAAGAAATGGTTAAGTACAGAGGCATACCTTGGAAGATGGAAATGGTGCCATCAGGAAGTGTTATTGGAGTCCAGAGATTTGATTTTTTTATTTTTGTATTCATAAAATTTATCCCCTGCTCTCTCCCCATAGAGAAGCCCAGCAGCTTTCAGTGGCACCTTCCATCTGATGGCCTATTTAAGATCTATAGAACATAGAACAGTACAGCGCAGTACAGGCCCTTCGGCCCACGATGTTGTGCCGAACCTTTAACCTACTCTAAGATCAAACTAACTACCTACCCTTCTTTCTACTATCATCCATGTACCTATCCAAGAGTCCAAGAATGCCCCTAATGTATCTGCTTCTACTACCACCGCTGGCAGCGCATTCAACGCACCCACCACTCTGTGTAAAGAATCTACCTCTGACATCTCCCCGAAACCTCCTTCCAATCACCTTAAAATAGCCCTTTCCACCCTGGGAAAAAGTCTCTGACTATCCACTCTATCTATGCCTCTCATCATCTTGTACCCCTCTATCAAGTCACCTCTCATCCTTCTTCGCTCCAATGAGAAAAGCCCTAGCTCCCTCAATCTTCGTAAGACATGCCCTCCAGTCCAGGCAGCATCCTGGTAAATCTCCTCTGCACCCTCTCTAAAGCTTCCACATCCTTCCTATAATGAGGCGACCAGAACGGAACACAATATTCCAAGTGTGGTCGAACCAGGGCCTTATAGAGCTGCAGCATAACCTCGCGGCTCTTAAACTCAATCCCCCTGTTAATGAAAGCCAACACGCCTTCTTAACAACCCTATCAACTTGGGTGGCAACTTTGAGCGATCTATGGACATGGACCCCAAGATCCCTCTGTTCCTCCACACTTCCAAGAATCCTGTCTTTAAGCCTGTATTCCGCATTCAAATTCGACCTTCCAAAATGAATCACTTCACACTTTTCCAGGTTGAACTCCATCTGCCACTTCTCAGCCCAGCTCTGCATCCTGTCAATGTCCTGTTGCAACCTGCAACAGCCTTCCACACTATCCACAACTCCAGCAACCTTCGTGTCATCGGCAAACTTGCTAACCCAGCCTTCCACTTCCTCATCCAAGTCATTTATAAAAATCACAAAGAGCAGAGGTCCCAGAACAGATCCTTGTGGAACACCACTGGTCACCGAGCTCCATGCTGAATACTTTCCATCTACTACCACCCTCTGACTTTTATGGGCCAGCCAATTTTGTATCCAGACAGCCAACTTTCCCTGAATCCCATGCCTCCTTACTTTCTGAATGAGCCTACCATGGGGAACCTTATCAAACGCCTTGCTAAAATCCATATACACCACATCCACTGCTCTTCCTTCATCAATGTGTTTTGTCACATCTTCAAAGAATTCAATAAGGCTTGTGAGGCCTAACCTGCCCCTCACAAAGCCATGCTGACTGTCTCTAATCAAACCATGCTTTTCCAAATAATCATAAATCCTGTCTCTCAGAATCCTCTCCAATAATTTGCCCACTACCGACGTAAGACTGACTGGTCTATAATTCCCAGGGTTATCCCTATTCCCTTTCTTGAACAAGGGAACAACATTTGCCACCCACCAATCATCCGGTACTACTCCAGTGGACAGTGAAGACGCAAAGATCATTGCCAAAGGCGCAGCAATCTCTTCCCTCGCTTCCCGTAATATCCTTGGGTATATCCCGTCTGGCTCCAGGGACTTATCTGTCCTCATATCATTCAAAATTTCCAGCACATCCTCCCTCTTAACCTCAACCTGTTCGAGCATATCAGCCTGTTCCACGCTGTCCTCACAAACGAGCGGGTCCCTCACTAGTGAATACTGAAGCAAAGTGTTCATTTAGGACCTCCCCTACCTCCTCCGACCCCAGGTACAAGTTCCCTCCACTATCCCTGATCGGCCCTACCCTCACTCTGGCCATCCTCTTGTTCCTCACATAAGTGTAGAACGCCTTGGGATTTTCCTTAATCCTACCCGCCAAGACTTTTTCATGTCCCCTTCTAGCTCTCCTAAGTCCATTCTTCAGTTCCTTCCTGGCTACCTTGTAACCCTCTAGAGCCCTGTCTGATCCTTGCTTCCTCAACCTTAAGTAAGCTTCCTTCTTCCTCTTGACTAGCTGTTCCACATCTCTTATCATCCAAGGTTCCTTCACTTTACCATCCCTTCCCTGCCTCATCGGGACAAACCTATCCAGCAGTCGCAGCAAGTGCTCCCTAAACAACCTCCACATTTCTGTCGTGCATTTCCCTGAGAACATCTGTTCCCAATTTATGCTCCCCAGTTCCTGCCTAATAGCATTGTAATTCCCCCTCCCCCAATTAAATATTTTCCCATCCCGTCTGCTCCTGTCCCTCTCCATGATTATAGTAAAGGTCAGGGAGTTGTGATCACTATCACCGAAATGCTCTCCCACCGAGAGATCTGCCACCTGGCCTGGTTCGTTGCCAAGCACCAAGTCCAACATAGTCTCTCCTCTAGTCGGCCTATCTACATATTGAGTCAGGAAACCTTCTTGGACACACCTGACAAAAACTGCTCCATCCAAACTATTTGCACTAAGGAGGTTCTAATCAATGTTAGGGAAGTTGAAGACACCCCTGACAACAACCCTGTTACTTCTGCACCTTTCCAAAATCTGCCTCCCAATCTGTTCTTCCATGTCTCTGTTGCTATTGGGGGGTCTATAGAAAACTCCCAACAAAGTGACTGCTCCTTTCCTGTTTCTGACTTCCACCCATAATGACTCAGTAGACAAACCCTCCTCGACGACCTCCCTTTCTGCAGCTGTGATACTATCCCTGATTAACAATGCCACTCCCCCACCTCTTTTACCTCCCTCCCTATTCCTTTTGAAACATCTAAACCCCGGAACATCCAACATCCATTCCTGTCCCTGTGATATCCACGTCTCCGTAATGGCCACAACATCGTAGCTCCAAGTACTGATCCATGCTCTAAGTTCATCACCCTTATTCTTGACACTTCTTGTTAAAATAGACACACTTCAACCCATCATACTGGCTGCAACTTTGCCCTGTCAACTGTCTAACCTTCCTCGCAGACTCTCTGCACTCAATATCTGCCTGTTCAACAGCTACCCCATCCACTGATCCATGTCCTATATGGGTTTGTTGTGGTGATGCATCATTAGTTTTTTTGGAACTTGTAGTTAGTGATTCAATGATGATCTTGAATCAATACTGTAAAGTAGTACTCATGAAAATGACATGGTTTGATCTGACTGGAAATGAACTAACAGCTTTTCAATGTAATGGCTATGGACACTTGTTCATACAGAAAAACTGGGAACACAGTATAAGCAAAAAGCTTATTTTGTATGTGTTGGAAGGGGTGAGGAAAAGGAAGGTTTGCTGTTGAAATTATGAAGTTTGAGTGTTTGTTCCAGTTTATGAGATCAGTTTTACATATTGCAGCAAGAAAGCTAGAAACAGAAATATCTTTCCACTTGGGACACCTAGTCCCAGCAACAGTTGTATATTGGTTAGGTATTGCAAATTAGATGCTGGGCAAAGCTTGCATTTTACACCAAAATGGCAACAGTGTGACAGGTACAAACGAACATATGAATTAGGAGCAGGAGTAGGCCACTCGGCCCTTCGAGCCTGCTCCGACATTCAGTAAGTTCATGGCTGAACTGATTACTCCACATTTCCACCTACCCCTGATAACCTTCCACCCCCTTGCTTATCAAGAATCTATCTACCTCTGCCTTAAAAATATTCAGACTCTGCTTCCACTGCCTTTTGAGGCAGAGAGTTCCAAAGACTCACGACCCTCAGAGAAAATATTTCTCCTCATCTCTGTGTTAAATGGGTGACCCCTTATTTTTAAACAGTGACCCCTAGTTCTAGATTCTCCCACAAGGAGAAACATCCTTTCCACATCCACCCTGTCAAGATGTCCGGATCTTGTATGTTTTAACTAAGGCGCCTCTTACTCTTCTAAATTCCAGCGGATACAAGCCTGGCCTGTCCAATCTTTCCTCATAAGACAGCCTGCCCATTCCAGGTATTAGTCTAGTAAACCTTCTCTGTACTGCCTCCAACGCATTTACATCCTTCCTTAAATAAGGAGACCAATACTGTGCACAGACTCCAGATGTGGTTTCACCAGTGTTCTGTATAGCTGAAGCATAGCCTCCCTACTTTTGTATTCAATTCCCCTCATGGTAAATGATAACATTGTTAACTTTCCTAATTACGTGCTGTACCTGCTAACCTTTTGCGATTCATGCACTAGGACACCCAGATCCCTTTGCATCTCAGAGCTCTGCAATGGCTCACCATTTAGATAATATGCTTTTTTATTCTTCCTGCCAAAGTGGACAATTTCCCACTTTCCCACATTATACTCCGCTAGGTCTTTGCCCACTCAGTTAACCTATCTATATCCCTTTGTAGCCTCCTAATACCCTCTTCACAGGTTACTTTCCTACCTATCTTTGTGTCATCAGCAAATTTAGCAACCGTACCTCCGGTCCCTTCATCTAAGTAATTTCTCTAAATTGTAAAAAGTTGAAGCCCCAGCACAGCTTCCTGTGGCACAGCACTCGTTACATCTTACCAACCAGAAAATGACCCATTTATGCCTACTCTCGGTTTCCAGTTAGCTAACCAATCTTCTATCCATGCCAATATGTTACCATTTATAACATGAGCTTTTATTTTCCACAATAACCTTTGATGTGGCACCTTATCCAATGCCTTCTGGAAATCTAAGTACAATACATCCACCGGTTCCCCCTTATCCACAGCACAACTCCCTCAAAGAACTCCAATAAATTGGTTAAACATGATTTCCCTTTCACAAAACCATGTTGGCTCTGCCTGATCACCTTGAATTTTTCTAAATGCCCTGCTATAACATCTTTAATACTAGCTTCTAACATTTTTCCTCAGACAGATGTTGAGCTAACTGGCGTGTAGTTTCCTGCTTTCTGTCTCCCTCCCTTTTTGAATAAAGGTCCTTGATACACACCAGTCATCCTTTTGACTTTGCAGAATGAGAATCGATAAAGTGAAAATCAACGGAGTACTGTGAGCACAGGATTGAAACCAAACTCTCTTTAAATGTAGGATCCTTAAAGCTACTGAAAACTTTTGAGCGTGGCTTTGTCACAAAGTTGAAAGTTGATGCCCAATTCTGCACTAAAGATTTTTGTTTTTTGAAGGCTGTGTATTTTTTAACCTGTTAAGTTGTGCTTTTATGTGACTTGTTTTTCTCAGATGGAGGAGATCCTTCCTGATCAGTCTGTTTTTTTGCATTCCTGTGATGGTCATGATGATTTACATGATCGTTGCAGATCATGCATTCTACAAGAGCCATCAGAATGGCTCGACTACTAATGAGCTTGAAAAACACCACGCCTCAATGTTTCTTGAACGGCAGCTCCTTCCTGGGCTGTCCATGATGAATTTGCTGTCCTTCATACTCTGTGTTCCTGTTCAGGTATGTACTGTTATCTGATGTGTGTGCTGAACCTAATTTTTATTCCGTATCTGGATACAATCATGTAAAGTGGACATAAACCTTAATTACTGTTGTGAAATTGTGATTAGCAGTTAGCCAGTTAAAATAGATAGTTATATAAAAGTTTTTTTTTCTTCTCCATTTTCCGCCTTCCTCTTCTGAAGTTGTTGATTCCTTGCTGGTGTGTAGTTCAATTTTCCTGTGGTCATTCTTCATGTGTAAGCCCGGGCACTGAAAAGGACAGGCTGTTAGACCAACAGAGCACAACTAAGCCTGAAATAAAAACAGAAAATGCGAGAAATCCTCAGCAGGTCAGGTAACTTCTGTGGAGAGAAAAATGGCATTTACATTTCAGGTCAATGATCTTTCATCAAAGCTGGAAAAAATTAGACGTGACCATTTTTAAGCAACTACAGAGCAGAGGAAGGAAAAGAACAAAAGGGAAAGGCCGTGAGAGGGTGGAAAGCAGGAGAGATTAAACGACAAAAGGGATGATGGTGCAAGACAAAAGGAGACAGTAATGGGACAAATTAAAGAAATAAAAGTTGGGTCTAATGGAGGTGTAAATGAGCGCAGCATAACCATTGCCAGCAACTGCTGTCCAAAACAAAAATGATAAGGTTTTGAAATTGTTGAACTCGATGTTGAGTCTGGAAGGTTGTAAAAGCCTGAGCCTGGTCCTGTCCCCATATACATGCAGGATCACTGGATAGCAAACAGGGGTGCAACTTTACAAAAGCAAAATTCTGCAGATGCTGGAAATCTGAAATAAAAACTGAAAGTGCTGGCAATACTGAGCAGGAATGGCAGCATCTGTGGAGAGAGAAACAGAATTTATGTCGCTTAGTCCGTTTTTCTTTTTCCCCACACTCTTTCCCCAATCCAGGGATCCTGAGTCCTGTTGTAGAGCCTCCAAACACTGTCCCATTTTAAATATCTAACCCTGCACAGGTTACAAATTAAACCTGGACTTTTCAATTCTATATGATGCAATTCCATGTTACTGCATTACACTTGCCATTGTGTCATCAGGAAGCACTATAAAAGTTTTTAATTAGAAAAACAATTGTAATTAGAGTAGAGATTTTTTTTTCCTTTCAACATTCTCATTTTAAAAATGATCTGCTTGTGCAAACTGCAGCTATGCATTTCCATCCACTGATACCATTTTTGGATAAGGCTGTATTTCTTATGACAGCTCTCGGCTGGGGATGAGTGGTACAGTTGTGGTGTCAGCCATGGCTCAATAGTAACACTGTTACTGAGTCAGAAGGTTGTGGGTTCAAATCCCATTCCAGGGAGTGTTGCATTGTTGGAGGTGTCATCTTTTAGATGAGATGTTAACCCGAGGCCCCATTTGCCTTCTAAGGTGTACATAAGATCCCATGGTACTATTTGAAAAGAGCAGGGGAGTTCTGCTTGGTGTCCTGTCCCACATTTATCCCTCAATCAACATCACAGAAGCAGATTATCTGGTCATTATCGCATTGCTGTTTGTGGGACCTTTGTTGTGCATAAATTGACTGCCACGTTTTCTACATTAGATTCTATAACAGTTCCCAATGTTTGGAAGGTAGCAAACATAACCCCGCTATTTAAGAAAGGAGGAAGAGAGAAAACAGTCAACTGTAGGCCAATTACCCAAACATCACTCATCGAATAGGCAAAATTTTAGAATTTAATATTAGAGATGTGAGAACAGGGCGCTTAGAAAACCATAATATGATTAAGCAGAGTCAACACAGATTTATGAAAGGAAAGGCATGTTTGACAAATAAGTTGAGTTTTTTTTGAGGATATAACTGGTAAGAAGGGTAAGGGGGAACCAGTGGGTGTAGTGTATTGGAATTTTCGAAAAGCATTCAATAAGGTGCCACACAGGTGGTTATTCATACAAAATTTAGGATTCATAGCATGGAGTGAGGATTGGTTAATGGACATAAAACAGAATAGGAATAAACGGGGCATTTTCAGGTTGGCAAGTTGTAACTAGCATGGAATCACAAGGATAAGTACTTGGACCTCAGCTGCTAACTTTCTATATTGACTTAGGTAAGGGGATTGAGTGTAATGTCTCCGAGTTTGCTGACATACAAAGTTAGGTGGGAAAGTAGGCAGTGAGGAAGACACAAAGATGCTGCAGAGGGATATAGACAGTTTGGGTGAGTGGGCAAGAACACGGTAGATAAAATACAATGTGGTGAAGTGTGAAGTTACCCACTTCGGTAGGAAAAATAAAAAGCAGAATTTTTTTTTGAATGGTTGGAGACTGGGAAATGTTCACATTCAGAGGGAGCTGGTACCTTGTACATGAATCACAAAAAGTTAATATGCAGATACAGCAAGCAATTAGGAAGGCAATTGGTATGTTAGCTTTTTTGTTACAAAGAGATTGCAGTATAAGAGTAAAGAAGTCTTGCTGCACTTATACAGGGCATTGATGATGCCACATCTGGAGTACTGGTCTCCTTACCTGGATAAGGACATAATTGCCCTAGAAGGGATGCAATGAAAGTTCACTAGACTGGTTCCTGGAATATGAGGATTGTCCTATGATTATCCTATGAGGATATCCTGTGTGCCGGCTTGATGGCCGGCACAGACACGATGGATCAAAGGTCCTGTTTCTGTGCTGTATAACTCTATGACTAGGAGCGATTGAATAGACGACTTATTTTTCCTGGAGTTTAGAAGAATGAGAGGCTTGATAGAGTAGATGCTAAAAAAAGGTTTCTCTTGACTGAGGAATCTAGAACATTGGTCCAAGTCTCAGAATAAAGGGTCAGCTATTTCAGACTGAGATGAGGAGAAATTTCTTCACTCCAAAGGTCGTGAACTGTTGGAATTCTCTACACCAGAGAGCTGTGGATGCTCTATGGTTGAGTATATTCAAGACAGAGGTCAGTTAGATTTTTGGATAATAAGGGATATGGGGATAGAGCAGGAAGGTAGAATTGTGGTAGAAGATCAGCCAAGGATCATCTTGAATGGCAAAGCAGGCTCGAAGGGTCAAATGATGTACTCCTCCTATTTCTTATGTTCTTCTAACAGCAGTGTCTACACTTCAAAAGTACTTAGTTGGCTGTAAAGTGCTTTGGGTCATCCTGAGGTTGTAAAAGGCTCTATCAATGCAATTCTTTCTTTGTTCTGCAGAGCTATAAAGCAACTGCCTTTCTAATTTACTAAATGTGAAGAGGCAAAACTAGATGAGGTTTCAGCTCCTTAAATATGATCCTCTCTTACCAACTTCTCTGAAAAAACCTGCACCTGTTGGAGACAGCTGTGGCTTCTTGCTCGTGATAAATAGTCTCTCAGGTTTTCAGTCATTTCAGCTGAGTGTGCCAGTCTTGGCATATGGTTAATTTAAGCACAGCAGCACAATGCCTGATCCTGACCGCTCGAGTGACTGACTGTTTACATTTGCCACACCTTTGCTCTAAATGGATTTTGATTGGGGGAAATGTTAATGAAAGGGGTGCATTGCAAAGTGAATGCTGAGAATGTTCTATATATTTTGTTGCTTTGCATTCTGAAATTGTCAAGATGTACTTTTTTTAACCAGTGGTTCTTTCAGTTTGTAGGTGGATGGTACTTCTATATCCAAGCGTACAAGGCACTCAAACACAAAACTGCCAATATGGATGTGCTGATAGTCCTAGCTACAACTGTTGCTTTCTTGTACTCCTGTGTCATTCTGGGAATTGCTGTGTTGGAAAAGGCTAAAGTGAACCCTATAACCTTCTTCGATACACCTCCGATGTTGTTTGTCTTCATTGGTTTGGGGCGGTGGCTTGAGCACATAGCTAAGGTGAGGAAAGAAAAGACTAGCTTCATTAATATTGTGACTTCAATTTCTTTTTCTATTCGTTTCCTTTTTTTCCCCTGTCCCTTCTGTCTTGAAGGTACAGATTCTAGTTTTTACATGGTTGCACATACAGGTCAATACCAGTAACCCATCTGAGTGACCAGCATTGATAAATCAACTTTGACTAAGTGTAGACAAACTCTTTAAATGGGGTGATGTTGTAGCTGAGCCTGAAACTGTCTTCACCTGAAAACCACCTGCATACTTTTAGCGCTTCTTGCTGTTGACTTTAGAATGACAAAGTCTGTCCAATGTTTATTTTTCCCTCCAGGCACTGTGACTAATTGCAGTGCTCTTGTCAGTACCATCCTGAGCTCAGACATGGAATTAAGTGTGGGACCTTTTGGTCTGTATGGTTCAGCAATTCCCAGGCCATCAAGGATGTTTGTGGCTTCACTGTCCGTAGAACTTGGCCATGTTCACATGCATCCCAACAGGTGGCTCAGATTGACTGCTTGCAGATGTGTCTGGGGAGGAATGCTGTTTATGGAAAGCACTTGGCTGTAATGGTCTGCATCCTATAGTCGAAAAAGTGGAAAACCAAGGGTGAAGGAATATTCTGGATTTCTCAGTTTACATTTGGGCATCAGACACATTTACACACAGCTTTCACTTGGGAGATTAAATGGGTGGATTAAGGTCAATGATAGACTCCATATTAGAGTCAGTGGTACGTGGTTGTGAAAGAAGGGGTTTGATTGGTCAATTTGTGTTCTGAGTTACAGTATTTCAGCTTTTCCAAAAATATTGAATCCAGTTTTTGTCCCTTTTTCAAAAGCTACAAATGCCTCCATCATTCTGGTCCAGCTGTTGGGAGTTGCAAGAGTGGCCCATTCTGACTCCAAACAGATCAGGAACTTGGCGGAGTGAGAGTTTTAATTTTGTCTTGTGATTTAGCAGGCACATCTGTATTTCAGCAGCACTGTTGCTTAGTGACCTACCCATAAAATTCTTTTGTTTTTAATGTACATTCCCTTTTCACTGTTGAAATCTAGCAAAATAGCCAATGTTATTTTGTAATTGCATAATTATGAATATGTAAATTAGAATGGCCAAGTAAGTTGAATTTTGGTTATTTACCCAATAAATAAGTTCTTTTTGAACAGATGAGCTTCTTCTGAAGCTTGACAGCCCTATATTAATAGACTATTTTGAAGGCCATGTGTCATTCAGCAGTCTCGTTGCAATAATTTTGGTGGAATTTTAATCTCATCAGGCCTTCTCTACCTTCACTGGATAAAGCTGGTCTGGTTTTGGATATGCACTGTCTTGCGATTTGAAGGGATAGCTGATTATGTTGTTTTTAAAATTAGATACATTTTATTGTTGCAGAGCAAGACATCGGAAGCACTTGCGAAGCTGATGTCTTTGCAGGCCACTGAGGCAACTATAGTGAAGATAAACAATGACCATTCCATTTTAAGGTGTGAGCTTTTCCAAGAAAAAAATTAACATGTATAATGCACATTAAATTATCTTCCATTGTTGCACAAGAACAATTCATCCATTTACACTGGGCAAATTGTGATTGACTAATACCATATTTTCTTTTTCTCGCAATGGCTTCTTAGTGAACAGCAAATTGATGTGGAGTTAGTACAACGAGGGGATATTGTAAAGGTGGTCCCAGGTGGTAAATTCCCTGTAGATGGCAGAGTGATTGAAGGGCATTCGATGGCTGATGAATCTTTGATTACTGGTAAGAGAGAAAGAATAAGATTCCGTGTCAGTAAATCAAAAGGCAACATTGAAATCTCTGTTCAGGGAGTGCAGGGAAACACTAAAAACATTTTTTAATCCACTGTTTAAGTACTTGGCAAGTCCTGGCAATCCCCAAGCATTTTTTATAAATGACTTCATGGGTTATTTTCCATGCCGCAATAAGCATAAACAATGTGACATTATTTCCTCAGCGTTGCAGTTCCAGAGTCAGATTGGAAACCACTGCACAGCAATGTAAAAGGAGCATTATGACTGCCACCTTTAAAGTATTGACTGGAGTTCATACTCAACTTGCCTGACTCTGTATGACATCTGTTTACAAATAGTGGAGACATTTGAGCAAAAGTTTGTAGTATTTATGAACAGAATTATATTACATTGCACTATAAAGTTATGGAACCTGAATTCACATTCTTGATTTCCCCCAATTTTGCTCTGCTACATTGCATTCCCAATTATAGCTATGCTCTCCAGAAGGAGGCTAGTTCTGCTTCACAGGGGGGATAGGAGGGAAAGCCATCTTGAGCTGCTGTCTTGCACCTCTTCACAGTTGGCAGAGAGCTGGATGCTGGTAATCTGCCCTCCCTCTTTTTGGCTAGTGGTTGGCATGTCATGAATAACTCATTAAGGGAAAGTAGGAAAAGTAAATAATTCATGTTTGTATTCCTTTGTAAATGTAAACCACTTGTTACAAAGGTTTTATTTTTTGCACTCAGAACTTAGAATTCTGTGTGTTTTTTTTAAAAAACGGAGAAAAAGATTTTGCTCAGTGAAAGACATCTGCAAATAGTTGGAATTCCTGCAATGTTTTGAAAGGAAGTTCATAACAACTGTTGAACTTTATGGGTGCTTTGAAAAGAAATTGAATTTGTACAAGGACAGAAAAGCCAACAATTTCAAGGAAACCGCAGGGGTTTGACCTTTCTTCAGAGCAGCTTTTACGTGATGGGGGAGACACTGTGTCTGGACATGTGACCATCTCAGGAAGGTTCTTTTTTCACCTTGGACCCTTTAAAAAGTCTGTGAATTGGACAAAGGGTGGGCATTTGAAATCTTTGCTTTGACCTGCCTGAAGCAAGAGAGAAAAGATCCAGAAAAGTGTTATCTCTCTCTGTAAAGGAGACTTGCATCTCTTGAAAATGAATCCTGCATTTGAAAGCTGGCAGATTCCTGTTGCTTCCTGTCTCTAAAGAATTCCTGCATCCAGTGAGATTCCTGCTGCCTCCTGTGTTCTGAGAAATCTTGAAATCTGAAGGAGCTATTGGTAATAACATATATTACTTTAGTTTCATTTGTTTTGTGCATTGTTTGTAGGTGAAGCGATGCCAGTCACTAAAAAGGTGGGGAACAGTGTCATTGCAGGCTCCATTAATCAACACGGAGCTTTACTGATTGAAGCTTCTCATGTCGGATCCGAAACCACCCTCTCCCAGATTGTGAAACTTGTAGAAGAGGCTCAAACCTCTAAGGTACAGTCTTTGTGATAACTTTTCTGACCTTGGAAGAAGTTGCAGGTTTGTGTGTTAGGTTTCAGGTTTGTCCCTACATGCTGAGGGCCATGCCCCTCCTTATGGTAGTTATCTCGTTCAGAGGAGATGCTAGCAGAGTCCACTTGCCCTTCAGGAAGTGCAAGTTGTCAATGTCGCTCTTGCATCTCCCAGTAGCTAACTCAAGAACAAATACTCTGTGCTGCCTTGTAATAGTTTAGGAAATGGGTTTTTTTAGTTTTCCAAAAGAAAAGGGGAAAAATTCTTTGTTTTTCTGTGATCAGAGACTTGTGTACTAGCAGCTGAACTTCTAGCAGCATATTTTTCTGTTTGCCGCAATGGGAGCAGTTTCAGTAAGGTGGGACTTCTACCCATCATGTACCGCTGACTCCAGACAATTTCCTTGGGATTCAGCTCATTGGCATAACTTTGGTGGATGCTGGAGCTATGTACATTTCAGGTGGAGCTGGGAGAGGGATATTCCTATGGTGCCTTGCAATAGTGTAACATGATATTAGTCCCAGCTGAAGTTTGTTTTTTCTTTGTAGAAAGAAACAGAGTTAATGTTTCAGGTCTGTGACCCTTCAAGGGCTACAGACCTCAAACATTAACTCTCTTTCTTTCTACACACCTGCTGCCAGACCTGGTGAGTATTTCCAGCACTTTCTTTTCTCATTTCAGAGTTCCAGCATCTGCAGTATTTTGCTCTTTGTTTTTTCTTTATTGTATGTTGAATTTACAGGTTCAACTAATGAATTGGTTGCTCTGTAATTGGTTGGGGCAGGCAAGGTGGCTTTTTAAAATTTAAATCCTCCCTTACTCCTATCGCCAAAGCATCACCTGCTGCCAGGAATACATGAGCATCCTTTTTGTCAAGCGTTGGTAAGACACAAATATTGGAAAATAATCATGTTATGTAATACTGATATTTGCATCCATATTTGGACAGATTTATACATCTGATGTCACTTCCAGAAAATCTATGAATTTGGTGGCAGGAGCTGGCAGAATAGTCTCATCCCTGATTTCCCTCTTCCACCCACCCAGATTATACCAGTTTAGAGGATATTCACTTCTCTCAACGCTCTATTGAAATTTCATACCGAATCCACAATTTGTAATGTTTGTTTTTCAGGCCCCCATTCAACAGTTTGCAGATAAGCTGAGCGGATACTTTGTCCCGTTCATCGTTGGGGTTTCTGTTGCTGCTCTGATCGCCTGGATTATCATTGGATTTTTCAATTTTGACCTTGTGGAAGAATACTTCCCTGTAAGTATTGGCACTTAAGCAGAATGATATGTCCAGAAAGGTGACGAGCACAGGTTGCGGGGTTTGAAATCGGACCAGCAGTAAAGATTAGAACATTGGCGATTCATTTTTTTGATGAGATGTGAGCGTCACTGGCAAGCCCAGCATTTGTTGCCCACCCCTAGTTGCCCTTGAGAAGGTGGTGGTGAGCTGTCTTCTTGGACCGCTGGATTCTATCTGGTGTAGTACACCCACAGTGCTGTTAGGAAGGGAGTTCCAGGTTTTTGACCCAGCAACGGTGAAGAAACAGCGATGTAGTTCCAAGTCAGGATGGTGTGTGGATTAGAGGGGAATTTGCAGGTGGTGGTGTTCCCATGCGACTGCTACCTTAGCCCTTCTGGATGTTATGGGCCGTGGGCTTGGAGGTATTGTTGAATGAGGCATGGCAAGTTGCTGCAGTGCACCTTGTAGATGGTACACGCTGCTGCCACTTTGTGCAGGTGTTGGAGGAAGTGCATGTTTAAGGTGGTGGATGGAGTGTTGATGGAACTGCGCCCATCCAGGCAAGTGGAGAGTATTCCATCACACTCCTGACTTGTTCCTTGTCGGTGTTGGACAGACTTTGGGGAATCAGGAGGTGAGTTACTCGCTGAAGAATTCCGAGCCTCTAACCAGCTATTGTAGCCATAGCATTTATATGGCTGGTCCAGTTAAGTTTTTGTTAAGTGCTATCCACCAGGATGTTGATGGATGTTGATCATTTGGTGATGTGTTTTGGTTCTGAGCAGTTAGATAGTGTGAACATTTTTTTAGATGTACATCTACGGTTAGTCCTGATGATTTAGCTGATAATGGCAATGTGTAATGGAGACTGACTCATCAGGACGTCCCAGGTGATTAATTCTACGAATCATCATTAAAAGGGAGTTATTGAACACTGGTGAGGTGCTGCTAGATTGGTGCCATGTAGACTGATTCCATTCTCAAAGGCCCAGAGCATTACAGATTGGAGGTAAATTTGAAGGTTATCTGTTCAATAGGCCAATAAACAGCAGCCAACATGGATTCAAAAGGAGAAGATCTCGCCTGATCAACTTCCTTGAATTTTATTAAGAAGTGACATCGCAAATCAACTGTGGAAAGCCCTAAATCAGGAATCAGCAACCTTTTTTACCTGAAGAGTCTTTATAAAAAAAAAAAAATTGCCTAAAATAAAAACTATTAGAGCCACAAGATGAAAATTCAGCATTTCTAAACCAAATACATGGCAAATTGCCGTGTCTCTGGTAGAATGCATAATTTGCATACACGATAAAAAAATGTATTGAAGTTATGGATCAATAGGAAAAAAAACAATTAAAATAGACCTAACTCAGAATTTAGACTTTTGACTTTTCTTTCACTAGAATTTTGTCACTAAAGACTTCTTTAAAGAAACTTTAAGATGCGTAGAATTAAGTTTTTTTCGGGTATTGATTCTCGTAATTTAAAAAAAGCTTCTAATAGCACATTCAGAATAATTTATTATCTTTGCTGTTTTCTAAACAATAATGGTCGCAACCATACAACCTATTCCTCGAACCAAAGGCATTATCTATAACCATGCTGTAGCTATACCACTAAAACAGGATTATTTAAAGCACAATGGTGTTTCTTTTGTTCAAATCATTTGAAACCGGAAAGCACAGCATAATGATTAGCTTTTTATCCCCACAATAAAAACACAGCTCTTACTTTTCTTTACTAAATTTTTAGGCTTTTTCACGTCAATGTAATCCAACTGGAAAAGATTGGGAGCTGCAAGTTCAACAGCCTCAGGTTGCAGACCCCTGACCTAGATGGTTGTATGGCTTGACTTGCAAAAGCAATTGACACAGTACTGCACAAACCTGCTACAAAGGATCGAGGGTTCAAATCGAAGTTGGAGATTGCTATTAAATGGTCTTAGTGGTAGGAAGCAGTGGGTATTTAAGAGGCTTTATGTCAGAATGGGGGAGAAAATACTGAGTACGGTGCCCACGGGTTCTGTGTTGGAGCCTGTACTGTTTCTAATTTTCACAAGTACTCTGATTCAGAAGATTAATACAAACTAGTCAGTTTTGTAGATGATGCCAAACTAGGAGGGGCAGCTGAAGACCAAGCAAGAGCCACAAATTGGAGCTACATAGGAGAAAACATTGTATAGAAAAGATAGATCTGGAATACTGTTACAAACTGAACTGTGATAGTTTGACCAGGAGACCGATTTACACAAGGAAAAGGAAAATTCTCACATATCATAAGGTTCACCTTTACATAGAGAGGGATCAGTACAATGAATTAACTTTTGAACAGGATAGTAAAGGGAAAAAACATTGGAATCACGTAAGAAACAGATACATGCTGTGATGATGGGGCACTGCAGGATTCTTTGATTAGGAAGTAGCTTTCCTCATTTATATCTCTTTTTTTAATTTAGAGATACAGCACTGAAACAGGCCCTTCGGCCCACCGAGTCTGTGCCGACCATCAGCCACCCAGTTATACTAATCCTACACTAATTCCATATTCCTACCACATCCCCACCTGTCCCTATATTTCCCTACCACCTACCTATACTAGGGGCAATTGCTAATGGCCAATTTACCTATCAACCTGGAAGACTTTTGGCATGTGGGAGGAAACCGGAGCACCCGGAGGAAACCCACGCAGACACAGGGAGAACTTGCAAACTCCACACAGGCAGTACCCAGAATTGAACCCGGGTCGCTGGAGCTGTGAGGCTGCGGTGCTAACCACTGCGCCACTGTGCCGTCCTATCTTGTAAACCATTCTCAAAGTGAACGATTCCTACCTCATGATGGTCACTGGCTACTGTGCTGAGATCATTGTAGCTGCCTGCTGACCTGATCATTATACCATTCAGTCTTTTATATGCTGGGTAAATTTGAGATCACGGTGTGAAATCTAGTGGGGAGGTTCCAGTATGAGGTTGATGCAGAAGAACATTCCAGTGCACCAACATCCAGGGGCAGTAGCAAGTATTTCATTAGTAGTTAATTTAAACCTGGAAAATTAGACTGGGAACAGAAATGCACCAAACAGCTCTCTTTTTATTTAAAAAAAAATTACTAATCACCAAAATCGAGGCTTTTTTTTTTTACAAACAACCATGTTCCAAAATAACTATCATTTACCTTTGCAGCACTGTCCCTTTTTCTCAAATCAAAGCCCAAACAGTGCTTGTTGAGGTTATACCTGTCTGTTATGCCCTTTCTCTTATTTGACCGCAACCGGGTTTATTACTTTTTAAACAGTGGCTTACCACCACAGTGAGTGTTTTGACCGTTTACCTTTAATGTGATCATAAGAACCTAAGAAATAGGAGCAGGAGTAGGCCATTCGGCCCCTCAAACCTGCCCTGCCATTCAATAAGATCATGGCTGATCTGCCCCAGACTTAACTCTTCTTTCGTGCCAGCTCCCCATAGCCCTCAACTCCCAATATTTCAAAAATCTGTCTACCTCCTCTTTAAATACTTTCAGTGATCTAGCCTCCACAACTCTCTGGGGTGGAGAATTCCAGACATTCACTACCCTCTGAGAGAAGAAGTTCCTTCACATCTCCGTTTTAAGAGTGTCCCCTTATTCTGTAACTATGTCCCCTAGTTCGAGATTCCCCCACTTTCGTGAAAGAACCACTCAGACAGGTTTTCTTGAGTTTAAACAAGAAAGAGGTGAGTTTATTATACTTAACAATCAAACCCAATTTAAAAATAATAAAATACGCTACACATTCACAAACACATTTACACAAGAATTTCACACGCATAAATAGATTACAGAGTGGAAAGTAGGTTTTATGGTTGGGTTAAAGTCCAGAATAAATGAAACTTAAATACATAGCCTGGGAAGATGGTCACATGGTTCTCTCAAGCTTCTTTGTTTTTAATGAGGTCCAAGAGTCTAAAAGCCCAAAGCCCCCCTCAAGTGGTATTGTCAGTGTTTAACCCCCTGGATGGATGTGTCCATTCATGAATGCCTCAAGCTGGCTTTGAATGTCTCACTAATGAGGGTGATCTGGATAACCTACTCAGTTAGCCAAAACATTGTCCTGGCTGGGCTTCTTGTTAGACTTGTGTCTCCAATTCGATCTTCTGGAATGTGAGGTATTTCAGGTGCAAATTGCGGTGGCCATCTTGGCTGCCAGTTTGTAAAAAAGTTTAACTGTAGTGTTTTCTCCATTAAAAGTGTAATGTAAGTTTCCAACCAATTAGTTATTTTTTCTCATTTGGCATATAGTGTTTTCTTGACACTGTCACTGATACTGATTTACCTGTTTTATGCTTAGGGTTACAACAAAAGCTTGTCACAACCTGAGGTGATTGTGCGCTTTGCATTCCAAGCATCTATCACTGTACTTTGCATTGCGTGCCCCTGCGCATTGGGATTGGCAACGCCTACCGCAGTAATGGTGGGTACTGGAGTAGGTGCACAGAATGGCATTCTAATTAAAGGAGGGGAACCATTGGAGATGGCACATAAGGTAGGTGCAATACATAGCTATAAAGCCCTTGTAAGTCAGGACAAATGCTAGATAATTGTTTTGTATATAAGCTAATATCAGTTGTTAAATCATGAGACTTTCCTGCTGGAAACTGTTGTCCATTGCTGTTTACTGTGACGCCTGATCTAGCACTGTTTTTTCCAGAAATAGAGTACAAGTCTCCAATAAATTTTAGCTCTGCATATTATAAACAACAACTGATAGACAGGAACCTAGAAAGAGCAGCGGGGAAAGGAACTGTTTTAAAAGAGGACGTTTTAAAATAATTATCAATCAATTGGATCAGTGCAAATACTTTTCCTCCGTAATTCCATGAAGTCAGAAGAGAAAATATCACAACACTGATGCAATGCATCCCTGATGTGCTACATAAATATAGGTTTTTGTTCTCTTTGGCCTCCTTGTCTCGAGAGACAATGGGTAAGCGCCTGAAGGTGGTCAGTGGTTTGTGGAGCAGCGTCTGGAGTGGCTGTAAAGGCCAATTCTAGAGTAACAGACTCTTCCACAGGTGCTGCAGAAAAATTTGTTTGTCGGGGCTGTTACACAGTTGGCTCTCTCCTTGCGCATCTGTCTTTTTTCCTGCCAACTGCTAAGTCTCTTCGACTCGCCACGCTTTAGCCCCGCCTTTATGGCTGCCTGCCAGCTCTGGCGAACGCTGGCAACTGACTCCCACAACTTGTGATCAATGTCACAGGACTTCATGTTGCGTTTGCAGACGTCTTTAAAGCGGAGACATGGTGGGTCTGATACCAGTGGCGAGCTCGCTGTACAATGTGTCTTTGGGGATCCTGCCATCTTCCATGCGGCTCACATGGCCAAGCCATCTCAAGCGCCGCTGACTCAGTAGTGTCTATAAGCTGGGGATGTTGGCCGCCTGGAGGACTTCTGTGTTGGAGATACGGTCCTGCCACCTGATGCCAAGTATTCTCCGGAGGCAGCGAAGATGGAATGAATTGAGACGTCGCTCTTGGCTGACATACGTTGTCCAGGCCTCGCTGCCATAGAGCAAGGTACTGAGGACACAGGCTTGATACACTCAGACTTTTGTGTTCCGTGTCAGTGCGCCATTTTCCCACCCTCTCTTGGCCAGTCTGGACATAGCAGTAGAAGCCTTTCCCATGCGCTTGTTGATTTCTGTATCTAGAGACAGGTTACTGGTGATAGTTGAGCCTAGGTAGGTGAACTCTTGAACCACTTCCAGAGCGTGGTCGCCAATATTGATAGATGGAGCATTTCTGACGTCCTGCCCCATGATGTTCGTTTTCTTGAGGCTGATTGTTAGGCCAAATTCATTGCAGGCAGCCGCAAACCTGTCGATGAGACTTTGCAGACACTTTTCAGTGTGAGATGTTAAAGCAGCATCGTCAGCAAAGAGGAGTTCCCTGATGAGGACTTTCCGTACTTTGGACTTCGCTCTTAGACGGGCAAGGTTGAACAACCTGACCCCTGATCTTGTATGGAGGAAAATTCCTTCTTCAAGGACTTGAACGCATGTGAAAGCAGCAGGGAGAAGAAAATCCCAAAAAGTGTGGGTGCGAGAACACAGCCCTGTTTCACACCACTCAGGATAGGAAAGGGGTCTGATGAGGAGCCACCATGTTGAATTGTGCCTTTCATATTGTCATGGAATGAGGTGATGATACTTAGTAGCTTTGGTGGAAATCCGATCTTTTCTAGTAGTCTGAAGAGACCACATCTGCTGACGAGGTCAAAGGCTTTGGTGAGATCAATGAAAGCAATGTAGAGGGGCATCTGTTGTTCGCGGCATTTCTCCTGTATCTGACAAAGGGAGAACAGCATGTCGACGGTCGATCTCTCTGCACGAAAGCCACACTGTGCCTCAGGGTAGACGCGCTCGGCCAGCTTCTGGAGCCTGTTTAGAGCGACTCGAGCAAAGACTTTCCCCACTATGCTGAGCAGGGAGATTCCACGGTAGTTGTTGCAGTCACCGCGGTCACCTTTGTTTTTATAGAGGGTGATGATATTGGCATCGCGCATGTCCTGAGGTACTGCTCCCTCGTCCCAGCACAGGCAGAGCAGTTCATGTAGTGCTGAAAGTATAGCAGGCTTGGCACTCTTGATTATTTCAGGGGTAATGCTGTCCTTCCCAGGGGCTTTTCCGCTGGCTAGAGAATCAATGGCATCACTGAGTTCCAATTTGGTTGGCTGTATGTCCAGCTCATCCATGACTAGTCGAGGCTGGGCTGCATTGAGGGCAGTCTCAGTGACAACATTCTCCCTGGAGTACAGTTCTAGGTAGTGCTCAACCCAGCGGTCCATTTGTTTGCGTTGGTCAGTGATTATGTCCCCTGATTTAGATTTGAGGGGGGCGATCTTCTTGATGGTTGGCCCAAGGGCTCTCTTAATGCCATCATACATTCCTCTGATGTTTCCGGTGTCTGAGGCCAGCTGAATATGACTGCATAGGTATTGCCAGTCGTTTGCGCAGCGCCTGGCTGTTCTTTGTGCAGTGCTTCTGGCTGCTTTAAGAGCTACGGATGTTAACTCGCTGGGGGCTTTCTTGTAGTTCTTGTAGTGTTACATACCTTTTAACATCATAAAATGTCCCATGGCGCTTCACAGGAGCATTAGAAAGCACAATTTGACACCGCCACATGGGTGGTATTAAGGTCGATGGACAAAAGCTTGGTCAAAGGTGGTTTTTAGAAATGGAGATAGAGAGGCAGAGAGGTTTAGGGATCTAATTTCAGTGCTAGGGCCCAGGCAGCTGAAGACACAGCCAGCAATGGTGGAGAAATTAAAATTGGGATGCTCAAGAGACCATAATTAGATGGGCGCAGACATTTTGGGGGGGGGTCTGGGGCTGGAGAAGATTGTCGAGCTAGGGAGGACGTGGAGCAATGTACAAACCAGGATGAACATTTTTAAATCATGTCATTGGCTGGGAGCCAATGTAAGTCAGCAAGCACAGGGGTGATGGCTGAATGGTACTTTGCACAAGTTTAGGACACAGGCTGCAGAGTTTTGGATGACCAAGTTTATGGACAGAAGCTGTTTCTTGGTGAACTGAATAAGATTGCCTATGTCAAGGAGCTGTTTGCTACGGTAAAATATAACCAAGATGTTCCTGTTTCAGTTTGAATTATTGAGTTCCATTGTAGTGGTTTTGGAATGTTTTAATGCTGCTATTTCAAGCACCCCACAAAGTTTGAGCATAATAGTGAAACTGGTTTCTGTTCAGTACTATTATCGCTAAGGGAAAATTGAAAAAAGTTTATAGTTTTCTGTAATTCAACATGCTTCAGCCTACAAATCACGTTACCTTCAGTCTATCTAGCCCATCCCCAATAGACTTTCTAGAGATTGACTCCATTTTAACCACAATTATAGAACATAGAACATAGAACATACAGCACAGAACAGGCCCTTCGGCCCACAATGTTGTGCCGATCCTTTGTCCTCTGTCAAGGACAATTTAATCTATACCCCATCATTCTCCTTTATCCATATACCTATCCAAAAGCCTTTTGAAAGTCCCTAAAGTTTCTGACTCAACAACTTCCCCGGGCAAGGCATTCCATGCCTCGACCACTCTCTGGGTAAAGAACCTTCCCCTGACATCCCCCTTATATCTCCCACCCTTCACCTTAAATTTATGACCCCTTGTAACGCTTTGCTCCACCCGGGGAAAAAGTTTCTGACTGTCTACCCTATCTATTCCCCTGATCATCTTATAAACCTCTATCATGTCACCCCTCATCCTTCTCCTTTCTAATGAGAAGAGGCCTAGAATGTTCAGCCTTTGTTCAGCCTGATGTGTGGCCTGGGAGAAAAATGGGAAGGTAGCATAGAGTTTACTTTTTCTTTCTGTTTGCAATTACCCGACAAAAAAAGCTTAATTTAATTGACTTCTTCATGCCAGTCCTCTGCTTTGATATTCGTCTCCGGTAGCGAATTTACTTTGTGTGCTAGGTTCGGTTTTCTGGTTAATATAGCTCTGAAAACTCCTCTTGCAAAATCAAAACCAGCTTCGTAGACTGAGTATTCTGAAGTTTAAGACAGTTAAGTGGATTGATCTGTACTGTACTGAATTGATGTTTCAGTAGAATAATATTCCTATCATCTTCAGATTAATACAGTAGTTTTTGATAAAACTGGAACAATCACTCATGGAACACCCAGAGTAATGAACCTGAAGATGCTGTCAGAGAGTAGTTACATATCTCAGATGAAGCTGTTGGCCATTGTTGGCACCGCAGAAACGAACAGTGAACATCCATTGGGTGTGGCAGTAACCAAGTACTGTAAACAGGTATGATCCGCTTCCTTTTTCTGTTATTGTCGTTTCATGATGAGTAAATTTGCGATCAAATTGTTTTTTTTGTCAGAAATCAATTGGAAAAACTAGTGTCGTGTAGTTACTGTAGTTTGGGGCTGGGAGAATTCTTCGAGTATAAAATATATCTTAGAAGCTAGCAATACAGAAGGGGGAATGGTCTGGGGTGGGGTGGGGAAGGGTGCAAAATCATAAACTAAAGCCAAAAGAAAATTTAAGGGTAGTACTTTGGTTCAAAGGTTTTCCCCTGTTTATTCAAAGGGGAATAAAATAATGGGATGAAGTATGGTTGGTGCACATCCCAGAGCAATTTAAATCTCTTCAGACCAGCTGCCCAAAAACTGGGAAAAGTCCTCCTCTGCTGGGAAATTCTATGCTCGGCACAGTTCAGATCAGGAGGTGAGCAGAGTAGCCATGAAACATGTATTTTCATGTTCCTTGTCACTGGGCCCCCCTTTATATCGCACAATCGTTTTTCTTAACTGGTGATGCAAAAATCCACCAGAGCTCTGGAGTCTAGCTGTCTGTCATGATGGCTTTCTAAAGGAGGTAGCTGCTACCTCTTCTAGCATTACTTTCAGCCTTTGGCCAGGTTAACCATCAGAAAAGGCTGACGATGCGAGAGCATCTCTGCTAGATAGTGATAACTGGGTGCGCACTGTACATGGAGGATACACCATAGTTTGTAATAAGCAGTGAAATAAAAACCCATTATCGCTCCAGTTCACAGAATAAAATCCATTCTGTTCCTTTTGGAAAAAGCTTGTGTCTCGTTGCAAAAAAAGCCAAAAGTAAAATATACTGAGGAGAAAAACTGGATAGAGGGTGCACCAAGGATGTATTGCATCTTTTTGTAAAAATGGCACCAATAAATTGCTCAAGTTTCATTGTTAAAGTATGCCATGTTAGCTATTCAGTGGATTACAACGTGTAACTCATACGTCCTTTGTATATTTATGCAGGATTTTTAATTGAAGATGTTACATTATCAAGTGACTAGCGCATAATGACTCTATAGGGTGAGAAGGTTATCTCCCTCCATATTACTTTTCTGTGGGGGAGGTGTCAGATGAGCCCATGTTCTAACGCACCATGAGATGGCAGCTTACAATTAATTTTTCCCATTATTTTCTTGTGCAATTGTTGACATTTTTTTTGTGGGCAGCGCTGGTTCCAGATGTCCAGATGTGTATGACTTGAAAGAAATTACTGGCCCCCTTTGCAGTAGTAGATATTAGGGCTCCCTCTGGTGGACTTTAAATTTGAGTATTGGCAGTTCTCCAATAGAATTGCTCTCAAGAAGTTGGAGGATACATTTTTTTTTGACCACTTTAATGTATTGTTTTGCTAAGGCGGAACTAAGTTCATTTCAGACCACAAGGTCCAGTTGCTGTAAAAAGATTCTGAAGACAGTTAGTCTCAATCCCCTTGGAAATACCCTCTGAATTATCCATTTTTCTCTGTCATTTGACAGCTGATTGCAAGTCTCTGGTTTTCCTGTTCAAAAGCCAGAGGAATCAGCAGGTTATAAATGGTGTTCTGCCTTAAGATTGCTTTGCTTTTATTGTCTGCAATGTTGTAGATGATGTCAATGTTTTCATATGGATGAATATTTTTATGTTTGAGAAATTTCATTCTCTTTTCCACCCTCCCTGAAATAGAGAGAACTTTATGCCAGTAGAATTTGGAAACTTTGAATTTGACTCTCAATCATTGGCAGGTGCCATATTTCTCTCATGCCCTCTCTGCCACCTCCATGGGTTTTCTAAAGCCAAGTGATCTTATTACATATGCAAGACCTATGCATGTGCCACAACAGTAAGATTACTGAAAACAGGATCTGAAAGAAATAGTGGAATGTAGTGAGAAAAAAAAACCAAAGTTCACACTATTTTCCACTTGAACGTTGTACAGGACAGATATGGTGCTGAAATGTTTAATCTAGTAACTAGTACTTTATCAGTGCCAGAGTGAAGATGAGGACTGGGATCATTGTAACAAGCATGAAAAAGTGAATTCTGACAGTATAGAACTATCACAGATATGTCAGCCCAGACTCTGACCAAACAGATCGTTGCATTTGGCACAAAGATACTGCCAGTTTGAAAAAACACTTTGTGACTGTGTAATTGTAGTCAGTATCAGCCTATGGCCACAGTGTAGCTTGATGCATCCTGCTATTTTGTGGCATTACCCCATTTTTTCGGGGCATAATTGGAAATATCAAAACTGTCATTTATTGGTAGGAATTACGCATAAGATACTGAAGTGATGTTTTGTACCTATATACAACAATTGCTCAAGTCTTGTACAGAACTGGATCTGAAAGCAGGCAATCGTGGAAGGGTGTCATGGTTACCTGGGACAGTTATGCAAACCTCTTTAATAGTTGTACACAGTGCAGCAGTTTCCAAACTTTGGATGGCTGATTACCTGTCCTGTGGGTTTCTTCATGTTGCACACACTTATGACCTACAGAAGGAAGAAAGGAAAATATATAAAAGGATAACAAGAAGCAAAGTGATGGGGACAGTTACTGACAAAGTTTTTTTTTAAAAAAACTTTATTTTTCCCAATTCAGGAACTAGGTTCAGATGTGCTTGGCTCATGTTCAGATTTTCAAGCCGTTGCTGGCTGTGGCATCATGTGCAAAGTCTCCAATATTGAATCACTGCTAAACAAAAAGAATCCTGAGGTCGAGCAGAACATGGTGCTGATACAGATCAATGAGAAAGGCTGCGGCGATGGTTCATTGCATCCATTAATCAATGAGGCCCAGTCTGAAAGTAAGTGGCTTTTTCTGCCTATTATATTGCAATAAAGCATGACAGGTGGTGAGATGTCGACTATCTGCCCCCAGAGCGTGACTTCCTGTTGATTTGCACATTATTGTGGTAAATGTCAGGCAGAAGTCTAGCAGTTCCTCTTTGTGAAAGACAGTAAATGGGTACTTGCTAGCAGCTAGCTGGAAACTGCTTAAACTTAGTCATAGTCAAGATTGGAGTCGTAGATCAAAAGCTTTGATGTTTTGTGGTGCATAATGTCATCTCTGAACCATTTGTGACTAGTCCTTGCACTTTGATATTTGTTACTATTTACCTAAATGTTACAACCAAGGCGGGAGGAGTGCACTGTCTTTTCTAGTTCCACTTCTCCACAGGTCACAGCATATATTTAAATGTTGACCTGGTTACAGATATAGCCAATCGTATTTTATTCTGGGATAACAAAATAACCAACCGGGTTTCTTTAATAGGGCGGCACAGTGGCGCAGTGGTTAGCACCGCAGCCTCTCAGCTCCAGGGACCCGGGTTCGATTCTGGGTACTGCCTGTGTGCAGTTTGCAAGTTCTCCCTGTGTCTGCGTGGGTTTTCTCCGGGTGCTCCGGTTTCCTCCCACAAGCCAAAAGACTTGCAGGTTGGTAGGTAAATTGACCATTATAAATTAGTGTAGGATTAGTATAAATGGGTGGTTGATGGTCGGCACAGACTCGTTGGGCCGAAGGGCCTGTTTCAGTGCTGTATCTCTAATCTAATCTAATAAACAACAAAACTATCAGTTTATATGAAGCAAAGCATTAACACAGATTGAAGTATGAAAGTTCCCAGTTTAACTTCCCCAATTACACACACAGACTGGACAAAATATAGAAATTCTGTCTGTAGAGGTCTGTTGCAAACAAAAAAGACTACTTTGGCCAAATACTTGCTAATTCTTGATGGGGAAAAAAAGAGAAGATATGAAAGGATGTCAAGTTGTCCTTTTTTTGATCTGGCTTCCGGGTAATTGGATACAGGTCATTAGGATTGTTTCAGAAGCAGTCCGTTCTGGACAAGTCGAGAATTATTTTAGTAGGCTTTCTAGGAGAAATGTGGCATCAGGGATTTCCGCCAGCACACGCTTGAATCACAGGATTTTTTTCCAGCTTCTCGGGAGCTATGCAGCACCAGGGATTTCAGTTCTCCCACACTGGATCTTTGCAGGATTTCTTCAAAGCGGTAGAGAAAAAGGTGAGCTGCGTGGTTCCTTTTTCCTCAGCTGGAAAAACACCAACTGTCTTCAAACAGTTCACATCCAACTAAACTGAAAACCATGTCCAAACTCCAAACAAGAGAGTCAACCTCCTGACCTCCAGAAACCTTGACGTGTGGCTTCTCTCTAGCCGTTTTTCCCCAGGTCACCAAGGGTTCTGTTGTTTACTGAGCCCAAAGCACACGACTTCCGGCACAGGCAGTTTTCAAACAACATCTCGAGTGTCTTTTCAGTGAGTTTGTTTAAAAAAAAAAGCATCCATGGAATCTTTTCAGTTTTAACACAAATCCTCAAAAAAAAAAAAAAATGTTTTTAATGAAAGCACTTTTGTAACACTAGTTATAATGAACATGTTTTTATTTTATCTCAAACATTGAATTTCTTGACATACTGAGGGTTACACTGTACAGAATGGGTGCCTGTCCTATTTCTGTTCCTGGGAAAAAAATATTACCAGTGTATTTTGATTCATTGCCTCACTATTTCATCAGTTTTCTATTATTGAATTCATTGAAGTAATGAATTCACATTTTCTGGAAACATTGCTGTGCAGCAGTGACAGCGAGAATAAATTGGTACTCTGTTCATTACTTATATTTTTTGCAGATCAGTTTAGTGTTTCAATGTGCTCTGACACAGGTTCAGGGAAATCACAGATCTTTTCGATACTGATTGGAAATCGTGAATGGATGAAGAGGAATGGTCTACATGTCAGTAAAGATGTGGACAGTTGCATGATAGAACATGAAAGCCAGGGACATACAGCGATACTCGTCGCTGTGGATGGTAAGAACATGAGCAATTTCCCACTTCAATCAGAAGTAGTCAACCCTGGTATGGAAACAGGAAAGTGCATCTGTGTGGAAGTCTACTGTCGAAAGGGTTGTGTTTGACTGTGATACTCTAGCTGTTCAAATCGCGTGATTTTGCTTTTTAGACTCGCACAGGAATTATCACCACTTGGCCAACATAATAGAGGTCTGCTCTTGCCTGTTGACCTATGTCCCTTGCAAGTCTTGGGTAAATTTTCAGCATGCCGCCCTGGCATTAAACTGGCATTGCTGATCAGCATTTGAAATCAATGTAATTGACAGCTGAGGGGTTTCTATAAATGGACGGCCAATCAGCAATGCCAGACAGGTACAAAAAACTATATCAGAAGTCAAGCACAGTCACGTTTATTATTGTAACATCAAGCTTTAAAACAGTTCTGTGTCACCCCCACCCTCCACGCCTGACCCCACCTCCCCCCACACAAGCCACCAAGCAACCCGGAAGCCTGCCACAGTATTTATTTCACTATTCTGTTTGCTTTTTAAAAAAAAAACAGGGGTACTGTGTGGAATGATAGCAATTGCAGATACTGTGAAGCCAGAAGCAAATCTGGCTGTCTACACACTGAACAGTATGGGGCTGGAAGTGGTTCTTATGACTGGAGACAACAGTAAAACAGCCAGGGCCATTGCTGCTCAGGTGAGTTGAAGTCAGATTTTTTTCTTCTTTGCATTTTTTTCCTCAAGTGGTGCTGTTCATTGTTGCCCAAGTGACCATTCAGGTGCCAGCTTTAAGAATGGACGTGAGCCAGTTAGTCAACCATGAGAAGACCATTGATCAGCCCATTCTGTCCTTATCTGTCATGCCCAAATTAACACACTAACCCATAGATTTTGAGAATGTAATGTCTGACTACTTTTTGCCATATCTAATAGCCTTTTATTTTTATTTGTTTCATGGGATGTGGGCATTACTAGCAAGGCCAGCATTTGTTACCCATCCCTAATTGCCAATGAGAAGGTGGTGGTGATCTGGTTTCTTGAACATAGGAAATAGGAGACGGAGTAGGCCATTTGGCACCTCGAGCCTGCTCCGCTATTCAACCAGATCATGGCTGATCTTCCATCTCAGTGCCATTTTTCCGCACTATCCCCATATTCCTTGATATATTTAATGTCTAGAAATCTATCGGTATCTGTCTTGAATATGCCCAATGACTGAGCCTCCACAGCCCTATGGGGTAGAGAATTCCAAAAATTCACCAGCCTCTGAGTGAAGAAATTCCTCCTTATTTCTGTCCTAAATGACCTACCTTTTATTCTGAGACTGTGTCCCCTGGCTCTAGACTCCCCCAGCTAAGGGAAACATTCTTCCTGCATCTACCCTTTCGAGCCCTGTAAGAATTTTGTATGCTTCAATGAGATCACCTCTCATTCATCTACACTGTAGAGAATATAGGCCCAGACTCCTCAATTTCTCCTCATAGGGCAATCCCGCCATCCCAGGGATCAGTCTGGTGAGCCTTTGTTGCACTCCCTCTATGGCAAGTATCCTTCCTCAGGTACGACGCCCAAAACTGTACGCAGTATTCCAGGTGCTGTCTCACCAAGGCTCTATACAATTGCAGCGAGACTTCTTTACTCCTGTACTTAAGTCCTGTAGCAATAAAGGCCAACATACCATTTTCCTTCCTAATTGCTTGCTGCATCAGCACGTTAGCTTTCAATGACTTATGAGCAAGGACACCCAGGTCCCTTTGAACATTAACACTTCCTAATCTCTCACTGTTAAAGAAATACTCTGCAGTCCATCTAGTATAGGTACACCCACTGTGCTGTTAGGGAGGGAGTTCCAGGATTTTGATCCAGCGACAGTGAAGGACCGTCTATACATTTCCAAGTCAAGATGGTGTATGGCTTGGAGGGGAATTGGCAGGGTGTTGCGTGGTGTTCCCACGCTGCCCTTGTCCTTCCAGGTGGTAGAGCTTTGGAAGGTGCTGTCGAAGGAGGCCTGATGAGTTGCTGCAGTGCATCTTGTTCATGGTACACACTGCTGTCACTATGTGCTGGTGATGGAGGAAGCGAATATTTAAGGTCGTGATGGGTTGCCGATCAAGCGGGTTGCTTTGTCCTGGATTGTGTTGAGCTTCCTGAGTGTTGTTGGAGCTGAACTCATCCAGGCAAGTGGAGAGTATTCCATCACACTCTTGACTTGTGCCTTGTAGATGGTGGACAGGCTTTGGGGAGTCAGGAGGTGGGTTACTCATCGCAGAATTTCCAGCCTCAACTGCTCTTGTAGCCACAGTATTTATATGGCTGCTCCAGTTCAGTTTCTGGTCAATGGTAACCCCCCACCCCCAGAATGTTGATAGTGGGGAGTTCAGCGCTGGTAATGCTTTTGAAAGTTAAAGGGAGATGGTTAGATTCTCTCTTGCTGGAGATGGTCATTGACTGGCACTTGAGTGGTGTGAATGTTGCTTGCCACTTATCAGCCCAAGGCTGAATGTTGTCCAGGTCTTGCAGCATATGGACATAGATTGCTTCAGTATCTGAGGAGTACAGTCATCAACAAACATCCCCACCTCTGACCTTATGATGGAGTGAAGGTCATTGATGAAGCAGCTGAAGTTGGTGGCGCCTAGGACACTACCCTGAGGAACTCCTGCAGCAATTGCCTGCAGCTGAGATGGTTGGCCACCAACAACCACAACCATCCTTGTTTGTGCTAGGTATAACTCCAACCAGTGGAAAGTTTTCCCCTGATTCCCATTGACTTCAATTTGGCCAGGATTCCTTGATGCCACACTCCGTCGAATGCTTCCTTGATATCAAGAGCAATCACACTCACCTCACTTCTTAAGTTCAGCTCTTTTGTCCATATTTGGACCAGGCTGTAATGAGGTTAGGAGCCGAGTGGCCCTGGTGGAACCCAAACTGAACATAATGAGCAGGTTATTGCTGAGCAAGTGCTGCTTGATAGCACTGTTGACGATGCCTTCCATCAATTTGCTGATGATCAAGAGTAGATTGATGGGGTGGTAAATGGCCACTTTGGATTTGTCCTGCTTTTGTAGACAGGACATACCTGGGCAATTTTCCACATTGTCGGGTAGTTGTAGCTGTACTGGAAAAGCCTGGCTAGGGGCACGGCTAGTTCTGCAGCACAAGTCTTCAGTACTACAGTTGGAGTGCTGTTAAGACCCATAGCCTTTGCAGTATCCAGTGCCTTCAGCTATTTCTTGATATCACATGGGGTGAATTGAATTGGCTGAAGACTGGCATCTGTGGCGCTGGGGACCTCGGGAGGAGGTCGAGATGGATTATCCACTGGGCACTTCTGGCTGAAGATGGCCGCAAATACTTCAGCCTTTTCTTTAGCACTGATGTGCTGGGCTCCTCCATCATTGAGGATGAGGATATTTGTGGAGCCTCCTCCTCTGGTTAGTTGTTTTATTTTCCACTGCCATTCATGATTGGATATGACAGGACAGCAGAGCTTTGATCTGATCTGTTGGTTGTTGTAGAGCTTAGCTCTATGTATTGCATGCTGCTTCTGCTGTTTGGCATGCTATACAAACATCATCAACTGCTCAGCCAGTTGAGGATGGGCATGGATTTTGCGTGGGAAATCTGGTCATAGCCCATAGGGAAGGGAATTCAGTGATAAGTCATCTTCAGTCATCTTTCTTTTTCTTTCTTTTGGGCCTCCTTATCTCGAGAGACAATGGATACGCGCCTGGAGGTGGTCAGTGGTTTGTGAAGCAGCGCCTGGAGTGGCTATAAAGGCCAATTCTGGAGTGACAGGCTCTTCCACAGGTGCTGCAGAGAAATTTGTTTGTTGGGGCTGGTGCACAGTTGGCTCTCCCCTTGCGCCTCTGTCTTTTTTCCTGCCAACTACTAAGTCTCTTCGACTCGCCACAATTTAGCCCTGTCTTTATGGCTGCCCGCCAGCTCTGGCGAATGCTGGCAACTGACTCCCACGACTTGTGATCAATGTCACACGATTTCATGTCGCGTTTGCAGACGTCTTTATAACAGAGACATGGACGGCCGGTGGGTCTGATACCAGTGGCGAGCTCGCTGTACAATGTGTCTTTGGGGATCCTGCCATCTTCCATGCGGCTCACATGGCCAAGCCATCTCAAGCGCCGCTGACTCAGTAGTGTGTATAAGCTGGGGATGTTGGCCGCTTCAAGGACTTCTGTGTTGGAGATATAGTCCTGCCACCTGATGCCAAGTATTCTCCGAAGGCAGCGAAGATGGAATGAATTGAGACGTCGCTCTTGGCTGGCATACGTTGTCCAGGCCTCGCTGCCGTAGAGCAAGGTACTGAGGACACAGGCCTGATACACTCGGACTTTTGTGTTCCGTGTCAGTGCGCCATTTTCCCACACTCTCTTGGCCAGTCTGAACATAGCAGTGGAAGCCTTACCCATGCGCTTGTTGATTTCTGCATCTAGAGACAGGTTACTGGTGATAGTTGAGCCTAGGTAGGTGAACTCTTGAACCACTTCCAGAGCGTGGTCGCCAATATTGATGGAGCATTTCTGACATCCTGCCCCATGATGTTCGTTTTCTTGAGGCTGATGGTTAGGCCAAATTCATTGCAGGCAGACGCAAACCTGTCGATGAGACTCTGCAGGCATTCTTCAGTGTGAGATGTTAAAGCAGCATCGTCAGCAAAGAGGAGTTCTCTGATGAGGACTTTCCGTACTTTGGACTTCGCTCTTAGACGGGCAAGGTTGAACAACCTGCCCCCTGATCTTGTGTGGAGGAAAATTCCTTCTTCAGAGGATTTGAACGCATGTGAAAGCAGCAGGGAGAAGAAAATCCCAAAAAGTGTGGGTGCGAGAACACAGCCCTGTTTCACACCACTCAGGATAGGAAAGGGCTCTGATGAGGAGCCACCATGTTGAATTGTGCCTTTCATATTGTCATGGAATGAGGTGATGATACTTAGTAGCTTTGGTGGACATCCGATCTTTTCTAGTAGTCTGAAGAGACCACGTCTGCTGACGAGGTCAAAGGCTTTGGTGAGATCAATGAAAGCAATGTAGAGGGGCATCTGTTGTTCACGGCATTTCTCCTGTATCTGACGAAGGGAGAACAGCATGTCAATAGTCGATCTCTCTGCACGAAAGCCACACTGTGCCTCAGGGTAGACGCGCTCGGCCAGCTTCTGGAGCCTGTTCAGAGCGACTCGAGCAAAGACTTTCCCCACTATGCTGAGCAGGGAGATTCCACGGTAGTTGTTGCAGTCACCGCGGTCACCTTTGTTTTTATAGAGGGTGATGATGTTGGCATCGCGCATGTCCTGGGGTACTGCTCCCTCGTCCCAGCACAGGCATAGCAGTTCATGTAGTGCTGAGAGTATAGCAGGCTTGGCACTCTTGATTATTTCAGGGGTAATGCTGTCCTTCCCAGGGGCTTTTCCGCTGGCTAGGGAATCAATGGCATCACTGAGTTCCGATTTGGTTGGCTGTATGTCCAGCTCATCCATGACTGGTAGAGGCTGGGCTGCATTGAGGGCAGTCTCAGTGACAGCATTCTCCCTGGAGTACAGTTCTAGGTAGTGCTCAACCCAGCGGTCCATCTGTTTGCGTTGGTCAGTGATTATGTCCCCCGATTTAGATTTGAGGGGGGTGATCTTCTTGATGGTTGGCCCAAGAGCTCTCTTCATGCCATCATACATTCCTCTGATGTTTCCGGTGTCTGAGGCCAGCTGAATATGACTGCATAGGTGTTGCCAGTAGTCGTTTGCGCAACGCCTAGCTGTTCTTTGTGCAGTACTTCTGGCTGCTTTAAGTGCTGCGGATGTTAAATCGCTGGGGGCTTTCTTGTAGTTCAAAAGTGCAATGCGCTTAGCGGCTATGACAGGTTCCAGCTCTTCATTATGAGATTGAAACCAGTCTGCATTTCTCTTCGCACTTTTGCCGTAGGTGGTCAAAGCTGACTCATAGATGGCGTCTCTGATGTGGGCCCACTTGGTCTCAGCATCCCCTGTGGGAGTGTTTTGAAGGGCTGTTACAAGTGAATTTAGAAATTTTTGTAACAGCTGTGGGTGAGAAATTCTGCTCGTGTTGATGCGCGGGTGGCCCTTCTGCTTGGAATGATGCAACTTCTTTGGTCTGAGTCTAACCTTGCTGCACACCAGGGAGTGGTCGGTGTCGCAGTCCGCACTGTGGAAGCTGCGTGTGATTTGAACACTGTTTAAGGCGGCTCGCCTTGTGACAATGAGGTCTAGCTGGTGCCAACGACGTGATCTTGGGTGCCTCCATGAAACCTGGTGACAGGGTTTAGTGTGAAAGAACGAGTTGGTGATGCAGAGGTTATGATAGGTACACAACTCAAGCAGTCTCTGCCCGTTCTCATTCATCCTTCCAACGCCATAGCGCCCAAGGCAGGAGGGCCATGAGTCATGGTCGGCCCCAACCCTGGCATTAAAGTCCCCCAGCAGGAATAGGTGTTCGGTGTTGGGGATGCTGCTAATGATGTTATGGAGTTGTTCATAGAACTGGTCTTTAGCTTCAGGTGCGGAACAGAGTGTTGGAGCATAGATGCTGAGTAGGTGTACTGGACCAGAGGTGGTGAGCAGTCGGATGGACAGTATGCGTTCCGAGCCATTTGAGGGAGGCTCTATCATGCTGAGCAAGGAGTTTCTGATGGCGAAGCCCACTCCATGCTGTCTTGGTTCTTCAGGATCCCTGCCCTGCCAGAAGAAGGTGTAGTCTTGCTCTGCTAGAGAGCCACTCGCGGGGAGGCGAGTCTCCTGAAGTGCTGCAATGTCCACATTGAGTCTACTGAGCTCGTTGTTAATGATGGCGGTCTTCCGAGAATCGTTGATTTGTGTAAGGTCTTCCGACAGGCCAGGACACATAGTTCTGACGTTCCAGCTTGCAAAGCGAAGGGCTGGTACCTTCTTTCCTTTTTTCATGTTGTTTGGTGCGGTGTATCAGTCCACCTTTCGGGCAATGACCCTGAGCTCCAAGCACCCATTGAAGCAGGCAGACTGTGGCGGGACAGAACCTTATTGACCGGGGGCTGCCCGGTTTGAGGCGGGCGGTAGCTGTCCAGTGAGGTGCAATGACCTCTCCCACCGACAAAGGCAACCCGTGGCGCCCAGTTTCTACGCCAATTTATCTGGACTTATAACCCGTAACTGCTGCCTTCCGTGTTGTTTCAGTCGCTGTGAGGCAACTATGGAGTGACCTCTCCATGGCGCATGCCTGGGCAAATTTATGGAGGTTGAGAGTTGCCCAGTCGTCAAAACCCCCCTCTCGGCCTTTCTGATGGGGTCCAAAGGAGTGCAGGACACGACGTTTGGCACCAGTATGGCTGCAGGAACTGCCGGAAACATGCCAAAGGTGACACATGACCGCCTACGGGGTTCCGCTCCGGATTTTCTGTTAGGGTTTACTCCCTTAGCCTTGGTCTCTCCCGAGACGCCCACAAGGCAGTGGGGTTGTTGGGGCCCCTACACAGGTGTAGGATGGTGCCGGTGGGAGGAGGGGATGCAAGGGGGAGGGGTAGAGTCATCATCCCTCTTCAAACAACTGATTATCGAGTGGCATTGGCAAAGATTCTTAGAATGGTGCTGAGTGTTTTTTGAGAGGTGGTGGGGGGAGGTGAGTGGGTGGGTGGAGAGTGGAGAAAATTGCTGCAATATTGTGTGAATGGGATGTTGTGCTATATTTTGTGGCTTGTGTGAAAGACGATTGCCATAACTTGATTTATTGCCTGTATTCTCAGGTTGGCATCACCAAGGTGTTTGCTGAAGTCCTTCCCTCGCACAAAGTAGCAAAAGTGGAACAGCTGCAGAAGCAAGGGAGCATTGTGGCAATGGTGGGCGATGGTGTCAATGACTCCCCAGCATTGGCAATGGCAGATGTTGGAATTGCCATTGGTACAGGCACCGATGTAGCCATTGAAGCAGCGGATGTTGTTTTGATTCGGGTAAGAATGAGCAGTTCAGTGAATGTTATGATTCTTTCTTGACTTTCTTCATCTGAACAGTGGATTTCCTTAATTGTTTTACCTGTTTTGGAGCTCAGGTGACGATTGATGCTGTGACTGGTTTCACCTGAATTGTTTATTTATAACTGTTTGTTAATCACAGTTGATTACCGATATTTATCAGTTGATAAATGGGAATGATTGCAACCACTAGTCCTTCAGATTGATAGTGCGTTTGAACTATATGCAATGCACTGTCTGAGTTCACACTTGGTGGTGAAACGAAAAACATGTCCCCTCATTTCACTGTTGAGGTGACTGTTTTAAATAGATTGCGTTTTACTTCCATGGAATAGTGCTGGACAGAAGCTGTGCATTTCCCAAAGGGATAAAGGGGAAATCAGAGGTGTTCATTTTGGACCTAACCAATTTCAAAGAAGCATTGAAACAGTCTGAGAGTAGACTGATGTTGGATGGTGCTGGGAGACGACAGAAGGAGGAAAAATGAAAACTCTCATCCTTCAGTAATACCGTGCATACAATATATGTATATGTTAATGCATATTTCAACTGCATTGCTGAAGTTAAAAAAAAAAACACAGGAAGTGTTGCCATCAACAGCTGGACATTCTAAGGGAGCTTCATGGCAGGCCGGTTACATTCTTTGCTGCAGGATCTCTTTATTACAGGAATGCAAGATTTGACTTTTATTTATTCCTGCCGCCTTCAGCTTTGCTTTCTGGCTCCTCATGCTGTCAGAATACTGAGTATTAGCAGTGCTGTAGGATGTATGCCATCTAGTGCATGAATGAATTGTGTGATTAGCAGTAAGAGAAGAATTTAGGGAGATGACGGAAGGCATGGTTGGGAAAAATAGGTTTTGAGAAGATATTTGATATTGTAAAATGAGGTAGCAAGGTGGTTGAAGTTTAGGGAGATTGTTGCAGAGTGCAGGACCAAAATAGCTGAAGACTCTGTCACTGAAGGTGGGGTGAATGGGGTTGAGATGGAAAGGAGGGAAATGTTTAAAGAATGAGGACATGTACTGATGCAGATGTAAGGTTGAGCAAGGCTGCAGAGTGATTTGTAAATAAAGATGAGAACTTTGTTTGAATTCATTACATTAAAGAGCAGTGAGCTAATGAAGGTTGGCACGTGCAGGAGTGATAGGAAAGTGGAACTTAGTAAAGGAAAATGAATTGGAGTTTATGTAGGGTCAAGAATGGGATACCAGTAAGGAGTGCATTAGACAAAGAAACTTGGATGTGGCAAGTTGCATCCATCAATGGAAATAAGCGATGATGCCTTGGTAAATCAGATACTCTTTAAAAGGGCTGTTCACTCGCCAAGGATAGTTATGGGCTGGGCACTGGTCATTAATACCAGTAACATTAGAATCCCTGTATGCATTTGTGCGTTTCTAGAAGGTAATATCAGTATGAAAAAAAAAATAGAAAATGGTGCAAATACTCAGCTGGTCAGTCAGTGTCTGGCGAGAGAAACAGATGACCTTTCATCAATACTGCTTTCGTTATTACTTTCATCATAAGTATGAAATTATAGCTTTGTGTGATAGAGTATCCAAAGTTCAGGGGGACAGTAATGTAGTAACATTATTAAACTAGTAATCCAGAGGCTGAGTTTAAATGCCACTGTGGCAGTTTATGAACTTGAATTCACTTTCAATAAAAAACTGGAAATTGCCGAAAAGGCTGGAATCAGTAGAAGTGACCATGACATTATTAGACTATCATAAAACCTAACTGGCTGATGAATGCCCTTTAGGAAAGGGAACCTGCTGTCTTTACCTAATCTGAACAATATGTGACTCCAGTCTGACACCAATGTCATTGACTCTTAACTGCCCTTGGAAATGCCCTGCACGACACTTAGTTGCATCAAACCACTACAGAAGGCCCACCATGCCTTCCTGGGGCGATTAGGGATGGATAATAACCTGATGTGTCTTGCCAGCAATCTCCACGTGACAAGAATAAATTGTAAAAATGAAACTTAGATTATCTCAGCACCCCACCTCCTGTACAATTATGCGTGTCTCGTTTGAGAGCAGGACTGGGCTTGGCTGTGATTTCACCCATTCATTGATAGCCTGTTAAGACTTGCTGTCATGGTAAATGCTTGAAGAATAGGTACTAAGGCAACACTTTGGAGCGAAGCAGAACATGGGGCTGTATCATATACACACACACACACACACACACACACACACACACACACACACACACACAACACTCAAGTGTGGCAAGCACACTATAGTAATATTTTCTTTGTTTTTTCCTCTTTGCTTCACAGAATGATCTCCTTGACGTAGTGGCAAGTATTCATTTGTCCAAAAAGACCGTCCAGAGAATTCGGATCAATTTTGTGTTTGCTTTAATTTATAATATTATTGGTATTCCCATAGCTGCTGGTAAGTGAACTCGTTGTGTTCAGTTTTTTAAAGTTTCCTTATTTGTGTGTGTACAAAATAGACTCAGGTAGAAATGTCCTAATACAATAAGAAGGATAATTTTTAAGCCTTTATGTCTGAGAAGTGAAGGATATGCAACAGTAAGTTCTTTCAATGCAGACTTTATCCCAAGAGTGAATGGGGAGTAAATAACTTCCCGGTTGCAGTGAGAGTTTTCTGTATGTAAGGCTTTATTTTATATGAACCAAAATCCTGCTGCAATGGCATGTCAAAGTGTTTTTGCAGGATTATTTCCTCTATCATGTATCAATTATTCCTCATTACTATTCCCTCTGGCACTGAAGATTAATGTACTGACTAGCACTGGATTGCCTCCCCTTCCGTTGCAGCAACTTGATCTGTACCCAAGTTTCAGCCTGATCGGGGCACTCTGCAGCTTCAGTATGGCTTCTAGCTTTTTAAATTGATGATTTAGCAATATAATCCAGCATCCTATTTGTTCTGTTTAATGCTGCTCACACTGTTTAGACAGGGTGAATTACAAATCAGCTAACCTCACTACCTTAATATCTTCTTTAACAAGCACTATCTGACCATGGATTGCACAAGCCTACGATTCTTCTGAATTGCATTACCTTGAATTCACCTGTATTAAACTTCACTTATCATAGATCAGCCCAGCTGCAACTCCTGTCATATTCTCAAATTGGCTGCTTGAGTCCAGAGTTGTATCTTCTCCAACTACCACCGCCATTCCCCCTCCCAAAAAACCTCATTTTCACGTCAACACCCTTGAGACTATTTAACTATTACAAACTACATAAAAACCTCACAATTTGAACCCCTGAATAAAACAGTTACATTCAGTAATCACTTCTGGGGTATCTATTATTTTTATTTAGTGCTACCTTTTGCCGCATTTGTTCCTTGTGGACCACAAATTTTTAGCTGGCCACCACCAACCGTGGATTTTTTTTTTAACTACACGTGGGGATATGCCTAACCTAATGAAAACTTCACTGTTCATTTGAAATCAGAAAATTAGCTCCAGTATTTTTAGCATGTGATAGACTGCACACGCCCCTGTAATTTTGAATGAATATATTTGAGTGGAAAAGTAAAAACTTGTCAACTTTAAACGATGAGTAATGTATTTTGGGACAAATACAAAGCTAATTGAATTCTGCCCCTTTCTTTGATAGAGTGACTACATTCTTTGCTTTTCAGGGGTCTTCCTACCTGTGGGACTGATATTACAACCGTGGATGGGATCTGCTGCGATGGCAGCATCATCTGTTTCTGTGGTGCTTTCTTCTCTATTATTAAAGCTGTAAGTATTTGTTTCTTGAATCTAGTATCCTAGTAGGTAATTGGTTTGAGGTCTACTGACTTAGGGAGGAATCAGAAATTAACCAGGGATTGTACTCTGGTAACTCTTAATGGAAAATGGGTAGGTGTTGAGTATAAGCAGCACAGGGTGTACATGAAGAATGGTAACTTTTGAATGGTGGATAGTAGGATTGTATCCATGCAACAGTAAGGGCCTACTTGGAGGAGAACGTCAAGAAATTTTGATGCATTTTATAGTTGAATTCTGTTTTTTTTTAACTTCGCTGATTATTTGTTTTTCCTTGGAGCTTTTAATTGTTTTTTGTGAACCACTTTTGTAGCAATATAATCTTTTTCTTTTCTCTTTTCAGTTACAAGAAACCAGATCCTGCCAGGTTAGAAACCAGAGCTCGGAATCACATGAAGCAGAAATCTCTGTCTGACATCAGTGTGCACATTGGTATGGGTGAAGTTAGGCGGGAGTCGCCAAAGCTAAGCCTACTGGACCGAATAGTACACTACAGCCGAGCCTCAATTAACTCTCTCAGGTCTGAAAGGCGATCCATGACCAACATCCCTCTGCACGATCCAGACAAAAACAGTCTCCTTTTGGGGAGAGATGAGGATGATGCAGTTTGAGCAAAGCCCTGGCTGTACGTGGGAGATTTGGAAGATCTGTTCTCCCAACTACAGTGTCTCCTCAGATTCCACATCTCACAAGTATAGGACTCTCGTGGAAGAGCAGATGATGGGGCAGATTTGTGTTTTACTATGAGCTAGTATACATGATACACTATTGGATAATTGTAATTTATCTCTTTTTTTATTTTCAAGCTTTATTTTTTCAACTCTTCAGGCTCCTGGCAATCTCTTTCCCCCTGCACCCAGGAGGGAAAAGATGTTACGAATAACAGTCTCCTGATTATTTTTTTTATCGTGCAGGAATCATGATCTCCTACCCTCCATGATCAGACAGTAGGAATTGTGATGGGAATTTTGAATGTCAGTTTTTCCTGTTTTCACACACAACTCCATCTCCATCTAGAAACCCAACTGGGAAAATTTTAACTTGCACCATTGAGGGCAGGAGGTTTTGAGTGACTGGACTGAATTCTCAACACCTTCCGTTGTGTGAAGTTCCTTTCAGCTACTTTAGTGATTTGGAATGGTGCCTATGATACCCTTTCCTATCTAGTAAGGACCAAATTCATCCTTTGAGCTGGTTATTGACTATTCCAAATATCCATGTCCTTTATATTTTTCTATTAATTAAAGGCTAATGCAATATGTAGGACAAGCCAAAGTGACCCCAGAAATCCCAAATTCTGTACAAAGAGCTGAATCTGATAAACGGGTATGTGATGTAATGAACCAAACCTAGCAGTCCTACTACGTCATGGCAGTGCTATTCAGCAAAAGCTAAACAATGAGTTCTGTTTGTTCTGGCAAGCTCATATTCTTGCTACTATCCTAAATGGCACCTTAATATTGAGATTCCAGATTGAAGGAGATTACAAATTTTGGATCCACTCTCCAAATTATGCAAAAGAAGCTTTACTCAACAAATTTAAAAATGCAGCTAGCATCTCACATTGCATGTTACTTGGGGCTGAGTGCAGGTCTATCAGTTGTTTTTAAATGAACACTGGATACAATTCATATGAAACACAGCATCTAATCCTTTACAGCATTGTCCTTCTGCCCCCTATTTTAAAAAAAAAACTTTCTTCTTGATGTCTGGAATTGTCTTTTTAAATGAGGAACCAACCCAGCAGTTAATTCTGCAATTTTTTCCTCAGCTACTTTTAATGGAATTGGATTAGCTGCTCAGCCCCTCCCCAGCTGCTTTCTGAATCATGTTGGCAATGGAGTAGAAATGACAGCTTAATGCTAGAGAAAAATCCACTGTTTGGAAAGGAAACTTGTCACTAAGGGAGATGGTTCGTTCTTTTTTTACTTCCAATGAGTTTTGTATACACTAAGTGCTATAATTACATCATGGAATACAGGTGCAATATTGAAGTGTCTGCTTTATCACAGTGAAGTACTTTATCTCTAGTTTTGCAGAAAAATAAAAAAAACTTACAAGTTTCTTCCCAAGGGAATAAACTACTTCAACTAATCAAGAAGACTGTAATGTTAAAAATCTTGTATCTTGAACGCTGTTTTAAAATGAATGTAGCTCCCTGTTTAAAAAATCAGGTCACTCCAGTTTTGATATATAAATTGATGTGTGAAGATGTCATTGATAAGACTTCTAGAAAATCAGATAGATCCCTATGGATTTTACACCAGCTTGATTGTAGCATCAAACTACCGTTGTACCTTTCATCTCATTAGTGCTCTGTTCTCACTCCAAGATTTGTAGTCTTAAACCAGTGTGAAGATACAACCTGCGCACTAGATTCTATGACATGGGGAAATAATTAAATTATTAATGACCAATGACCTTTCCATGGTGTAACCTGGTGTTCTGTCATAGTGCAAATGCCAGGGGTCAGTTATAAACATAAACATGTCTATTTTGTTTGTCCTCACAGTCCATTCAATTCATGGACTCCAAAGATGTGCAGTTGCTTCACTTTGAAATTGTTCATTTATTTTCTTTGACCATATCAAGCGTATTGCTCTGTCATCCACACTTTGTTCTCCTTATTGTACCCTGCATACACTGATATTTAGACATGCAAATATCTGTGCTTCTGTTCAAGCCATACTGTTCAAACAGTCTTAAGTTACACTATCATTGGGAAGAGTAAACAGTTTTTCCCCCCCCAGTATTTCTCTCCTTTTCAAAAGGTGCTGACTCTGACTGGGGTACAGAACTGTCAGCACTTTGGTACCTCACTCACCTGCTTATTCCTAAGATGTGAACCTGAATATTGCGTGCTAGGGCCATACCAGTTGAGCCCAGTCCTGCCATGATATAACATCTACATACATGTTTTGCAGCAAGGACCATTGGATAATGTTCAGGGGCAGCAACCTTACTGACTTTCTGCCCTGCAGCCCCAACCACCAACCAACCTTTCCCGCCCCACCCCCTGCCAGGCCAGAAATGCTTGGGCCTTCTCTATACCACTCTAAATAACATTCATAATTCATCACAAACCATGTGTGAACCTACTTGTCTCACTAACTTAGTAACACTCTGGATAGTACATTTATCCACTGATGAAGAAATGTTGATATTTGGCTGCAATTTAATGCAAGAGTTTATGAACTTCAGACACTGTCTAACTGACCCAAATGTACCACCAGATTTTCAGTATTCTTTGTCTTTTCAATAAGCTATCGACCATAATGATTTTGTCTTTTTAAAACCTTAATATGGTGACATTGTGATGAATGATTGCTGTAGGAGTATAAATGGCAACAGCAGTTAATTATTTTTCTAGTACAATGCAGTGTATATATATATATATATATATATATATATATAATATGTACATACACAATATATTTAAACTCAAATTTATTTAATAATACAAATCAGTTCTAGTCATTTGCATTAGATTTGAGATTATAGGTGCAATGTTAATTACATTGCAACAGCCAATAAGAATTGATATTTTGAATTTGAGTTGGTGATTGTTGTTTTGCTTGAGGAGTTTCTTCTGACTTTGGCAAACCCACTTTGTTTTTTATCCTCTTGATTCATAATGGGGAAATAATTGGGTAAGGGAGAGATTCAGAGAAGGAAAATGCATATCTCCAACAAATAAACAGGTTAAAATCTCTTCAGAAAATGATGGTAAATGAAATTGATTGTTTTATATTTGGGAAATCTGCCTTTTTCTGACTGAAATTTATTGAAAATAAATCAGAAAATTGCAAAAGAGAAAATTTTACTATTACTCCCAGCATGATCAAGACCTTCTTTCCTGATGATGCCTCATTAGGAAAATGGTTTGGCCAAAATTTGAAGGCCTTTATTGCTATAATTTTTATTTTAATGCAGGAATCATCAATTATGTATCCAAGATTGTGATGCAGCAGATAATGTTCTGTTGAGGTGCTGCTGTACTAACACTAATGCTGTCCGACAGTTGGACTCTATCGAGGTTCATATATCTATTTGCTTTTGTCTTTTTAAGCAACTGGAGCTGAAACTTTGGTTTCTGATCCCTCAGTTGAACATTACAATATCTCCCATCAGTACTTAAATATATTCGAGACAGTTTTATAAAATGATTACGTTTGCTTCTGTTATAGTATAACATGCATTACCTTTACAAAGGGCTTCACCTCCAATCTACTCTCATGTGCATGAAAATTTTTACCACTAGCTACAGTGCATTTTACTTTGGTACTAAAACCTCCAGACTTCTGCACTTTGTATCCTTGGTCCCTGTCACAGCTAAAAGTAGATGTGGAAGGCCACTTTGCCAATCTGAGCTCACCCATCCAGGAAAAAAACTACAGCCCATCAGCACGACATCCAACTGTCTCTTTAATAACTCCAGGAATTTTGTTTCCAGTATTCTACTCAAAAGAGCCTTCCATACGTTCATAATTTTGTATAAAGAAGCACTTTCTGATATTGGTTTTAAATTTGCCTTTCCGTATTTTAAACCGATGTCCCTTTTCCCCTTTTAAGACATGCTTCAATGTGCTTCTCTTCCATGCCGTTTTCTGACTTCCTGTGCAAAATCACCTCTCAGTTGCTGCCTTTCAAGGCTAAAGAGAGCAATTCCTTCAAAATAGTATGTGTATATGTTGTCACAAAAGGGAATCTTTAAGTTGTTTACTTGCAAGAGTAAATGCTGAGCCAATGGACTGTCCCTTGGACAGGTTCTGGGCTGAATTTTTGTAACTTGACACTTAGTATAGTTTTTCACTATGGTTCACAGCACTAACGAGCCCTTCACACTCCTCACCAAGTTCCAGGGTGAAGTTTGCACAAACGTGAATGTAACAGGACTGATTCCAAATAAATGTTTGTTTTATAACATTTTTTTTGTTTAACGAGTTCTTCTGTCACAGATGTGCAATGCAAACTTCCCCCAAATGCACACCCACTGATCTGAAGGTTGCACCACATTAACCAAGATGGGAATGAAGAATCAAAAATTAATCTTTTGAACACTGGTTGTCCTGTTCCTCAGCAGAATAGGTCCATTAGTTAAGTTGTGAAGTTCTCATGGTCCTAAAACGAGTTTTAAAAGCAGCTAATTACTAAAATTCCAGTAAGTAAGATCAACTGTAATAATATGTACTTGATAAAAACTACTAGTGTGTTTGGGGGGGGGTGGGGACATTTGCCTTGAATGTAAGGTATGTTTTGAGTTTTTTTAAATAGTAAAGAGAAGTACTTCAAAAAAAAAAAAAAAAAATGTTCTTCACTTATCTGGTTGTACCATTACCACCCCTGCCATTTTGGAATCTGAACTTGTACAGCATTGTAGAAAATATGTATGTTTTGGTAAAGTTACTGAAAAAATAGGTTTGTGTTGCCCACAAATGTAGTGGGCCATCCTTTCAACGATTCCACAATTTAAAAAAAAAAAAATTGCCTATGTTGCCTTTGAGACATACGTTGTGCATTTTTGATAATTTATATTTCATGTTTGGAGTAAACTGAACCAATGCTATTTGCAAGCTCGCTGGTGCAGAAGCATCTGAGGCTCACGTAAGAATAATGAACACCATGGGCAACATGTCAGGCATAAGTGGAATATTATTCCATGAAGACAATAACCATTTTGACAAAACAGGAAGCAAAAAAGTGGGACCAAGGAGAAGCTTAAAAACTTCCTGTGCCTAATGTTGATGTGGAAACAATTAGAGTGTTTTATGTGGTCTTTTCTCAGGGTAGCTTTTTTTAAAAAAAAAATTAATTCTTCCTGTTTTTGCCTTGAATTTTGGATAACACTTTGATTTTGATGTTCCAATGCTCTTGTAGTTTAATGCTTGCTTTGCTGATTGTGGGTGCATGTCCTCAAGCCAGCTACTGGTACTGTTGAGTTGAATTACATCCCCCCTCAGTTAGTCTGATAAACTGAGCATTCCATTCAGAGGCAGTGAGCACATATGGTGGGGAACAGAAGTAAAGGCCGCCTATATCTTGTATTCCAGCTTCAAGTGTACCTTTTCCTCATCAATTTTGAGCTTTCTTGGCAGCCTTTTTATTTTATTGAGTCATCTAAACCATTGGTGACCGTTATTAGTGTGGGACACCACTGAGGTTAAAAAGAGAAGAAAATCTAGGACAAATTGACAAGTAGTTGACGATTAACTCCAAGCTTGGGTTTTCAAAGAGCTTGCGAATCAGAAGAGGTAGAGGGGAAGAGAAGATCAGATAAAGTAAAGTTAGTGATTTAAAATACAGGACAAAGGATACAGGAGAGGGTTGCAGTCACCTCAGGACCCTGTGATATCATTGCAGGACTTGGTATTGATGTGAGACAGTATTGTGCTGAAGGCCATATGCCCTTGTTTTTTTCTCCCCCAAATTGTGCTTTAAAAATTCTCTTCACATCTAATTTTATTGATTTACCCAATGAAATAAAGATTTAGTGGAATATTGTGTGCCATAAATTTAGTGACATATATATTATAACAAACTGTGTATAAGGTTACTGACCTACATCTGATGAGGTTATTTTCCTTTTTGAAGGAAATGTTTAAAAATATAACCCTTGTAAACTCACATTGCAAAAAGATAAACAGACTTGCACTGCCACAACCTGGACTGAACTAAGCTACAACAAAATATATAGTGCTCCATTATTAATATGTGGTGCAAACAAACTCAACTATGACGACAAGTTGGAAAGAATTTATATCCTGAAAATTATCCTAATGTATATTCAGTTGCATTTTTGAATGTGAAATAAGGAGTTCATTTAGGCTATTTAGCTTAGTTTTTTGGCATGTTATTGAAAGAGTAAAGTAAGTTGGGTGTGCTCAACATAGTTTGTAAATATGTCATATATCAACTTTCCATGCCACCTTTAAGGATTGTGTATATGGACACCAACGAGTGTCTGCTCATCTACTCTTGAGAGTTAAACCCTATAGCTAGGAGGAGCTTGTTTCTCCATTGGTGACCTACTATCCACATTGTATCTTATGCTTAGCTTAGTTGCATTATAATCGTTGGGAGGTAGCTTGTTTATATGCTGCAATGAAATGTGTGTGTCACAAGGACTAACAGTTAACACTGCAACAATGAAAGATGAAATCATTGGGAACAAAGGCATAATAGCAAAGTATGTGTGGTGTGTGGGAATCCCTGATACTGCAGTGACTAAATGCACCACATGGTCTTATACTGAGTTATAATGACCAGCAAGATGCGAGGTTCAGTTAAGTCTGCTGAGTCGTGCCAGGAGAAGGGTAATGCAATTGACTTCAAGTGTCTGATTGCAAAAGCGGAGAAATGAAAGTTTATACTCTTGATCACTTAACAGTGACTTGGAAACTGCATGTGGCAGAGCATTCCGTGAGGATTCCATTGAACTTGCTTATAATGCTTTTTTTGTATCGCCTACCAATAGACTGTCTAGGATCTATGACAAGCATAACCAGATAAGCAAGATACGGGATAGCAGCTGGCATCAATGGATTTGTACACTGCTTGAGGAAATGCAAGGGAAAATAACTGACATCTTAGGGCCACCGTTGACCAGAAGCCTAAGTGAACCAGCCATATTAATACAGTGTCTTCAAGAGCAGTGCAGAGACTAAGTGCTCTGTGACATGTGGTTTACATCCTGACATCTCATTCTGGCCACCATCTACAAGGAGTGTGATGGAACATTTATCACGTGCCAGAAAGGATACAGCCACAATAACACCAAGCAGCTTATAACAGTCTGCTTAATCACACCACCCACCCCGCCCCACAATAAATTAACTTTTATGCTGCAAGCTGCATTGCTTGTTTTTGAGCCCATGAGATGAAATGGTATGATTTCACCATAGATGCCAAATTAGAAACTTAATGCACCAATAGTCCAGAAAGAGCCTTCAACGCAAACCTTCTGGCACATGAAGATGAGGGGGTTTGGAAAGGTGACAACTTAAACTACAGGCATAGCCATCATTTTGTCATATTTATTGTTGGGGACAATCCTAAAGTAAGTAAAAGTGCAGTTTTCAGCAATAGTGAAAGTATTACCGAAGGAAAATGTAAATGCGGACGTGAGATTTATTTTCTTGGGGCATGATTTTTGACTGTCTTTTTCCATTATTTTGTGGCCTACTATAATTCCACCTTTCAAGCCAAAAATAAATTCACCTGGAAAGATTCTATATATTTTAAATATTGTATGGACTTAATGCACCTTTTGTTAAAGTTGTGGACAGAGGAGTATCAACTGAACAAGTTATACAATCATCCACTATTGGCGCCTACAGTAATTTGGAGCCGATATTCTTTTGAATTTGTGATCAGGTTCGTCATCTTCCACTGAAAATTAAAATGAAAACAGGGCAGTCTTATAAAATAAAGTGCTGTCAAAGGACCCTTGTTGAGTTGCTGCAGTGTATCTTGTAGATGGAATGTACTTAGGAAAGCTAATAGAATGCTATCATTTATCGTGAGGGAAATTGAATACAAAAGTAGGAAGGTTATGCTTCAGCTGTACAGGGCATTGGTGAGACCACATCTGGAGTATTGTGTACAGTACTGGTCTCATTTAAGGAAGGATGTAAATGCATTGGAGGCAGTCCACAGAATGTTTACTAGACTAATATCTGGAATGGACGGGCGGTCTTACGAGGAAAGATTGGACAGGCGAGGCTTGTATCTGCTGGAATTTAGAAGAGTAAGGTAACTTGATTGAAACATATAATATCCTCAGGGTGGATGTGGAAAGGATGTTTCCCCTTGTGGGAGAATCTAGAACTAGGGGTCACTGTTTAAAAATAAGGGGTCATCCATTTAAGACAGAGATGACGAGAAATTTTTTCTCTGTGGGGTCATGAGTCTTTGGAATTCTCTTCCTCAAAAGGCTGTGGAGGCAGAGTCTTTGAACATTTTTAAGGCCGAGGTAGATAGATTCTTGATGAGCAAGGGGGTGGAAGGTTATCGAGGGATAGGTGGAAATGTGGAGTAAGCAGTTTAGCCATGAACTTATTGAATGGTGGAGCAGGCTCAAAGTGCTGATTGGCCTACTCCTCCTAATTCGTATGTTCGTATGTACACATTGCTGCCACTGTGCGCCAGTGATGGAGGGGGTGAATGTTTAAGGTGCTGGATTGGGTGCTGATCAAGTGGGCTGCTTTGTCTTGAATGGTGTCGGGCTTCTTGACACTCCTGACTTGGAACTATATCGCCGTTCCTTCACTGTCGTTGGATCAAAATTCTGGAACTCCCTAACAGCACTGTGGGTGTACCTCCACCAGATGGACTGCAGCGGTTCAAGAAGGCAGCTCACCACCACCTTCTCAAGGGCAATTAGGGATGGGCAATAAATGCTGGCCTTGCCAGCAATGTTTACATCCCACAAATGAACTTGCAATAAAAAAAAAATGCCCACAGGTATTTATTTATCGCTTTCAATCTCAACTTGCTGCAGATTTCTCTGCATGCATTGATAGCTAAAATGTTATCAACGGAAGACTTGGTGCTGAAACAGTTAAACTAGTTCCCTAACATAAGAGGAACACTTCTCTTTTCCTCAAGAAAATCAATCTGAGTGACAAAAAATGTTGGTACCATTATGTCGAAAGTCAGCTCTGTTTGGGGAGTGGTATTCAGGAAGTGACTCAATAACATGTAAGATTTCAAACTGCCTCTGTGATGGTTATTCAATGATTAACAATTCAGACCAAGAAGGTTCCAGATTTCATTCTCCGTCTGCTGAAATAGCTGACTTCAATGGAACAGTAAGGGTTAAAAAATTTTTTTTTTTTAGAGAAAATGAGAAATATATCATGTGACTGGCTTGAGGGCAATCCATAAATTGAAACATCATATTTTATTTTCTATCATGTTAGCATAGCACATTCTTTGAAACTCTTCCTCAAAAGGTGGTGGACGCAGTCTTTGAATATTTTAAGGCAGAGGTAGATATGTTCTTGATAAGCAAAGGGGTGAAAGGTTATTGGGGGTAGGCAGGAATGTGGAGTTGAGGCAACAATCAGATCAGCCATGATCTTATTGAATGGCAGAGAAGGACAAAAAATCTTTGTCCTCATTTTCAAATCCCTCTACAGTCTCACCCTTTCCACCTTTGCAACTTCTTCTGGCATTATTTCCCTTCCTGTGTCGTCCTCCAACTTTGCCTCTCTATGCATTCCTTATTCCCAACCCTTTGTTCCAGCATTCATGACAGAGCTATTAACCTCCTAAGCCCCTCCACCCCTCTACTTAGCTCTTCATCTTTCAAAACATCTTTTTAACCAAACATTTGGTAACCCCTCTCAACTGTGGCCCCAGTTAGTTATGTGAGTTTATACTACCCCCATTGAGTCTACTATTGCCCCCTGGTTCCCTTTTTAAATGTTCTTGTGCTAATTATATTTGTTATTTTATGCTTATGCTGCATATGCTTTTCTCCACTGTGCAAAACTTCAGTTTTTTCATTATTACATTTAATTTTCCATTGATCTGCTTAATTGTATAACTGATCCATGGCTTGCAGATCTTTAATATAACTGGATCCTGTGTTTCTACTGCTCTCCCCATCTTAATGTCTACAAATTTGACAAGCTTACAACTAATTTCACCATTCAGCTCATTTATATAGATCATAAACCAAAGTTCTAAATATTAATTTTTGTGAATCCCTACGCGATACCTCTCCTACTCTTAACAGTACACCTTTCATGAATTCTCTCTGTTCTGTAATATTAATCAACTTCTTACCAAGTCTTATGAATTGGAATCTTGTGGATTTTAGTTTAATTATAAATTATTTGTGCAAAACATTGTGAAAAGATTTCTCAAAATGCAAAAAAAACTATACCATAGGGAGTTTAACTCCATACTTTATTTGTAATGACCTCAATAAGGTCAAAGAGATGTGTCACACAGAATGTCCCCCATCTAAATCCATGTTGACTGTTGCTTATTAAGCAACTGGAGGATACGTACTTCCACAGCTTGGGTTGGATTTGCCATCTTTTTTTCAACGTTCGATGTTTGTTTTCTGGAAGCTCTGTAGAACCTAACCAATACCAAATGTTCCCTTCATGATTGCATTTTATATTTAGAATTTATAGCATAGAAACAGACTATTTAGTCCAACTGGCCCATGCTGATGTTTATACCTCACATGAGCCTCCTCCCACCCTACTTCATCTCACTCTATCTATTCCTTTCTCCCTTATGCACTTATCCAGCTTCCCTTAAAATGCTATTTGCCTCAACCACTCCATAACGAGTTCCACATTCTAACCACTCTCTGGGTAAAGAAGTTTCTTCTGAATTCATTGTTGGTTTTATTAGTGACCATCTTTTATATTTATGGTCCCTGGTTTTGGTTTCCCCCACATGGAAACATCTCTATGTCTACCTTATCACACCTTTTGGTAATCTTAAAGAACTATGTCAAGCCACTCCTCAGTCTTCTTTTCCCCAGCATTCAATGTTTCCTGATGAGTACAACTGCTCATTCTGGAATCATGCTTGTAACTAGGTGCAATAGTTTTTCAAAATTCTGTACTGTGTTTTAGTGCAGTTATGCAATTTGAGTGCAGGGCACTTACTCATGTACTGGTACAATATTAACCCCCAAAACAGTTGGCTTGAGTTGAGTGAGAAGTTAAATTCAAACTCAAAGCCGACAACTTCTGATTTTAACAGGCATAGGTAACCAATTCAGTCTTAGGAGGCAGCTCCCTCTTTAAATATTTTAAGTAGGCTGTGTGCCTAAGATTTTATCATTCATCCATTTATTGACCTGTTTAGAAAATTAGCTTAGTGCAGGAGTCAGAGACTCGGAATAATGGGCAGGTACTCTAATTGGCAGGATATGACTAGTGGTGTTCTGCAAGAATCTATATTAAAGCTTCAACTATTTTCCATATTTATTATCGACTTAAATGATGGGATAGAAAGCCACATAACCAAATTTGCCAATGACACAAAGATGTTGGTAGCATTGTAAGCAGTGCAGATGGAAGTGTAAAATTATAAAGAAATTATAATGGAAAGATTAAGTGAAAGGGGAAAACTGGATTTAGGTAAATGTAAGGTCATGTTCTTTGGGCCTAAAAAGGATAGAAACAGTGGAAGTCCAAAGACTAAAGGCTAAAACACATCAACATGTTTTCTTTTCAGAATCTGCCTCGCCTAGCTGTCTTGAATCTTGGTGGCAATTTCATTGACATTGCCCAGCTAGACACTGACTATTTGAAGAATATCACTGATCTGAACTTGTCTAATCTGACCACCGTTCATAGCAACTTGAATGCAATCAGTCGTCTCTTGCAGAACTTGCCAAAGATAGTATGCTTGATCTCAAGCAGATTGGAAACCACACTCAACTCCTGTCTCTTGATCTGACTGGAAACAAAATACACCAAATCACGGATAATGAATTTCAACACTTCCAGAACGTGGTCCATCTTATTTTGGAACACTGCAATCTCAGCATCATCAGTAATAATTCCTGTTCAATGCTGAAGACCCTGACATTTTTACAGTTAAAGCATAACACCATTAAAAGTCTTCAGGATTATGTCTTTACGCCACTGAAGGGCTTGCAGTATTTAGAGCTCTCTTGGAATCCATTGTCCAAGTTTAATGGTCGAGCATTTTATGGTCTGAACAGGCTGAAATATCTTAATTTGTGAGCTTGCTGGATCACCACATTAGATCCATCCTCGTTCACATATTTGACAGCTCTTTCAAATCTAACGTTTCAGGAAAACAATCTTCGTAAAATTAGGAAACACACTTTTAGTCAATTGAAAAATCTTACCATGCTTACTTTGTCAAGGAACAAGATTTCAGAAATAAGTGATGCTGCCTTTGAGGGGTCCAGCAATCTCAAATATCTTGATTTGGCTTTTTAACATTCTGCAGGCTGTGCATCATATGTTGAAGGGATTGCAATCACTTGAATATTTAGATCTTCGGTCAAATAAAATCAGTTTTGAAACCACCAGAAAACTGAAAGATCTTCCGTTTTCACACCTTAAGTCTCTAAGATATCTGAATCTAGAACGACAGACCCCTGAAGGAATACAAGTCATCCCAGTCAACTTTTTCGAGGGATTAGCTAACCTACAAATGTTATATGTGGGGAAAAACCAGATGGTTTTCTTTGACACTCAGTCACTGGATCCACTGACAAACTTAACTGTTTTAGACGTATCGGGAGTTGGACACAGGGGTCTGACTTTAAACATGTCTCTATTTAAGAAATTGAAGCGATTGCAAATTCTACGATTGGAGAATAATTACATGGAAACCATTCCGATAGAACTGATCTCCAGCTTGGCATCATTGCAAATCTTCTCTCTTCGCTTTAATTACATCAAAAATATTAGTAAAGAATTTGTTCAGAGCTTGAGATCATTGAGTTATTTTGATCTGTTTAATAATTCGCTTGACTGTTTCTGTGATAATGTTTGGTTCAGAAACTGGTCTGTCCACAGTTCCACTGTACAGCTTCCATACCTGGGCAGTTATCTGTGTGCAGGGCCAGTTACAAAGACTTTATTCATTGATTTTGATGACAGCATCTACAATAGTGACATTGAAAAATTCCTTTTCATTTCTACCTATGTGGTGATTTAACTTACACTGATCAGTTCTCTGGTAAACACCAAACTGCCCTGGTTGATTAGGTACGTCATCTATATCATAAAAGCTGAGCTAAATTACAAGTTTCAGAAAGTCCAAAAGCTGTACACTTATGATGCATTTGTCTCCTACAACTCAAATGATGAAAAGCTGGTTCCCAATTTGGAAGAAAATATGAAACCGCCATTAAAGCTGTGCCTTCATCACCGTGACTTTATTCAAAGTGCCATCAGCAACAGCAGGAAGACTCTGTGTGTGATAAGTAATGATTATCTCAGCAGTGAATGGTGCAGATTAGAGGTCCAATTGGCCAGCTTGAGGCTTTTTGTTGATTACCACGATGTCCTCATTCTGATATTTCTTGAGAAAATCCCAAACTATAGACTCTCCAACTACCACCAAGTGAGAAAGCTAGTGAAGAAGCAAACCTACATCTGTTGGCCTGAAGACCCAAGTGAAAGAAAACTGTTTTGGGCGAGACTTGAAAATGCTTTGAGGCAAAAAACAGTAGATAAAAGCAATATACTATTAAATATAGCTGAATAAGTGAAATTATAATCAAAAGTGTAGTGTCCAGCAAGATAGGAGAGCTGTAGAGGAATCATAAAAGTTTATAGTACAGAAGAGGACCATTTGGCCCACAATGTTTTTTTTTAGCTCTTTACTGGATCAATGCAAAAACTAATCTCATGGCCCTGCTCAATCCCCAAAACCCTACATCTTCCACTGCTTCAAAAATTTACCTTGAAGTACTTTGCTGTCCAATACAAGGTCTCACAAAGTGGGGGAGAGGGAAATACAGGACAATTTTCCTCCTGATCTGTTGAATTCTTGATCTTAGCTGTTGCCTCCAGGGAAATGGAAGTGAAAGGATGGTGTAAAATCAGATTAGTCTTTACCAACCCACGATCACGTCTTTCCAGGTAATCAGTAAAGTGTCCCATTGGTAGCGGCCTGAAAGTAATTTGCTTGTCTTGCGAGTGTGCCTCCAATAGGTGAGAACGTTAGCAAGGCGGGAAAACCCAGGGAAGAAAAGAACACCAAAAAAAACTGTACTCCATTTTAAAGATGAATCAGAAAGTATTCATGGTAACTTCAATTAAAACAACCTTGCCAACACTTAATGTTTCATTGAAGCTCTTGCTCTGTTCACAATGTACTAGCACTCCTTTGAACAATTAATTGATATTGCGCTGTTATTTTAATGGCAAATTCCAGAGACAGTGGGGGAGAGAGAGAGAGAGAGAGAGAGAGTTGGGGGTGGAGGGTTGTGGAAATGCAACCACTGCTGTCAGCAGAATTAGTAAAATTGAATGGATTCTTATATTCTTTGACTAAAGTAGTCAAAGCTTCTAAAGGTGCATTCAGGCTGCAGAAGTTTAGAGTGTAAGTCATGTGTGAAGATATGAATCCCATCCAAAGTCAAGTAAAATGAGACACCCTTCTCTTTGGAGTCTCACTCCACTTTGTCCTGGTGGCAGGAATTCTGATGAAAGGCCATAGACCTGAAACGTTCACTTAAACCTTTTCCTTTCTCCGCAAATGCTACCTGACCTGCTCAGTGTTTTCAGCTTTTTTGTTTGCTCTTATTTCAGATTTCCAGCATGTACAGTATTTTGCTTTTGTTTTAAAATCAATCTGCTTTCTTGCTCCTGACCACCATCTAGTGGCCCTTCAGCAATACTGCACCTATAGTTCTCAAAAAGCTGAATATAATGTTGTAAGACAAAATAAATGGATATAGTAAATGTAAAATGAAGAAATTTATAAGTAGTTATCTTAAAAGAAAGAGGGAAATAGGCAACTATCTGTGTGTGTGTGATCAGATCAGTTTCACAACGACGCTGGCAGTCATTGCCAATGAGCTCTCATGTAGGGCTGAATTATATAAGCCCTCCAACAAGGGGATTGTGGCGGGCGGGCAGGAAAATACTTCTGGGAGAGGCCCGCTACGCTCCCACAATGCCAGGAAGGCCTGGCCCCATTTTACCAGCAGCGGCGTGACCTCGGAGCGGCCTCCCCAGCTGCTTGGAGGCAGCACCCCAATTTAAATATTAAAATCCCTACTTATCTGGTCTCATTTTGCATCCCACTGCCTCTCAGTCCGCAGTTCCACATTCTTTGGTGAACGGGCATCTCCCATGAGCTGTTCCATTCACGAATAGGAAAAGCTGGCGGGACAGCAGAAGCAGGAGTTTTCAGAGACAGTGCAGGTAAGTCCTGGGAGATGGGGGTACAACTCTGCATACTTGTAGGGAGGTGGGTGGGGGGCGGAGGGGATGGTGTTACCAGGGGCACAACTCTGCAGGCATGAAGGGGGTGCTGTGTACCTCCCTCTGTAAATGGCGGCCACTTTGCACCATTGTTTGTTTCTGTGAGTGAAAGAGCAATGGCACCCCAGTCACCCTGTGTGTTGGCAGGATGCCAGAAACAGTAGGTGTGTAAAGGTTATCTGGCTGATGGGTCAATTGATGCAGCTGTTACAATCTGAATGTGGTCATGCTGTGCCACTCTTAGTGGAAGCTAAGACGGGAAATGCCATGCCACGCCACATGAAAGATGCATGAAAGCACCTGGTGTATCAGGCAACAGCAATACCTGCCCTGTTAGAAACCTTCGAAGAAGTGAAAGAACCGAGTTTAATTGCAACTTGGAGATGGGGATGTTACACCCTATATTAATTGATCTGCTTCTTGTGAGGATCCATATGCATTGCAGGGAAAACCAACAGGCAGGTGCAGCCCACAAAGAGGCCCCTGGTCGTGAGCAGCAGCAACCCCCAAGGAGAGCTTGCCACTAATGATCACCGTGCATCTCGGGTGCGAATGACATACCTGCAGATGTCTGAGCACCAGTATCAGAGGCGACTGCGGATGTCGAGAGAGGTGGTGACACGTCTCTGTGCCCTGCTCAACGATGACCTACAGTGGACATCCTGTGCCTGTGGCCCTCAAAGTGACAGCGGCTCTTAACTTTTACACCTCAGCATCATTTCAGGGGCCCACCGGAGACCTTTGGTAGGGTCACACAGACAGCAGTACACCTCTGCATCAGGGAGGTCACCGAGGCCCTGCACCAGAGGGCTGGTGACTATGTCTACTTCAGGACAGATCCTGAGAGCCAGGCCCAGAGGGGCATCATTTTCGGCTCCATCGCGGGATTCCCGCAAGTGCCAAAGGTCATAGACTGCAATCATGTGTCCAGCAAGGCTCGCACTGGGTGACCAGCTGCATACGTAAACTGTAAAGGCTTCCACTCAATCAATGTGCAGCTTTTATATGATCACCCTAAGCGCTTTATGCAAACCTGTGCCTACTTTCCAGGTAGCTGTCATGATGCCTTCATCCTGCGCCAGTCCCAGCTGCCACCTCTGTTCACTGAACTAGCTCAGATGGAGGGGTGGCTTCTTGGAGACAAGGGCTACCTTTTACAGACATGGCTCCTGACACCAGTGAGACACTCCACCACTGCTGCAGAGGAGAGATACAACACCAGCCACTAAGCTACAAGAGCCACCATTGAGCAGGTGATTGACATGCTGAAAATGTGCTTCCCCTGCCTGGATAGATCGGGTGGTGCCCTGCAGTACGAGCCAGAAAGGGTAGCTCATATTGTCGTTGTTTGCTGTGCTCTGTAAACTACACATTCAATAGGGGGAGGCCTTCCAGGATGAGGAGAGATGTGAGAAGGACTCCTCGGACGTTGAGGACGCTGACGACTTACAGCAGGAAAGGCGCATGGGGGGACTGAGAGCAGCCAGCCACCGCATGCAGGGCGGCAGCGAGCTAGGGATGAACGGCAACACCATATTAATCAAAGGTTCTCCAAGCCATAGGAACCACCATGGGCTCTGCAAACCACATGCACCCTCATTCATCTGGTGTACAGCAATCCGCATTGCAACAACTTTGTGTCCATGTTACTGCATCTGTGGAGATGCACATGAGTAATACCAGCATAGCAATGATGTTATTCCATACATTGGCAGTTCTGAAAGGTCAATGATGTAATGGGAAGAGACACAATCGGTACACGCTGGCACACTTCATTCACCCAGTAAAAGAAACACAGATGTTAGTGAAGTAGATTTAGAGTTTGAACTTTTTACAGTGTTGTGTCACTCGTGCAGACCCATTTGTGTCATTGTGTTTTTTGGAAACTCTTGTGGGTGCTCCTTCGCGGTGCCACTTCTGTGCTAGTAGCCTGACTGAGGAAGGCTGCTGATCAGATTGCTCTTTGGCTGTGGATGACTTTGGCAGTCGTCCTCTGTGTGCATGAGGCCTGGAGGAGCCCCGCTGGCTGGGGGAATCCTGCCTCAGCGCAGAGCTCTCGTCTGACATCCTGGCTGCTGCAGCTTGACTCACCGGTGGAGGGGCAGAGGGGTTGGCGTCCACATCACCTTGAGGGTGGACCCCAGCTATGGCGCACAAGCTCGTCACCTCCATCTCAAGGCTTGTTTGAACCTCTCTGCTCTCCTGAAAAGGAGCAGGGGCAGGAACAGTGTCCATGCCCCAGTCCCTCTCTCGACTTGTTGCTGATTTGTGGATATGATAGCCTTGGCCAGGGACTGCTGTTCACGTATTAATGGAATCTGCCTCTCCAAGACGGCCACCACCATCTCCATGTATGATGCCATGTGCTCAAATGGCCTGGATGGAGTCCTCCGTCATCCACCCAAGGCTGCGCATGGCCTGTGGCATCTCCACTAGATGTTGCCAGGACTGCTGCTGCAGCTCCAGCATGCCCTGTGCTGTAGACAACAGAGGGTCATCGGTAGCCTGGGGCTCAGCATAGGCCTAGCCACCCACAGCCTGCCGACTGTCACGGGCCTCGGCTGTCTCAGCTGCTGGGGGATGTGTGCAGTGCTTGTGAACATGACAACATGAACAGTCACCGAGATGACTGTATCTGTGCTGTCTGAAGGTGCAGGAGTGACATGGGAAGCTGCGTCTTCAGAGGATGTCTCTTCCTCTGAGATGCAGGAGGTGCCCTGGGCCGCCATCGCCCACTCAGAGCGTTGACTTGCAAGATACAATTAGAAGAGCACACTCTTTGTGATGAGTATGTAACGATTATGACAGCATTGTGATAAAAAAGCATGCTAATCACACTGATCATTGTGTATATCAATGGATGCATGTTAACCCAGGACCCCGAGCTCAACGTCACCAAATGCACGGTCCACATCTGTAGCAGCCAGTTCGAGGGCCTCCTCCTCAGCCTGTGTCAGTGTCCCCATAGCTGGCACTTCTCCACCAGTCCAACTCGCCTCACGAGCATTGTGAGCCCTCTTTGCTCAGAGGAGCAAGGAGGCAAAGATTAACGATGGCAAGGCAACAATTTGAAACATGTCACAAGAGGGGTTCTGGGCCCAAAGGTGGGGAAGGCTCGGTGTGCACTACTGGGTGAGCCACTCATGTGGGTGCCATGGTCTGAGCTGCAGACAAGGGTGAGTTCTGTCATACTTTCAGCCATTCATGTCATGTCATTCATCCCTGCCCGACCTCCCTGTCTTTGGCATGGCAGTGTCACACATGAGCCACTCACTGTGGGGACACCCAGGTTCAGTGGGGCCATGATACAAAGTGCCATTTACTTTTACAGTGCGAAGCAGATCATTCATCCTCTTCCAACATTGAACCCAATCACGCTGGATGGCCCCACGGCTACTTACCACCTCTGACACCTCCAGTCAGGCTGCCTTGGTCAGGCGGAAGGGCCTCTTCTTACCATCACTGGAGAAAAGGACCTCCCGCCTTGCCTGCGCAGCCTGGAGGAGAGTGAGCAGGGAGGCATCGCTTGGTCACAGACCTGAAAGTTAATTCTGCTTCTCTCTCCACAGATGCTGCCAGACCTGCTGAGTATTTCCAGCACTTTCTGCTTTTCTGCCAGATTGCCAGCATCCACAGTTTTCTGTATTGAGGTGAGTATTTATCAGCTGTCAGGAAGCAGGTGCTGGGGCGCCTACAATAGGGCCCCAGCACTTGTACCTCAGCTGAGCCGATGCCCATCACAGCGCCAGATGTCCGCTCCCCCTGCGCCAATGCTCATGAGCCACCGCACTCAATATTGCAGCGGCTCCGTGATGGGTGGTCCTCGCGGGTGGACCACCATCTTCAAAGCAATAAACTTCAGCCGATAGAATTGTCCTTAGATGCTGAAGATGGCCAGCATCGTGGAACAGTAACACAACATGAGTCAGTGTCTTCAAGCAAGGAGATGGAGAAAATCGGGCTCAGGGGTGAGAGTGGGGGGCGGGGGTGCTGCGGTGGAATGTATTCTTCAAAAAAAATCTGCATACAGTTGTTTGAAATAAAAGAGAAGTCTTTATTAAAACAAACTGTCCATAGCCCTATTCTACCTGGAAGAACTAATAATGCTTTATGTATGGTTGAGATGAAGAATACAGAGAAAACCAAGACATTTTGTCAAAGCTTTTCGTCTTGCACTCATCAGGACAAATCGCAAAAATACCAATGTAAAGGAAAGCAACAAATTTATACAATATGAGAAGAGTGTTAAAATAAGATTAAGGAGACCAGTTGAAGCAATATGCATATGTCTATGTGTTTATGAAATATATTGTTAATAAAATGTAAACCCAAGGTGATCTAAAGCAAGACCAGAAAGAAAGTTAAGGGGCAAGATGAAAATTGACTTAGAGTGGTTTCACTTGGGTTCAAAAGGAAGGAAATGTAAGAAAGGATAGTTGAGAAGGCAGCCTGTGGAGGTCGAGACTGTTCACCTTGGGTGCACAGAAACGAGCTTGTATTACTAGCTTGTCATTTACTTACTTGCCATTCAATGTAATCTGAAGATAGTTGTATTATAACACTGTTCCGGGCCAATATATATTAAAGCTTGTTGTTTAAAGCCACTCAGGCTTGAATCACGTAGAAGTTATTGTTGAAAGAATAACAACCTTACATTGCGATGGTAACTAAGGGAAGAAATCCACTTCCAGTATGCCTTGTCCACAAAAAACACGACAAGTCCAGCTCGACCAATTACCATCCCATCAGCCTACATCCAATCATCACTGAACTCGGTGGGGTTTGGCACAGCTCTCTCCTGTGACTGGAATCCTATCTGGCACAAAGGAAGATGGTTGTGGTCATTAGAGGCCAATCATCTCAGCCCCAGAACGTTGCTGCAGGAGTTCCTTAGGACCATGTCCTAGGCTCAGCTATCTTCGGATGCTTCATCAACGATCTTCCCTCCATCATACCCTCATAAGTGCAACTATTCACCGTTGTTTGTGCAGTACACCCCCTGAAAATCAAAATACCACTTTGTTTCTTCATTTAAAAAAATAAATACCAATTAATTCAGCAGTACAGAGGTTCGTAAAATTAACCAGAATGCATCATTTTGGGCCCAAAATGAAAATGTTTTCTGGGGGAGCTTGCCCTCAATGCCCTTGAAATACACCAGCAGTTTTGTGAGGGAAACATTGGATAAAGCCCACAAACAGATGCAGAGACCACAATGCATGATTAACCTGTACCCGTTGCTTCCGATGCAAGCAGCACACAAATCTCATGCTGCCTGCTCATTGAAATGATTGTAGTGTGATTGGGCATAGGACATTGCCCTGAGGAACTCATGCAGCGATGTCCTGGGGCTGAAATGATTGGGCTCCAAAGACCACAACCTTCTTCCTCAGATTTACTCACAGACACCTGCTGCTACCATTTTATGTTTTCTGGTTCCCATAATTTAGAAATAATCACACTTTAGACTTGGAAAGGTTGGAGTTTTTGTTTATTCCATTCAACTTCCATGCTGCCTGGTAAGGACTGCTGCAGACTGGTGTAATACACTACTGACAGGTGGAAAGGGGTGTGGGTGGTTCCCACTTTTCCCCTCTCAACTGACTGCAATCATGTTTTGTTAAAATGATGCTTTAGCCCCTGAGTGTCTTTTAGGTCAAATAAACAGACAAATGACAGGTTTTCTCATAGGTTAAAAACCTATTTATTTTTAGACAAATCCGAAAATTATTGCAACCTCACTCTCACACATATTCACTCACACATATATAGAATCATAGAAGCATAGAAAGTAGGAGCAGGAGTAGGCCATTCGGCTCTTCGAGCCTGCTGCGCCATTCATTATGATCATGGCTGATCATCCAACTCAGTAACCTGTTCCCGCTTTCTCCCGATACCCTTTGATCCCTTGCGCCCCAAGAGCTATATCTAACTCCTTCTTGAAAACATACAATGCTTTGGCCTCAACTGCTTTCTGTGGTAGCAAATTCCACAGGCTCATCACTCTCTGGGTGAAGAAATTTCTCCTCATCTCAGTCCTGAATGGTTTACCCCATATCCTTAGACTATGACCCCTGGTTCTGGACTCCCCCAACATCGGGAACATCCTTCCTGTATCTACCCTGTCAAGTCCTGTTAGAATTTTATAGGTTTCTATGAGATCCCCCCTCACTCTTCTGAACTTCAGCGAATATAATCCTAACCGACTTAATCTCTCTTCATTCGTCAGTCCCACCATCCCAGGAATCAGTATGGTAAACCTTTGCTGCACTCCCTCTATAGCAAGAACATCCTTCCTCAGATAAGGAGACCAAAACTGCACACAATATTCCAGGTGTGGCCTCACCAAGGCCCTGTATAATTGTAGCAAGACATCCCTGCTCCTGTACTCGAATCCTCACACTATGAAGGCCAACATACCATTTGCCTTTTTAACCGCCTGTTGCACCTGCATACCTACCTTCAGTGACTGGTGTACGAGAACACCCAAGTCTCGTTGCATATTCCCCTCTCTCAGTTTATAGTCGTTCAGATAATAATCTGCCTTCCTGTTTTTGCTACCAAAGTGGATAACCTCACACTTATCCACATTATACTGCATCTGCCATGCATTAGCCCACTCACTCAACTTGTCCAAATCACGATGAAGTCTCTCTGCATCCTCCTCACAACTCACCCTCCCACCCAGTTTTGTGTCATCTGCCAATTTGGAGATATTACATTTAGTTCCCTCATCTAAATCATTAATGTATATTGTGAATAGCTGGGGTCCTAGCACCGATCCCTGTAGTACCCCACTAGCCACTGCCTGCCATTCGGAAAAAGACTCTTTGTTTCCTGTCCGCCAACCAATTTTCTATCCATCGCAATACACTACCCCCAATTCCATGCACTTTAATTTTACACGCTAATCTCTTATGTGGGACTTTGTCGAATGCTTCTGAAAGTCCAAATAAACCACATCCACCGGCTCCCTCTCATCAACTCTACTAGTTACATTCTCGAAGAATTCTAGTAGATTTGTCAAGCATGATTTCCCTTTCGTAAATCCATGCTGACTCTACCCAATTCTACCACTGTTCTCTTTACTACAAAATAGATAGATAGAAAAGGGTGAGAGATAGTTTCAAGTCACAAGTGAGGTAAGATTTCATGGTTTACAGAAGACTATTACATCTTCTCAGGAGGAAAAGTCTTTAAAGAAGTTGCAAGCCTGATTATATTTGCAGTCTTGAATTTGCAGAGGTATTGTTGAGCTCTAGTGGTTGTAATACAGCCCAAAGCTGGTGGTGTGTAGTTTGTTACCTTCAGAGATGGTTAGCCTCAAAGTCACTTTGTGATGTCTCTGCTGTGGTGGCTGTTCTTGGCCATTGTGACTTTCAGTGATTCTGTTCTCCTCCAACATCTCTTTTGGCCTTGATTTTTTTCTTGATTCCGGCACAGTGGCGCAGTGGTTAGCACCGCAGCCTCACAGCTCCAGGGACCCGGGTTCGATTCCGGGTACTGCCTGTGTGGAGTTTGCAAGTTCTCCCTGTGTCTGCGTGGGTTTTCTCCGGGTGCTCCGGTTTCCTCCCACAAGCCAAAAGACTTGCAGGTTGATAGGTAAATTGGCCATTATAAATTGTCACTAGTATAGGTAGGTGGTAGGGAAATATAGGGACAGGTGGGGATGTTTGGTAGGAATATGGAATTAGTGTAGGATTAGTATAAATGGGTGGTTGATGTTCGGCACAGACTCGGTGGGCCGAAGGGCCTGTTTCAGTGCTGTATCTCTAATCAAATCTAATCATATCAGTCACAATGAAGCCAGCATCCCTCAATTATTCAATTTCCTGTACCTGTAAGGCCACTCTGGTATTCCACATGTCACCATCCTTGGTTCCTCCTCTTCAAGATTATTATATGCTATTCTTCAATTATATCATTTATAAACACTAAATCAGCTTCACATTTTGGCTAACACCCACCTTGACCTCTCTGCTTTCTGCATCAACCCCAAGATTGCTGCTATATTAACAACTGCCTTTAAGATAAGTCAACATGTCCTCCAACCCATTGACAACATTTTCTTTGGAAATCACATACCCCTAGCTCTCCAGCCCTGACTCCTTAATCTCCCTGGCTGCTACCTCATGCTACGTCTGGAGCTGTGGAACCATGGCACACTACTTGAATCTGAGCCTACCGTTACTAGAATTGTTTTCTTTCATCTTTGCAACATCACCTGCCTCTGCTGCTTCCCCTCCAGTGCTGGCAGAACCCTAATCCATACCTTTAACACATAGAAACATAGAAAATAGGAGCAGGAGCAGGCCATTCGGCCCTTCGAGCCTGCTCCACCATTCATTATGATCATGGCTGATCAAACTCAGTAACCTGTTCCTGCTTTCTCCCCATACCCTTTGATCCCTTTAGACCCAAGAGCTATATCTAACTCCTTCTTGAAAACATACAATGTTTTGGCCTCAACTGCTTTCTGTGGTAGCGAATTCCACAGGCTCACCACTCTCTGGGTGAAGAAATTTCTCCTCATCTCAGTTCTGAATGGTTGACTCCGTAACCTTAGACTATGAGCCCTGGTTCGGAACTTCCCCACCATCGGGAACATCCTTCCTGCATCTACCCTGTCAAGTCCTGTTAGAATTTTATAGGTTTCTATGAGATCCCCCCCCCCCCCACTCATCACAGCTCCTTCCGTGCATGACAAGTGTTATGTGTCACATGACTCTCCAGTGCAGCTGTAAATGTGGCTCCCTGGAACATTACACGTAACAATTAGTTCCTAGCTAATTAGTTCCTAGCTCTTTACAGATAATATAGCAATATATAACACCCTCAGCCCACAATATCTTTTGATTTACATGCTGCACATGGTGTAAGCATGCACCTCTTGCTTCTCCCACCCCCACTCCCTTCATCACAACCCTACCCTTGTACCTTTCTCTTTCCGATACCTAAGAACAGTAACCTGGCCAGGTAACGGTTCAGGAGCAAGAAGTGGAAGTGGAAGAAGAGTGATGGTGATGAAACACATGATCTCACACTCACAGCCACCAGCTCAGATACTGGCACTGCATGTAATATACAAGCAGGATCTGCACGTGGTGAGTTCATTGCCACAAGTGGCCTGCAGCCAGGGCAGGGTGAAAGGGTAACACAAATGCCAGCTCACCAGGGGGCAAGAGTGCTCATGAGTTCTGCTACAGAAGGCTCAACCAGGATTTCAATGAAATAGCGTACAGGGAAAAGATATGCACAGAGAAATGCTTAGTTCATTGGCAGGCCTGCCAAACAGTCTGCAGTCACTGTCAAGGAGAATGGAAGAGTCTGGAACCAACTTGGCGCAGGAATTTTTTGTGCAGAGCTTGGGACCCACCCTTTCCAGCATAGCCAACTCCATAAGACCACTTTTAGTTTCATTTTTAGTTATTTTTTCTTCCTTTTTTTTTACATTCTTTTTTACATTTTTTACAATCTTTTTTTGCATTTATTTCATTTCATCTTAGTTTGTTCAGTTTGCTTACCCACTGTTTTTTTCAGGTTTTTTTTCAGGTTTGCACTTGCTGCTGTTCAATATTCAGTGTATTCACACCTAATCTGTACTAATGCTTTGTCTTTCAACACACCATTAACATATTGTTTGCCTTTGCTCCGTGACCTTTTGGTCAGCTATGTGGCCTGGTCCAATCTGCACCTTCTCCTTTGTTATCTCTTGCCCCACCCCCACCTCACTTGCTTATAATCTGTGACTTTTCTAATATTTGTCAGTTCCGAAGAAGGGTCACTGACCCGAAACGTTAACTCTGCTTCTCTTTCCACAGATGCTGCCAGACCTGCTGAGTGATTCCAGCATTTCTTGTTTTTGTTCCATAAGACCACTTGCAGCCCAACTATCATGCAGTGTCTGATAGCCAATGTTTCAGCTTCCATTTCAGCACAAGCAGAAGCCATACAATTTCCAAGTGCTGCAGCGGATGCTCAGACTCAGGTCATACAAGCTCAGCTTGTTGCCATCATGGCTGCGGATCTCAGTGCTCAAAGGGGCTTGCAGGGTCTCACAGCATTTCCAGCAATCTGTCCTCCAAATTATTTGGAATGTTGAGATGCTCTCTCCCACTCACTCCTCTTCAGGGGAGTGACAGTGGCTCCATAGTGCACGAATCTGTTGTCCACCTTCAGGATGACAGCATTTGTCCTCCCACCACTGCCACTCCGCTAGTGTCTTTGCTGTTGCCTGTCAGCCAGCCAGCTCAGACTGCTGCCATCGATGTCTAGGTGCTGGAGTCTGGAACAGGGCCTTCTAGGTCCAGAGCTGGTCGAGGTCATCCTGTAAGACCACTTGCACTCTCTCCGTCTGAAAGTCAGCAGCCTTCCACCAACCATGCAGCACCCACTGGGGTAGCACTGTATAGGGGCACTCGTCTTGTCTTTTGGGCCTCCTTATCTCGAGAGACAATGGATACGCGCCTGGAGGTGGTCAGTGGTTTGTGAAGCAGCGCCTGGAGTGGCTATAAAGGCCAATTCTGGAGTGACAGGCTCTTCCACAGGTGCTGCAGAGAAATTTGTTTGTTGGGGCTGTTGCACAGTTGGCTCTCCCCTTGCGCCTCTGTCTTTTTTCCTGCCAACTACTAAGTCTCTTCGACTCGCCACAATTTAGCCCTGTCTTTATGGCTGCCCGCCAGCTCTGGCGAATGCTGGCAACTGACTCCCACGACTTGTGATCAATGTCACACGATTTCATGTCGCGTTTGCAGACGTCTTTATAACGGAGACATGGACGGCCGGTGGGTCTGATACCAGTGGCGAGCTCGCTGTACAATGTGTCTTTGGGGATCCTGCCATCTTCCATGCGGCTCACATGGCCAAGCCATCTCAAGCGCCGCTGACTCAGTAGTGTGTATAAGCTGGGGGTGTTGGCCGCTTCAAGGACTTCTGTGTTGGAGATATAGTCCTGCCACCTGATGCCAAGTATTCTCCGAAGGCAGCGAAGATGGAATGAATTGAGACGTCGCTCTTGGCTGGCATACGTTGTCCAGGCCTCGCTGCCGTAGAGCAAGGTACTGAGGACACAGGCCTGATACACTCGGACTTTTGTGTTCCGTGTCAGGGGCACTAGACCAGGCAAATTCATACAGAAGACAGGCACAAAGGGAATGCACAAGGTGTATTCGTTGAGTTTTGTATGCAATATTGTATAGCTTGTTTAATAAAGTTGGTTTGGAATGTATGTTTTATCGTGGCTTTTATTTCAGCATTGTGACCAAAAGGACACTGTGATGGTCAGTAACAGAGGCAAGGTAAGGTACGGGACTGTTGTTAATGGGAAATTGAGGTATTGTGCACTGGTATTGCAGTCAGATGAGCGAATCACGGACAGACTGGCTCGAAAGGTTGCCTGCTCTCTTCCTCGTCCTCCTCTTCCTCCTTTTTCTCCTCCTGCTCCTCAGCTGTCCGCCAAATACCTGGTGGCAAGGTCTATGCCCTCATGTTGGTGAGGTTGTGCAGGATGCAGAAGACCACGAGCTGGAGAGTACTGCAGGACTTCTCCAGAGTGGTCCAGGCAGCAGAAGCATTTCTTGAGCACCCCAATGGTCTGCTCAATCACATTTTGTGTGGCAGCATGGCTTTTATTATAGGCATACTGCCCGCCTGCTTGGGATACACACTGAGTCATGAGCCAGGTGGTCAGCAATAGCTCTTGTCACCCAGTAGCCACTTTCTGGTTTGATGTGGTGGCTCCAATCGTACAGCAGATTGGCAAAGAATAAAGGCATTGTGACTTCTGCCAGGATACTGGGCATTCACCTGCATCTTGTGCTGAGCATGTTCGCACAACAACTGCACATTCAGGGAATGGAGCCTTTTGTTGTTGTGGTACATCTCTACATTTAGATGCAGCTCCTGCAAATCAACGTGTGTGCAATCAATGGCACCCTGCACCACTATCCTGGTGAAGCCATGTGCACACTCTGCCTGCTTCTCTCTGGAAAGAGACAATGCAATGTACTCCCCTCTCCTGACATATGGAGCATCAGTCACCTCCCTTATGAGGCAGTGAACAGCAAACTGCGAGATATTAGAGACGTAACCAGCTCCAGCCTGAGTGGATCCTAATGCAAATATATTCATGGCCATAGTTACCTTTCCAGCAGCTGGCAGCACTCTCCTTGCCCTGCTTGGAGGTCTGCCCACAAGAGGTGGCAGATTTCAGTGAGGTTGAGGTAAGAGAAATGCTCTTTGAAGATCTGGGTGGATAAGATCTCCTGCTGAGAACTCCTCCCCCTCCTCCTCCCTCTGTGTTGCCTCTGCTCATTCTCCCTGTCTTGCTGCAGGGCAAGGGGAATAGAAACTACACCAGCCATGACTGGGAGCAAGTGATCTGAGCAGAACCAAGGCCTTCACCAGATGCAACACCACTGCTTGTATTCTTCTGCAACTTTTAGCACTTCTACGAACTCAGCAGTAGCTAGTACAAATCATTCAGCAACTTAACTTAAGGTAGTTGAATAGTTGGTATGGGGCTGTCCCTGCTGCTGAACACATTGACAGGCAAGCCCCACCTGTCAAGACTGAGGCACACATTATTTCGCCACATGAACATTAAAACTTGAAATTGCAAGCCCCTGACTGGAAAAACATTTGAATAGTAACAGACAGATTTGGAACAAGGGACAAAGGGCCATGCCCTCACTCATTCAACCAACAATGGACTTTTGATTACCAGACAGTGAAGGTGGGGGAAGCTAGCATTCCAGGTTGACTGCTAAGATAGCAGAATCCACAAACACAGAAGAAGTGGTCAGACCAGTTTTAGTCACAGGATTAGCTGACTGTTGAGATGTGAACTTCCAACAAGGGATTTGAACTCAGAACGCCATGTGCTCGTGGAACTGAAGCAGAACCCTCTCCTGTCTGCCTGCTCCCATCTCCTTCCCATGGAACTGAACCTTGTGAAAACATGTGCCTACTCCTGCTCCTGTTTCTTCTTATGTTTTTATGTGAACCTCAAAGACAGAAAAGTCTCTTACGTGAACAAGGTTTAAGCAGAATACTGGGCCCAATGAAACAGCAAGAATTACCTACAAAAGGAGCTCAAAGCACAATAACAATATATTCCTCAAACTGTTCCAGTATATCTTTTTCTCTTTTCTGGCCCTATCTGCATGTGTATATCGTGTGTGGATGCTAGCATGGGTTTGCGTATATCTGTAGGCGTGCACCGTATTAGAGTTTAAGTCTAGGTTTTAATAAACTTCACTTTTCTTCTTTAAACTTGAGAAAACCTGGTGTGTTGGTTTCTTTGCCTTATAATTGGAAAGTTGAGAACAAGGATTCACAAAAAGGGGAGCTCAAAACACAGTGTGTTCAAAAATAAAACCCTGTTACAATAAGACTAGGTAAAGGCAGCAAAAGACCCCTAGATACATTTCTCACCTGGTCATAACTGAAACTTGGGTGCTAGCTTCCGGGATTTTACCCACAGACAAACGAGTGAAGTTGGAAGTGGGAAGCCAAATTGTTCCCAATCAAAAAGAGCAGAAAATCAATACAGGTTTTCTTGTGGTTGTGTGTAATTGAATACTAACATGTCTGCAACAGAAGCGAGTAGCTCTCCAAGCTAGGGTGAAGTAACTTGGGATAAGATAAAAGCACGGTCTGTGGAGGAGTTGAGAAAAATGGCTGAGCAGTGTGGGATCACTGTACATGGCAAAGCTAGGAAGCCTGAACTCCTAAGGCTAGTGGCCAACCATTTTTCCCTTGAATCTGAAGAAGCAGAAACAGTGTTAGAAATAGAATTTGACAGGGTAGTGTTAGCAAAGATACAATTGGAACAGAGGAAACTTGAATTTGAGGAAAGGGAAAAAGAGGGAGAGAACAGGAAAAAGAGGGAGAGAGGCAGGAGAGGGAGAAAGAGAGAGCCTTCCAAAAGGAACGTGAAGAGAATGAAAGGCAGGAGAGAGAGAAAGAATATTCTGGAAAGAATCTGAAGAGAGAGAGCTGAAGCGGTTTGAGTTAACTAGGGGGTAACAGAGTAACTCTGGTGAAAGCATGGCCAATATGGAGGAGCACAATTCAGGGCTGGGTACAAGATTGCTAAAACTCGCTCAATTAATTCCAAAATTCAATGAGGAATTTGTGGAAGCGTTTCTCGTGTCTTTTGAGAAATTGGCAAGGCAGTTAAAATGGCTAGCTGAGGCCTGGTCTCTCTTATTGCAAAGCAAACTAACAGGAAAAGCCCATGAGGTTTTTCCCTTGTTGCCAGATGAGAGTTCATCAAATTATGAACTGACCAAAAATGCTATCCTCGGGGCATATGAATTAGTACCCGAAGCCTATTGCCAAAAATTTAGAACCCTCAAAAAGCAAGCTAATCAAACTTATCTGGTGTTTGAAAGAAGCAAGCAGCTGGCTTTTGACCAATGGCTGAGGGCTTTAAAAATACAGCTCAGCTATGAGACTCTCAGAGAAGTAATCCTGTTTGAGGAATTTAAAAACACTCTCCTATTCTCAATAAAGACCCATGTAGAGGAGCAGCGGGTTCAGAGAGCCCGGCAAGTGGCCATTCTGGCTGATGAGTTTGCTTTAATTTATAAGTCGGTTTCCCAGGGGAGAACCTTTCCTAATCACCCCCACAAATCCGAAAAGGACAAAGGGTGGGAAGTTGATAGAAGCCCAGGCAGTCCTGGAAGAGAAAGAAAAACAGGAGACATAGGGGATCCTCCTCCGGTCAAAAAGGAAGGTGCTGTGAGCAAGAGTGAGACCCGGAGACCTGTGTGCTTCCATTGTAATAAGGCAGGGCATTTAAAAGCTGACTGCTGGAAACTAAAGGGGAAACCGGTAGGTTTAATTAGGGCACACCCGCTCAGTGAAGATGAGGGCCTGATGGAAAACACAGAACAAGCTGTGGCTTTAACTGCAGTAAGAGTGCAACCCAGGAAGCTTAGTACAGCCAGTGCAGGAAAAGTTAATAGGATTTCTGAAGGTTATCAAGGTTTTGCATTTGAAGGGAAAGTATCCCTATCCCTCGAGTGGGGCAAGCAAGCCCATAGTAATTCTCAGGGACACAGGGGTGACTAGATCCCTTTTATTGGGAAAAGGCCTGACCTTTCCCCCAGAGAGTGCAGTGAACACCAAAATGGTGATGAATGGTATTGGAGGGCAGTGTATGCCTGTACCTATACACTGGGTACACCTGGAGTGCAACCTAATTTTGGGACCAGTGACTGTAGGGATTGTTCCTAGTTTGCCTGTAGACGGAGTTGACCTGCTCCTAGGTAATGATCTGGCAGGGATGAAGGTGGTAGCCCCCCAGTAGTGAAAGAAAGACCACAGGAGGTCAGAGAGACAGGGCAGTGGCAGGATACGGACCCCTGCAGTTTCCCTGAATGTGTAGTGGATCAGGCCATGATCAAACCAGCTCCCCCAGTCATTTCTCACCTTGTCGAAACATGTTAAACTGTGCGAGATTAAGAGAAGGTGTTAGCTGGAGCATTGTGGTCAAAAATAGCACTGCTACAGTCAAATCAGCATTGCACGCTGACTGACGTCACGATGTACCTACTCTACATACTTCTGGTGCATGCCTCTAATATCTGTGATAATGCCTTCACCAACATGCTGTCCAGCCTAGCCTGAACCAGATGTGTGCATGCCTCGGGCAGACGCCATTTTTCACCTAAAATGCACCCCTAGTGCTGATAAAACAGGCACTACAGAGCCCAGTTTTGCAATTTGTGTCTTCTACTTTTGGATTTTTCCTTTCTGGTTTGGTATAAGCATGTTTTTTATTCATACAATAAAAGTGAAGGAGCGTTGTGTAAACCTACAGCTGAAGGTACAAAGCCTGTGTAACTACCTGTTTTCATATCAGGTCTGTTTTTTGTGCCGTTTTTTTATTGAAGCATTTGCTCAGCTTTTCCTACTTTCCTAAGTTGGCACATAGACACTTACTGGCTTGGTTCGCATTGGAAGGACTGAGACTTTCTATCGGAAAAGAAGATGCCAGATAGTTGACAGAATTCTTGCTATCTTTCAGATGAGATGTTAAACCGAGGCAACGTTTATCCTCTCATCAGGATGTAAAAGATCCCTGGCATTACTTTGAAGAAGGGCAGGGGAGCTATCTCTGGTGTACTGTCCAATATTGATCCCTCAGTCAACATCACAAAGACAGATTGAATTTTTTGTTTCCAATTTCTACCCTTCTCTCACCGTCACATGGTCCATCTCCAACTCATCGCCTCCCTTCCTCAACTTCTCTGTCTCCATTTCTGGGGATTGGCTATCTACCAATATTTACTATAAACCCACAGATTCCCACAGGTTCCTCACACTCCAGTTCCTGCAGTTTCCCTGTCTCCATCGCATCTGTTCAGCCAATGCAACTTTCCATACTAATGCTTCCAACATGTCTTCCTTTTTCCTCAACTGCGGATTGCCCCCACCGTGTTTCACAGGGCCCTCAACCGTGTCTGATCTATTTCACGCACTTCTACTGTCACCCCTTCCCCTCCCACCCAGAATCCTGATAGGGTTCCCCTTGTCCTCACCTTCCACCCTACCAGCCTCCATATTCAACAGATCATCCTCCACCATTTCCGCCACCTCCAGTGTGATGCCACGACCAAACACATCTTTCCCTCCCCTCCCCTTTCAGCATTCCAAAGGGACTATTTCCTTTGCAACACTCTCATCCACCCCTCAGTCACCAGCAACACCTCCCCATCTTCCTATGGCAGCTTTCCATGCAATCACAGGATATACAATACCTGCCATTTAACCTCCTCCCTTCTCACCGTCCAGGGCCCCAAACACTCCTTCCAGGTGAAGCAGCGACTTACTTGTACTTCTTTCAATTTAGTATACTGCATTTGCTTCTCACAGTGTGGTTTCCTCTACATTGGGGAGACTAAACGCAGACTGGGTGACCACTTTGTGGAACACCTCCATTCAGTCTGCAAGCACAACCCTGAGCTCCAGTCGCTTGTCATTTTAATTCTCCACCTTGCTCTCACTCTGACCTCTCTGTCCTTGGCCTGCTATAGTGTTGCAATGAAGCTCAACGCAAGCTCAAGAAACAGCACCTCATCTTTCGACTGGGCACTTTACAACCTTCCAGACTCAACATTTGAGTTCAATAATTTTAGATCATGACCTCTGCCTCCAGTTTTTTTATTTTTTAGTGTTTCTTTTTGTTGGCTTGTTTTTTTCCTCCCACCCCTTGTTTCTTTCTTAATCCCTTTACTTTGTGTTCAAACAGCTGCTCTCCTGTCATTTCCATCTCATCCAGACACATCTTTTGTTTCTTTATTTGTCCCATTAATACCCGCTTTGGTTTTGTACCATGAAACCCTTGGTCATTTAACCTCTCCTGCCCTCCACCCTATAACAGACCTTCCTTTTTGTTCTTCTGCACCCTCCCGCCTTTCACTTGCTCAAACCTATTACATTTCTAACTTTTGCCAGTTCTGATGAAAGGTCACACAGACTTGAAATGTTAACTGTTTTTCTTGCCACTGATGCTGCCTGGCCTGCTGAGCATTTCCTGCATTTTCTGTTTTTGTTACAGATTATCTGGTCATTATCATATTGCTATTTGTGGGAGCTTGCTGTGTGCATATTGGCTGCCCATTTCCGACATCACAATAGTGTCTACAGTTCAAAAGTACTTCATTGGCTGTAAAGCACATTGAGATGCCCAGTGGTCATGAAAGGCGCTATGTAAATGGAAGTCTTTTTTCATTTCAGATTTCCAGAATCTGCAAAATTTTGCATTGTCCTAATACTACAGTGTGAGTTGACACCTTCAGGGGAGGAGAGAAAAGATGAAAAGGAAGAATGTGCTGGGCTATGGAGAGAAGGTGGGGAGTGGCACGAGCTCTTTCGAGAGCCAGTGCAGACACAACAGGCCGAATGGTCTCCTGTGCTGTAATAATTCTGTGATTCTGTTTTCACTTGTGGGGAATTCAAAACGAGGGATCATAAATATAATCACGAATAAATCCAATAAGGAGTAGATGACACCAATAGCATAGATGCATATAAGGGGAATGCAGATAAATATGAGAGAAATAAAAATAGAAGGAGATGCAGATAGACTTAGAAGTAGGATGAGGAGGTTCCTGTGCAACATGCATAGACCAGTGCTGTAAATTTTATGCGTCATTAATCCCCTGCCCGGCCTTTGATATTGATTGACAGGTTGAAAGGGGAACTTCACTTTCCCCCCCCCCCAGCTACGTGCCGGACGTGACTCCGCAGCCATGACACAGCCGCAGGAGGCCACGTGAAGAGACTGCATCGGTCGCCAGGCGCCGCTTATAATGGATGGCTGCACCGGCCAATCAGAAGACGGATAACCTGTCAATTTGGGCGGTGCCGTGCTGCAGCACCAATTATCGCAGAGCTGGGGGCGAGACCAGGCTCTGACTCGGACACCTTCCATTTATCTCTAGGTCACTGAGGTGGAGGAATAGAGAATCTAGAATTTAAAACAACAATAATTTTAAAAAAGATGTCTCTGTCTAAGAAACTGACCTTGGACAAAGTCGACGTGAAGGGGCAGAGAGTGATAATGAGGTGAGTTAGGAGGGGAGGCCTCATTAAATTAGGACTTGGCCCCAAATCCAATTGCAAAGTGCTGCTAATTTTATAGTTTTCCTAATTGAGAATCATGTTTATATTGGATAGTGTCCGCTGCAATGTGCTGCTGTGTACTAGTTAGAGCTGGTGGTTTAATGAGCAATCATTAACAATTCATGTGTAGAAATATAAAGATTAAGAGGGTAATTTGCTAAGTGTTTGAATTCCTATATGAGATCTAGTCGCCCTACCGCACAAATATTACTAATAGATTTTTTAAAATGACATAATTTACTTTTCAGTGAGATTGATGTCTGTAAATTATCGGTGGATTTGTGTCAAGTTGCCCCGAGCTGTGCAACGTGCGGAAATAAAGTGCAGAATTGCAAAACGTTTTTGGGGAGGGGCTGGTCAACTGTTCTATCTGAAACCACTTTGATTACAGTAAAAAAAAAATATCCATATAGACTTTCATTTTAAGGATGGTTGTGAATCGATGTTGTATTTAAGCCCTTAAATTGTATTGCTTTTTAAGTTTTCTCAACGTTCAATTTTGTTGGTGCTAAAGTATTTGTGTGTGTGGGGTGGGGGGACAGGAAAACATCTTTTTTGCGAGCTGCTTTTAAGTAGATGCAATTACAGGTTTATAGATTCTATGAATCAAATCAATATTAATCAGGTTTCAGTGCCTTAATTTCATCACATAATTTTGTTTGGCGTTTTTTATTATTTTTACCGGTTGTTACAGTTTCAGCTCACTTTGCAAAATGCTACCCGGGTGTCTTTTGTAATAGAGAAGGATTAATGGTGCAAACCCAAAAATACCTTTGCTTAATTGACAAATGGACAAGACTTTATCTGGATGACCTTTAATCTTAAATGCCAGAACACAGATGTAAAAGTATTTCTGGATTAGTAGTAAGCGGTTGTATGAAAAATCTATATGAATGAACTGAAGGTGAAGGTCCTTTTTCCCCTTAGTGCTCATGGGAATCTAAGGAAAATTGCATAATTTAAAAAAAACTGCTCTCAAAGATGGCTTCCTGGCTTCCAGTATTCCAAGGATTTAAAGCTCATAATGGATGCAGAGTGTTTTCTCCTTAGCCCTCCAGAGTGCTTGTATGACAGTGATATTTCCATTTTCCTGCACCAATATCCCAATTGTTGAAAAAAAACATGCCTAGTTTTATGCTGTGTGCACAGGACACTGACTTAGAAATGTTCTCTCTTGTCTTGATATAATTATAGAATGAAAGAGGGAAGATGTTAGAGGACTGCATTAGGAGTCAAATCCTACCAGTAAAAACACTGATATTTCGAGTTGCTGTTAACTGTACTTGGAAGAGTTGCCTTTATGCAGCTTTGGATAGTCCAAGACAGATGACCGTAATTATTTTTAGTACAGAGAGTCTTTGATAGCCAAAAATATACGTTAGTTTGAAACTGTAGATCAGAATTATCTGAAGGCTCTCCTTGCATCGATGGTGTTTTATTTTAGTGTTCTGGTAAAGGAGTAGTGTGCTGAAATTGTGATTGAAATGAGGCTCTTAAATTTGAAGACCTCACAAGTTGTCGTACCTTTACCATTTCTTAGTAGTGAGCTCCTTTTTTTTTGTAGCAATTTTATAGCTTATTTTTTCTTTAAAGGCTGATACTGCTAACTGCTGTAATTCTGCATAATGGTATGGTTATGAGAGCCCTTGCCTTAGCAAAATTTAGTGGGAGAATGACTGATAATTTAAGATTTCTTTTGGTGTTCATTTTTCAAGCTCTTTAATATCATTCAATCCACTGTGCAAAGAATTTGAGTGTGAGGTTTGTAGCAAGTTGCAGTATCCTGCATGTGAATACTGCAGTCAGAGCACGTGTGTTCTTTGCCTGAATCAGATCTCCTGATAGCCAGTAACCGCACAAGTGTTCAAGTAAAAGGTCAGAATACTGTCATCAAAGCGTAGAGCCTTTTTTGGAAAAAGATAGCATGACTTTGTTTTTGATGTGTTGTTTTGTTCAGGATGTGATTGGAATATTCTGAAAGGGTAATTGAATTGTAGATGTTCATTGAACCTCTGGCATTTTATTTATGAAATTTATCCACTAGTGTAACTCATCAAAGAATTTGTGTAAACCTTAGTTGTAGTTATTTGGGTTTCTGGTTTAAGTTCATTCACACATGTCAGACTTTTTACTTGATTATTTGTGCAGTTATTGGCTATTGAGATCTCTTCAGGCCAACAACATACATGCTTTGACTACAGCTGTTGATATCCAAATGCCAGCTATTGTAACTTTGCTACTACATCCCAGTTATAACTTCACAGTTCATAGATTATCTTCACTGTCAGTTGAATGTTAAAGCTCTCTGGGACCAATGTGCCAACCAAAAGAAATTTTAAATCAACCATCATTCTGTAGTCATGCATAGATTTGTTAATTCCAAATTCTACTGTCTGAGCAATTACTACTGCTCATTGATTCCATTGTGCAGTACATTCAGAAGCAGGAAACGGGTGAATGATGCAATTCTATCTGATGAGTAATCTGAAGACCACGATTAAGTAGTGGAATGTGAAGTGAGGGTGAGTGGGTGACTTTTACATTAGGAGAGGGGTTTTCAGGTTGAATATATTTGGGACCATTATTTAAAATGGATAGTGATTTAGAAACTGCATCTGCAAAACTTTCTCTAACAATGTACTAAATTAACATTATAATTATTAACTGTGTCAGCTGTGGCTTAGTTGGTAACACTCTTGCCTCTGAGTCAGAAGGTTGTGGGGTTCAAGTACCACTCTAGGACTTCAGCACAAAAGTCAAGGCTGGCATTCCTGAGGCGTTAAGTCGAGGCCCCATCGGCCTCTTCATATTCTGGCCCTTTTTCGAAGTAGAGCAGGTGAGTTACCCCTGGTGTCCTGGTCAATGTTTATCCCTCAATCAACCTCACAAAAAACAGATTCTCGTCTTTATCACAATGCTCTTTCTGGGAGTTTGCTGTGTGTAAATTGGCTGCTGTATTTGCTACTATACAACAGTGACCACACTTCAAAAGTACTTCATTGACTGTAAACTGCTTTGAGACATCCAGTGATCATGAATGGTGCTATGTAAATGCAAGTCTGTCTTTTTTTTTATTGCACTACGCTCCTGGTTTTTCACTTTACCTTGATCAGTTTTGAATTTGGAAACGGCTCAGCAAACTTCTTTGCTAAAAATTGTTTCTGTTCCTAATCTTAACTGCATTGCTTTGTGGATGTACTAGCCTTTGAATACTACATATGAATTAGGAGCAGGAACAGGCCTTTCGGCCCCTCTGGTCTGCTTCGCCATTTGACAAGATCATGGCTGATCTGATTGTGGCCTCAATTCTACTTTCCTGTCTACCTGCTATAAGCTTTGATTTCTTTGTCAATCACGAATCTATCTAACTCAGCCTTAAATACTCAATGACTTTGCCTCTACTGCTGTTTGGAGAAGAGAATTCCACAGACGAACAACCCTCTGAGAGAAGAAAAATTCTCCTTGTTTCCGTCTTAAATGGGAGACCCCTAATTTTTAAACTGTCCCCTAGTTCTAGTCTCTGCCAGAAGGCGAAATATCCTTTCAACATCCTCAGGAACTTTGTGAAATGGTTTGAGGATCAGGCTTATTGTCTACCAGATTATCGTATGATACTCGATTTAACACAAACCACTGGTCCTAGCCAATTGCATTCTTTTTATAAAAAAAAAATTCCCAGTATAACTGCTTTTCATTGCAGCCCCTCCTAATATCATCCTGTCTCTTTTGATAATGCTTGCTCTTTATTTTATTTATTTAAAGATACAGCACTGAAACAGGCCCTTTGGCCCACCGAGTCTGTGCCGACCATCAACCACCTATTTATACTAATCCTACACTAATTCCATGTTCCTACTACATCCCCACCTTCCCTCAATTCCCCTACCACCTACCTATACTAGGGGCAATTTATAATGGCCAATTTACCTATCGACCTGCAAGTCTTTGGGTGGAAACCGGAGCACCCGGCGAAAACCCACACAGTCACGGGGAGAACTTGCAAACTCCTCACAGACAGTACCCAGAATCGAACCCGGGTCGCTGGAGCTGTGAGGCTGCGGTGCTAAACACTGCGCCACTGTATCCTAAACTTTTTCATGAATTCTGGTCTCCCTCTGTTACCTTGCTCATGTGGCCATTAGGTCAGGTGATTCCAAACAGTGAGTGCCAGCATGTTCTACAGTTGTGGAAAGCCGACAGCTGAACCTAATCCTGTCCTTTCAGACGCATATTTTTCAATAACGGTCATGGTATAATTTCATTTGTCTTACTTTCCCTATCCCAGCTGCTGCCAATCCATCTACCTTTAATAACCAGTACAAAAAAATCTGCATCTTTTGGTGGTGTACAGATAAAAGGGTTAGCAAAGAAAGAACTAGCATTTCCTGCCTTTCACAACTCTGGACATCCAAAAGTGTCATACAGCCAGTGGAGTGACGTTTGTGATATAGAACTGTTGAGTTATTTAGCTTTTCCATATAATTTAAAATGTATTTGTAGTCTCCAGTATATCCATCTATGGGTGAGAATACAAAGCAGTGAGCTTGTTTTTGGATTGTATTCAGTGCTTGGACTTAACACTGTATTTCTTGGGTCTTTATTTACCTGAGCCCAGCAGATCTTCAGGTCTTCTCTCCAGTTTTCCTTTCTTGGGGCGTCTGGCAAATGCATTTCTTATCTGTTTTTGACAATCTGCTGCTCGATCTCCTAAACTAATTTGAGGATAACTTTATAATCGTGCCCTTTTAGAGATGTGTTGATTCTCTGTACTTCCTGAGGTTAGAAACAGCATTTGGCTGTGGGAACATCATGGTCCAGATTGATCCAGTTTTTGCCCATTGTTCTCGCATGTGTTTTTGAGCAGCAATCATTTTTTTATTTATTCATGGAATGTGGTCCTCGCTGGCAAGGCTAGCATTTATTGCTCATCCCTAATTGCCCTTGAGAAGGTGGTGGTGTACTGCCTTCTTGAATATATCTGAGTGGCTTGCTAGACCATTTCAGAGAGAACTGGGGATAATAGTTTAGTGGTTATATTACTAGACTAGTAATCCAAAGGCTTGGACTCATGATCCAGTGACCTGATCATTTAATGAATAAAGTCATCTTAATTGCCCTTGATATTAGTGAGCTAGATGCATTATTGCAACAATTGGAGTTTCATGGCCACCATTACTGATAGCTTTTTATTCCGAATTTATTTAACAATTTAAACTCCCAGCTGCTCTGGTGGGATATGACCTCATGTCTCAGGATCATTCTAGATTATGAGTCCAGTAACATAACCACTATGTTACCATCCCCATGAATAATGATCAGTAACATAAACCCTACCTGATTTTCCCCCTCAGCTCATTTTTAAAAATATTTCTTCATGGGATGTGGGCGTCGCTGTCTAGGCCAGCAACTATTGCCCTTGAGAAGGTGTAGTCCATGTGGGGTAGGTACACCCACAGTGCTACTAGAAAGGGAGTTCCAGGATTTTGACCCAGCAACAGTGAAGGAATGGCAATATGGTTCCAAGTCAGGATGGAGTGTGGCCTGGAGGTGAACCTGCAGGTAGTGGGGTTCCCATGCATCTGCTGCCCTTGACCTTCTAAGTGGTGGAGGTCGCAGGTTTGGAAGGTGCTCTCTAAGGAGCCTTGATGCGTTGCTGCAGTGCATCTTGTAGATAATAGACTGCTGCCACTGTGTGTCGGTGGTGGAGGGAGTGAATGGCACCCCATCCACAGACAGTCAAGCAGGCTGCTTTGTCCTGGATGGTGTCGAGCTTCTTGAGTGTTGTTAGAGCTGAACCCATCCAGGCAAGTGGAGAGTATTCCATCACACTCCTGAGTTGTGCCTTGTAGATCGTAGACAGGCTTTGGGGAATTGGGAGGTGAGTTGCTCACCGCAGGATTCCTCACCTCTGATCTGCTCTTGTAGCCATGGTATTTATATGGCTACTCCGGTTCAGTTTCTGGTCACCCAGTAACCCCCAGAATGTTGATAGGGGGGGGTATTCAGTGATCATAATGCCATTGAATGTCAAGGGGAGATGGTTAGATTCTCTCTTGTTTGAGATGGTCATTGCCTGGCACTTGTGTGGCGCGAATGTTACTTGCCACTTATCAGCCCAAGCCTGGATATTGTCCAGATCTTGCTGCATTTCTACATGGACTGCTTTGTTATCTGAGGAGTCACAAATGGTGCTGATCATTGTGCAATCATCAGTGAACATCCCCACTTCTGACCTAATGATTGAAGGAAGGTCATTTGACATAACTGTTGTGTCTCTGCCACCCCCACCTCGTATCAGCTAATTGAGCCCAAATCAACAGTAGAACTTTGGACCACCTAGCTTGTATGGTTCAATTTCGAACTGCTGTTAACATTTGTTTGTAAAACGCCTACTGTTGAACTGCTTTGGGACAAAGACTTACTCTAGTATGTTTTGGTAGCTGCACGCAACTACTGTGCACAAATAGATTTTCACCATCAACCTTTACCACAAACTAATAGTCATGTATTCAAAGTGACTGATATATTACTGAGATTAAATTTTGATTATTGAGTTGTAACATCACTGTCTTACAGGGTGGATTTCAATGTACCAATGAAGAATAATCAGATTACAAACAACCAAAGGTAACATGCACTTTGATCACCAGCTACTTATTAATTGTGTATGTAATGTAGTATAAAACAGTAATTCAGTCAGGTTGTATGATTACCAAAATTACAGGATTGGATTACAAGAGACGAGATGTGCATATATTTTTCTCTCTTCCCTTCATTCCTGAAGACCGTGACCATTTTCTAGTATCTTACTCAAGTGGCTATTTCGTATGTATGAATCAAAATGTCACATTTTGGCAGAATGTTCCACCATTAGGATCATGAGGGTGTGCCTGATCCTGTCCTCATTTGATATCCACATGTGCACCCTTTGCGGAAGGTTTGGAATGGCCACTCCAGCTATCAGACATCTATGACAAAGATCAAGGTGTAACAATGAAGGTAGCGACATTGAGGCAGAAGTTATCTGGGACAGTGTGGTACCATTGACACTCATCGTAGAATTATCTTTTCTAGCAGTAAATTACTTGGGAGTATATTACAGTATGTATTCCTGATATAGTGGGGTTTTGCTGCTGTAAATACATACCAGTTTATTGATGTGCCTTGCACAGAATTCAGTGCAATGTATGAGACAAGGCGCACTGAACATTTGGGATTAAGTAAAGTTTGTGGTGCAGTAGTATGCCATTGAAACTCATTTTAACCAAAACATTATTTAGGTTCTCGTATCTGGAGATCAGATTTTTTTTTTATTCGTCCGGGGGATGTGGGCATCGCTGGCTAGGCCAACTTTTATTGCCCATCCCTAATTGCCCTTAAGGTGGTGAGTTGCCTTCTTGAACTGCTGTAGTCCTTGGGGTGTAGGTACACCAACAGTGCTGTTAGGAAGGGAGTTGCAAGATTTTGACCCAGTGACAGCGAAGACATGGGCTGCTTCGGTATCTGAGGAGTCATGAATGGTGCTGAACATTGCGCAATCATCAGCGAACATTCCCACTTCTGACCTTGGTCATTGATGAAGTAGCTGAAGATGGTTGGGCCTGGAACACTACCCTGACGAACTCCTGCAGTGATGTCCTGTGACTGAGATGATTGACTTCCAACAATCACAACCATCTTCCTTTGTGCTAGTTATGACTTCAATCAGCAGAGAGTTTTTCCCGATTTCCCATTGACTTCAATTTTGCTAGGACTACTTAATGTCATACTTGGTCAAATACTGTCTTGATGTCAAGGGCAGTCACTCTCACCTCACCTCTGGAGTTCAGTTCTTTTGACATTCTTTGAACTCTGCTGTGCTTTAACATGCAGTGACAAAGTATGATTTAAGGTTAACCAGTCCCTTTTGGAAATGTTTTAGAACAAGAAAGATTTGGAGGGAACTGAAGGAGAATGCAGGACTGTGAACTGCAGGGGAAAAGCACCACTGTAACAGACTTGAACTTTATTTCTTTTCTGCAGGATTAAGGCTGCAATTCCAAGTATTCAGCACTGTTTAAACAATGGAGCCAAGTCAGTGGTTATCATGAGCCACTTGGGGAGGCCTGATGGTGTCCCCATGCCTGAAAAGTTTTCACTGGCACCAGTTGCAGAGGAATTGAAGAAACTTATGGGAAGGTAATGTGGAAACAAAGCAACCAGACCACCCAGATGTGTAGAACTCACTTAGAGGCAGCCTTATTTTTATAAATAAAATATCAAAAGGTTTTCCAAGGAGATAAGCTGGTGTTTTCAGCATGATTATACAGTCTTAATAGTTGTGCTTACTTAGTTCTATATATAACTGTCTATTTGTCTGTTGAGGTGAGAATGCATGTGACTTTATAAACCATGTAAGATGTGATTTAAAAGTGTAAATGTAGTACCTCAAAGTTTGCTGAGGATTATAGTGCAAGGTAACTTTTTAATCTATTAACTTGTAAATGGACTGTGGATGCAATATAGATTTTTGTTAGGCAAGGGTGCAGAACTGAGTTGGAGCTGACAAACCCTAAAGCTAAAGGCAGTGGTATTTGGATAGGAAAGGAAACTTGCTTATGTCATATAAATGGCATAGTTAACACTTGCAACCCTACCTCTCAGTACTTAATTCTTATTTTTGCAGAGCAGTCCTGATGGGGCAGGAGTCTTGTAAGACATTTCAATGTTTGAACAGTCCCTACAATTTCCAGTTATGCAGTAATATTTTTTTTGTGTGGTACCAATATTATAACCACATGGAAAATTGCTAACTTCCTTGTGCAGGGGCCTCTTAAAGTTTTTTTTTTTTGCTTTACAAATAGAAATATTACCTTCCTCAAAGATTGTGTTGGACGTGCAGTTGAGGAGGCATGTGCTAACCCAGCTGACGGAAGTGTGATTCTCCTGGAAAATCTACGATTCCATGTTGAAGAGGAGGGGAAAGGGAAAGATGCATCTGGAAATAAGGTGAGATTTAATACTGTTAACATGAAGAATGGCTGTTTAATATTAAAACAGGTAGCAAAGGTATGAAGGCGGCTCAAGAATTTCTGATGCAAAAAGGATTAGGGTGCAGAGAAAAGGTCCCTTCAGATGGATTAGTGAACTGCTGGTGTTGAACACACCTGATCTTGAAGTGAAGTTTTGCAGTTCTAGGAAACGGATGTAAGTTGGAGGGTCTCATTTGTTCACTTTTTTTTTTAAGGTGTCTTCTGCATATTGTGTTGTCAGTGAAGTAGTCCATCGCCATAGAGTGCCAAATAGATGGCGAGTGGGAGATTTCTTTTTAAAGATTATTCTCCTTTCCCCCATTTACTAGCCGCCTTAATCTCTTAGCGGAAATCCGGAGAATCTCATATCTGAGGCAAGTTGCACACCTTGATGGTTATAGGTCTGAGATCAGGAGCTCAACATAGAATCATGGAATTGTAACAGCACAGAAGGAGGCCATTCAGCCCATCGTGCCTGCACCAGCTTTCCTAACGAGCATTTCATCTAGTGCCACTCCCCCACCTTCTCCCCATAACCCTGCTTATTCTTTTTATGTAACTGTTTAATTCCCTTTTGAATGCCTCGGTTGAACCTAATGGCAAATTTGCTGTTGACGTGTCAACTAGACCATTAACTCTGAGGTCTACATGAGCATATTTGACCTTGCATCTAGTGGCAGTGAGACTAGGAACTGAGCACAAGGAGGAATGACAACTTGTCTGCTCCATCTCTTAGCAATATCACGGTTGAATGTGTGTGTCTGTGTGTGTCTGTGTGTGTCTGTGTGTGTCTGACGTTGATGGCTTTGCTTTCTGACATATACTGGACCTCCGAGGTGCCAGACAATCCAACATACCAGTTAGTCAAGGGTTGTACCCACCAAGGCTATACAATAGTTCTCATTGTATGAGGTATTATTATATACAAGGTGCAAGGAGATGTACAAATGCAGCGCCACTAAGCTGATTACCGGCAACATCTCTAACTAATGCTGAGAACAATTGACTGCATTTGGAAGACTCAGCCTCGGACAGCTTTGGGAAATGTCTGGAGGTGCTGGATGGATTCTGGTTACTACAATCGAGACTTGTTTAGGGACATTTTGGAAATTTCGGATAATACAGTTGGTAAAGTGCTGGGTAACAAAGCTTTTACTGTACATAGTTTCTTATTCAAAACTGTCACTTAGATTTCAGCAAAACATAATGATGGACACATTAAATGTTCATACTGCATCTACTTGAACTGTTTTTTTGAAGAAAAAACACTAGTAGTATTGTGTATCCAGAGAGAGCATTTAGAAACTTGTCATATCAGGTGAAATACTAGTATTCATAAGAGTATTACGAGTGGTTATAGTAGTTTGAGATGATGAGTTAAGAGGAATGCATAAGTAACATATCTCACAGTATTGTGTTTTCTCTGTAGTATTTTGGTCCTAGTACAATAAATAAGCTCAGTGACTATACAACTTATATGCTTAACATGAACAAATAACATCTATTCTGTTGGCTAGATAAATCTTCAGGACTACACTCAATGAGTTCCTTCTATTAACTCCACCATCTACCTATTAATTTATTTAAGGTACTTCTTGATTCTGAAGGCGGTTTGTTTGAAGTTTTATTTTATTAAGAGTTTTTTTAGGCAGTAGTTTAAACCATATCTCTGAATGCCAAAAGTCACCATTATATTGATACTCAGAGTGGTGACTTATTCCTTAAGGTCAAGTGGTATCCTGATTCTTGGATTGCTGTGTCTTTCTTGAGCTACGAATCTCATTGGTTTCTTCGACTGGAATTGTTCCAGATACAGTAATACCAGTTGCTCTCAGTCATGCTGACCTTTACAGGCTGACATTGGAGACTCCTTGAACTCCGCCTACATGGGTTGCTAAGGCGGCTGGATTTTTGCCATAACTTAACTTAGTACACATACTGGCTATGAATAGCTGTAACAAAGTTGCTTGAGGTGGTGAACTTTTTACAGATTCGACAGTGTTAGAATTTCATAAGGTTTTTCCGGGCTTGTTCAAGTATATGTGTGCACCATTCTCACTGTCCTTTAAAGTTATTATACAATCATCTCTGCCACAGAATTCTGCAGTCTTTCTCCATTTAAATAATAATCTGCTTTTCTATTCTTCCTGCCAAAGTGGACAACCTCACATTTTCCCAGATTATACTCTGCCAAATTTTTGCCCATTCACTTAAACTATCTGTATTTCTTTGCAGACACTTTGTGTCATCCTCACAACTTGCTTTCTTACGTAGCTATGTATTGTCTGCAAATTTGGCTACAATACACTCTGTCCCTTCACCCAAGTTATTAATATAGATTGTAAATAGTTGAGGCCCCAGTACTGATTCTTGTGCCACTCTGCAATTAGTTTGTCAACCTGAAAATGGCCTATTTATCCTGACTCTCTGTTTCCTGTTAGTTAAGTAGTGTTGAGATATGTCCAGGAATCACTTGGATGTACTTTAAGCATATTTCTTGCACTTAAGATCTTCATTATAAAGGTGGGCTGCAGTGCGTTGAAGATTGACTGAAAGTTTGGTGGAAACCAGTCTATAAACTGTTAACTCAGCAATGGTATCATGTAATATTGCAGTTGTACTTGTTACAATTGAAATTTTAGCTGATTCATTTTAGGCTATTGTTACATAGAAGCTGGTAGATCTCAGTATACAACCAAATGGCTATTCTTCATGTGAATAGCTGGAATGATATTTGATGAGGGGAAGGTAAAGCTAGGTAGCGGTATTCTAGCCGAGCCTGATTCTAGCTTCACCTAGGTTATGCTGCAGCTCTATAAAGCCCTAGTTAGACCACACTTGGAATATTGTGTTCAGTTCTGGTCGCCTCATTATAGGAAGGATGTGGAAGCTTTAGAGAGGGTGCAGAGGAGATTTACCAGGATGCTGCCTGGACTGGAGGGCATGTCTTACGAAGAAAAGTTGAGGGTGCTAGGGCTTTTCTCATTGGAACGAAGAAGGATGAGAGGTGACTTGATAGAGGTGTACAAAATGATGAGGCATAGATAGAGTGGATAGCCAGAGACTTTTTCCCAGGGTGGAAAGGGCCATCACCAGGGGGCATAATTTTAAGGTGATTGGAGGAAGGTTTCGGGGAGATATCAGAGGTAGGTTCTTTACACAGAGAGTGGTGGGTGCGTGGAATGCGCTGCCAGCGGTGGTGGTAGAAGCAGATACATTAGGGACATTTAAGCGACTCTTGGATAGGTACATGGATGATAGTAGAATGAAGGGTATGTAGGTAGTTTGATCTTAGAGTAGGTTAAAGGGTCGGCACAACATTGTGGGCCGAAGGGCCTGTACTGTACTGTTCTATGTTCACCTGCTATCTCACACAACAGATGCGCATTCCAGCAAGAGCCATTGAATAACATGAGACTGGGCTGAGCTATTTTTTTCCTTTTTGCCTTTTCCTATTCCTAGGTTGTTGAAACTAATTGCAGCACTCCTACTGCTTCAAGTTTGCAGTAACTGAACTATAGGTAACAGTGCAATTTATTTAAAAAAGGATGCATTCTAATGAGCCACATAATTCACCAGAAGATAAACAGTCTGACCAATTTTAAAGGCTCTTTAAACAAGGTTGAGCTGTAATTGTTCATTGAGTCTTTGTTGTAATACAAGGGTTTTGAAAGGGTTAATGTTTGGGACAATGTGAGTAATACCTCCCACTATGATGTAAGAGATCATAGAGAGAGACTTGAAGGCAAAGCAGCATGCCGTCACTGGAGTTAGACATACTTGTGTAAAGCTGTGTATATAGTTCTTTTAATATGTAATAAACTAGTTACTGTTAAAACTTGCCGAGTAATCTCTCCTAGCTAGACTACATACAATATGATGAACAGCAATGGTTCTTGCCGTACAACACACACAATTTTGAAAAGAAGGTTGGAAAGTCAGACCTGAAAAAATGGTGCCAAAACTGTAGAACTCAAAGAGGCTGTGAGGAGCTGCAGAGCAGCTCTGTGGATGAAGAAGGGGCACGGAGAGCCAGAGAGGTGGCTTGCAGAGGCATTTAGGCTGCACCACAGAGGCATGGTGGTCTGTGGGGGAAAAAAAATCCGGTCCAGCGATCGCAGGCTGAGTCGGAGAAACAAGCAACGGTCAGAAATCTGGTGAGCAAACCCTTTTTTAAAAAAAAAAAATAATTCTAATGGTGCGCTAGGCAGACAACACCAGGAAAAACCAAATCCCTAGCAAGGGTGGCAATGAAGCAAGGTCAGCACCATTACATGTGACCGTGAGGCAGAGAAAAAGCAGTGGCAAATACTCGATACTCCATGAAGGGGCTGAAGAGATTATTGAAATAACGCTGCTAAGCTGCATTCAAGAAATAAATTCCTAGTCTAGTAGAGAGATTTCCCAGGGAAAGACAGTGACCACAGCGAGAGTCATTGTGAAGCTGAGCAATGTGGGAAAACTTTCAATACTGGAGGGAAAATTTAAAACCAAAAGCAAACTACCTAGAAAGCTTAGAAAAGCCATGGATCTTAAATTTATGCTATCAGAAGGGTTTGGACACTAGGAAGGACTAGATCAAACTCAAAACTGGTCACTTTGGAGAATTGCTTCAAAATTAGACAGCAGGTCTAAGCAGAACAAGTCACGTGTTACTTTATTCCATAAGAGCAATGGCAGACAATGTTACTACAAGACAAGTCATTAATGAGCCATCAGATAAATTTTAAGAAGTCTTAAAATCCTTTGATAAATCCAAACTAAGGAGTAACAAGATTCTTGAAAGGGCCAAGTTCAGCAGGGTCCAGAAAGCAGGTGAACAGATGCTTTTATTAATGACCTTTACAGGCTAGTTGAAAGATGCAAATATGGAGACCTAAAAGCAGAATTAAAACGAGACTGTATTGTAGTAGGTATTGCTGATGAATCCCTATCAGATTTGTTGCCGTCAAAGGAAGACCTCACCCTAGACAAAGCAATACAGCTGGTGAGACGAGCAGAGGTCCATAAGCAGAACAGAGTAATCCTGGGAGATGAAAAATCTTGATTCAGGAAACCTCCAGCGACTGTATAGTTCCGTAAGCGCAGGATTGTAAAAGAAGCACCAGAAAAGGAGGGAGGGAAAGTGCATGATACCATGAAACCCTGCCAGTGCTGTGGTGCCAGAAAGACCCACGGATGCAAACAGTGTCCTGCAAACAGAGCAGAATGCTTTCACAGCAAGAAAGTTGGCCATTTTGGGAAGATGTGCCAAAGTAAAATCTCTACTTTCACAGGTTCTAAAGGAAAAGTCTTCATGCGTAGACCTATTAATGAAGTTGAGCAATCTCCATCAGAAGAGAAATCAGAAAACTTCCTTGGTGAGATCAGTGACCCTAATCATGCATTCTGGACTGCAGATATATGTCAACGGATCTATCACCAACTTTAAACTGGATAGTGGAGCAAGTGTAACAGTTTTATCAGACAACGAACTGTGGTTATCAATGCATTGCCTGCAAGTAACAGAAACTCAATTACACGGTTAGGAGGGATTGAATTGAAAGTCAAGGGAAAGCTACAGACAACACTCCTGTACAAGGGAAAGCGGGTATTGGAAACACTATGTTCTACAGAATCAAGTATTTTCTTTTGTGTAGAAGAGCATGTATAGACCTTTAATCTCAACAGGAAAGTGGAAGAAGTTGAGCAGCAAGAATCCAGGATACACCTCAAGAAATACTTTCCAAAATTATTTACAGGTCTAGGAAGATTTAAGACCGAATATAGTATTACTTTGCGAAAAGATGCTAAAACTGTATGTCTTTTCATGTCTAGGAAGATAGCACACCCGCTAATGAAGCAAGTCCAACTTCAGTTAAAGAGATAAGCAGGATGGGAGTAATTTCTCCCTGTCACTGAACCTACAGAGTGGTGCTCGGGAATGGTTCCAGTTCCTAAACCTAACAGTACTCTTTGGATTTGAGTGAACTTAACTTAATAAGGCTGTAGCCAGAGAAATCCATCCAATGTCCTCAACAGTCGTAAGCTTGGCAAAGTTATCCAAAAATACCATGTTCACAAAGCTCTATGCGAATGAAGGCTTTTGGCAAGTCCTGTCAGGTGAGAAGTCAAGCTTATTGACTACCTTCATTACTCCGTTCGGAAGATTTTGCTTCAATCATTTGCCATTCGCTATAACATCAGCACTGGAAATATTCCCAAGAACTATGCTGAACATTTTATAGGACCTTAAAGGAGTAATATGCCATATGGATGACATCTTAGTCCATGGGGAATCTGTCGAAGAACACGACCTGAGCGTGAGAGCAGTTTTGAATCGTCTACAAGAAGGCGGTCTGACCCTGAATGAAAAGTGTGAATTCTCTAACCATCTATTCATTTCTTAGGGCACGTTGTTCGTAGCAAGAGCATAATGGCAGAACCTGCAAAAGACTAGAGCTATGAGTGAATTCCCAATTCCTACTTCTATCTGAGATATTCAGTGATTTTCCTTGGAATGGTTAATCAGTTGGAAAAATTTCTGCCCAATCTGTCACAAGTTAGTGAATCCTTAAGACAACTATTAAGGAAAGCTCAAGCATAGTATTGGAATGCACATCAGGAGCAGGCTTTTCAAAGGATCAAAGAAATACAGATTTTGCCAGAATCTTAGCGCACTGTAACCCCTCGCTACAGACCACAATTGCAGCAGATGCCTCATCTATAGGGTTAAGGGCAGCCCTTTTTTTCAAGAACAGCCAGATGGATGTTGTAGACCGGCTTATTATGCGTCGTGAGCATTGTCTGAGATTGAAATGAGGTACGCCGTCATAAAGAAGCTGTGTCACTTGGGCCTGTGAAAAGTTCTCAGATTATGTCATCAGCTTAAAGGCCGTCATAGAGACCAACCAGAAATCCCTAGTTTTCTTACTTGATGAAAAGGAACTCGCTAGAATGCTTCTGAGAATCCAGTGATTCCGGTTGAGGCTAATGAGATTTACGTCGAAATGGTACATATACAGGGCAAGCTGCAAATGACAGCAGATGCATTGTCCAGAGCTACTGTTGACCATCCTATATAACAGGATGTTAACTTCATTAATGAGATTGAGTCATATTCACAGTTCACTGCATCACAATAGCTGGCAAGCTCAATAAAGCTTCAAAAAATGCGTCATGCTGAGATGCAAGATGAGGAACGCATCCGTACCCACCAACATTGCACACAAGGTTGGCCACAGCAGCATCCCAGTGGTAAGGTGATGAAAATCATCTTTGAGCACAGAAGGCACTTTACTGTTGTGGATGAATTGGTATATGATGAGAGGCTGGTCATTCTGGTCTCACTCCGTGCAGACATCTTGGAGAAAATATCTGAATTTCAGAAAGCACCAGATACGACAAACCTCAAATCAAGTCAAGAAACTAGAGTTAAGGGAAAGACTACTGATCTGCCAAGTCTGACAACACAGTCAGGGAGAGTTGTGAAGCCTCCTGACGGATTGAACTTGTGTCATAGATTTGAGGGGGGAGATGGGGTGGTACGTAAAAGTAAAAATGAATGTACAAAAAAAAAATGGGCTGGAAATTTTCACCTGGCCGGGTGGTGGGGGTGGTGCCCATGCACCGGCTGAAAAGTCGCTGGCAAGCCCACCTCTGCCGACCCTGGGAGCCAGACCGGATTTTATGCTCCCCTGGCCTTTGTCTTGGGTGGGACTTCCACCTCATTGAGACAGGACATCCCACCTATTGGAGCTGCCGGCCATTCAGCAGGCTGGCAACCCTTAGTCCTAGCAGCACTACTGGGAGCGGTGGCCAATGCTGGGGTTACATCTAGCTTCAGGGGGCAGATGACAGACGGCCCCAGAAAAAAGGTAAGTTTTTAGGGCATCGCCAGGGACAGTTGGTTGGGTCCCAGCAAGGCCAGGGGTTAGCGTGGCGGGGGGCATGTGCATTGGGAACGGATAGGGCTTAAGGGGTGGTCCTCCATGGGGCAGAGGGTGCCCAATCAGGAGCCGCCACCCGCCAGAAGGCCGCCTAGTTTCATCAGGCGGGCTTTGAGGCTTCCATCATCTGCCAGCCGAGGGTAAAATACCCGTGACGTGGGCGAAGGCCCCTTTAAGTGCTAGTTAATTGGACATTTAAGGGCCTTGATTGGCCTGGGGCTGGTGAGCTGTTTCTCGCCACTGCCACTCCACGTAAATTGGCAGCGGAGGCAGAAGCGGGTCGGGAAGGGACCCTCAGCCTCCATTTTATGCCCCCCCGCCACCAGCCCACTTTTTTGAGGGGTGTAAAATTCCGGCCATGGACAAAGACTTAGAGAAAGTTAAGGGTTTGCAAGGGTTAATGTTTGGGATGGGTATGAGTAATACCTCGCACTGTGATGTAAGAAATTCCAAGAGACTTGAAGGAGAAGCAGCATGGCATCAGTGGAGGTAGACATACCTGTGTGAAGCTGTGTATATAGTTCTCTAATATGTAATAAACTAGTTATGGTTAGATCTTACCGAAGACTCTGTAATCTCTCCCAGTTAGACTAATCAAACGTATAACTTTTGTTTCTGTCAGTCACTACCAGCATCCTTTTTATAAATTATATGATTTTGCTTTAGATCATAACTTAATTAGCAGTTGTGGAATTTCTTGCTATTCTATCCTCTGTAAACTTAAGATCATCCAAAACTCTGCTGCCCGTGCCGTAACTTACACCAAGTCCCCTTCACCTATCACCCCTGTGCTTATTAACTGGCTCCCAGTCAAACAATATCTTGATATTCAAATTCTCATCCTTGTTTTCAAATCCCTCCATGGCCTCGCTCCTTCCTTTGTAATCTGCTCCAGCCCACAACCTTAATGTCCCCGATTTTAATCGCTCCACCCCATTGGTGGCTGCACCTTCGGTTGCCTAGGCCTTAAACTCTGGAATACCCACCCTCTCGCGCCTCTGCCTAGCTTTCCTCCTTTCCTACTTCTGACTTCGTTTGGTCATCTGACCTAATATCTCCTTATGTGGCTCAGTGTCATATTTTGTTTTGTAATGCTCCTGTAGGCGCCTTGGGATGTTATATTACATTGAAGGCACTATATAAATCTAAGTTGTTATTGTTGACTATGTAGGTTAATCTTCAAGGCAGCAGAGGTATTAATAGTTGATGTAAGTGCTCCTAAGAGAGAAAAGGAGAACAGGTGAGATTTCTGTTTGAACGCTATAAAGTGCAACTATATGGATACTGGATGAATTAGGCTCAGGCTTTCCTTCAATACTCTGCCATAGTTAAATGTTTTCAGAACTTGCTGATGTGGATATTTCTCATGAGCCAAGGTGTTGGAAGCCTGGAGGCACCTATAGACTGGTACCCCAGCAAGAGAACAGGGTACAAATGATATTTTTTCTCTTTTGTTCCCCTAAATAAGTAGTACCATGTTGGTAATCCCACCTCGCACGTAACACTTACACATTTTTAAACCCTTGTCCTGTTGCATATATATATATATGCACCTGGGTATCGTTCAGATTTTTTCTGATATTATGGGAATTTGTAGATTGCTTAAGATTGTGGTATGTCGTTATCTGAAATACTGTTAAATATCCTAGAAGTGAAATAAGTTGGAGTTAAACATGGGAAAATGGGACCACTTTCAGCATTTAGTTGCAGAACATATTTGGCAATAGCTTGGGAGCAGTTTACCTTTGTGCCTGCTTGAGCAGATTTGATGTGGATATGAGGGAAAGGGGTAAAAATACACTGAAGGGAGTCTTTTCTCTTAAAAAAAAAACATATACGTAAATGAAATATTATCTTTTTCAGATAAAAGCGGATGAACAAAAGGTTAAGTGTTTCCGAGAGTCACTGTCCAAGTTGGGTGATGTGTATGTCAATGATGCTTTTGGTACAGCACACAGAGCACACAGGTGAGCTGTTTGGTATGTTTCTTTCACTTGAAGAAATTCCCAGACTAGAGAAGGGTTGAGAGTTATGATTTGGGCACAGAATCTCAAAATGTGCTTACAGTACAGAAGGAGGAGCTTTGGGAAATGTTGGAGGGCTGTAATAGACTTCAGGAAGACATAGACAGGTTAGTGGAATAGGAAGATGCAGTTTAATGTGGGTACGTAGAAGGTGATACATTTTGGTAACAAAAACAAGGGATGGGAGCATGCACTCAATGGAAAGGCACTGAGTGTGGATGAACACAAATACCTCGGAGTTCAAATATATAATTACCTGTTCGTGTTGGGAGATTAAGCCATTTCTTTTTTTAAAAAGCTAGTAGAAATTAGGGTTTTATCCAGGTGCTAGAAGGTGGGAATAGATTGGGCGGCCAGTTTATTCAGCCCACACGGACACGAAGGGCTGAATGGCCTCCTGTGCCATAATTTTTCTATGGTTTGATGGTTTTTATAAATAGGGGCATAGAATACAAGAATAAAACAGTAATGATGAATTTCTACAAAAAATTGACAAGTCTGCAGTTAGAATACTGTGTATAACTGTTGTCTAGAAAGATCTGCAGCACAACCAGAACTAAATCATGGTTTCAGTGTAAATTCATCAGTTGTTGAACCCAGCCAGAGCTTAACAACTTAGTAAATGAGATGGCCAAAAATTAGTTTATTTGAATTGTTCCTCTGACTATATATGATTAATACACTTGTTTTGAGGATTTATATTTTTGTTCTAGCTCCATGGTTGGTATAAATTTGTCAAAGAAGGCTGCTGGTTTCTTGCTGAAAAAAGAGCTTGAGTATTTCGCCAAAGCTCTGGAAACCCCTGAGAGACCCTTTCTTGCCATTCTGGGTGGGTAAGTGTCAAGTTAGGAATAGTTTGAAAACTTAAGCTTTGTAAGAACTGCTAGCATACCTGCTTTTATGTGCCTTATTAGCAAATACTCTACTCCTGAAATAAAATTGAAAACCTTTGTACTGTGCTGCACCATAAGCTGCAGAGGTATTGCTCAAATCATGAATTCAAAAAAAAAATTAATTTATTCAGGACAGGGTAAAGCACCAAACATTGGGATTTACTTTGTGTGGTGAATACAACACAATAACTTCACAAACCTCCTTTTACTCAGGTTATGCAACCATTTTATAGTATGCAGTCTTAATGCTGGAATTAAATACTTTTGAATGGGTGTAAATATGGCTGAGACTAAAGAAAGTGGTCCGGTCATGTGTGAGAAGGGAATTACAATATAAACACACTGCCTCCTGGTGGCAATGTAGTGCAAAAAACAGGAAGCCTGTGAAATACAGACATATATTCAGAAGTGTCTCAATTTTTGAGACTTGATAAAACAGCATCTTGTGTCGGTCATTTGGTGTACACCTACATTAAGCACAAGGAATGCTCCTGAAATTTGCACCCTGGGACATCTCTTTATCATGCCATCTGTTGTAATATGAGAGAGTTGCTTCTGTAGCATTTTATTTGACAATAATTAACTGTTGTAAACAGTTGCAATCATAATCACTGCATCTGAGGGAATAACTTGAATTACTCTCTGAAGCTGAACTATGCTCAATTATTCAATGTCTTTAAAAACTGCCTGTTCAACATAATGGTGTGTAACTAAAATTGTATGTTTTGAGAATTGAATTTTTTTGAGATTTAGATGACCTTATCACTTCAAGATACCGTTCCTTCAGAGGAAAACCTAGAAGTTTTAGGATGAGAAGGGATCTAGCCAGGGTAGAATGGAACCAAAGACTGACAAGAAAAGCTGTAACAGAACAATGAGTGATCTTTTAGAAGGAGATGTTTCGGGTACAGACTAGGTATATTCCAACAAGGGCGAAAGGTAGCGGAACCAAAGCCAGGGCTCCTTGGATGATGAAGGAAATAGAGAATATGATCAAATTTTAAAAACAGTGTGTATGATGCACTTTCAGGTGAATTCCTCAAGCGAGAACCAGTCCAAATACAATGCATTGAGAGGGGAAGTGAAGGGGCAAGTAAGACTGGCAAAGAGAGAATTTGAGAATAGAATGGCAGTTAAAAGGGAACCCAAAAATATACTACCAGAATGTAAATAGTTGGGGTGGGTCCTAAAGACTAGAATACTTAATGAGTATTTTGTATTGGTGTTTACTATCAGTAGAAGCGGAGATGGTAGAGGTAATCAATGTGTTGAAAATTAATGTGCAGGATATACTGGAAAGGCTGGTCGGAATGGCTTGCATCCCATGTTGCTTAAGGGAAGTGGGGGTGGAGATAGTGGAAGGGCTTTCCATAATCTTCCATGGATATGGGGAGGTGCCAGTGGATTGGCGATTGGAAAATGTGACTGACACCCTTATTGAAGAAAGGGTGTAAGGACATTCTTAGTAACCAGTTTAATTTTAGTTATGGGTAATTTTTTTTTTTTTAGAAACAATGATCGAGGGAAGAAAATCAACAGGCACTTGGAGAAGTTTGAATTAACTAAGGAGATCCAGTGAGCATGGTTTTGTAAAAGGCAGATCATGCTTGACTAATTTAATTGTTTGATGAAGTAACAGAGAAGGTTGATGAAGGGAATGCAATGGTAAATTGTTGTTGTCCACTGCTTTATATATACAGAGCAAACTTGCCGATGATACTAAACTTGGAGGTGTGGCAAACAGTGAAGGTGATGAGGGCCTTTAGCTGCAAGGTTAGGTTGGAGAAGCTGGGGTTGTTCTCGGAGCAATGGAGATTGAGGAGAGATTTAATAGAGGTGTGCAAGGTTATGACCGGTTTAGATAAAATAGATGAAGAAAAGCTGTTCCTGTTAGCTGAGCATAAAAGGGGACATAGATTTAAGGTTTTGAGCAAGAGATGGAGGGGGGAGCTGAGGAAGAACTTTTATACTGCAAGTGGTAATGACCTGGAACTTGCTGCCTTCGAGGGTTTTGAAAGCAGAGATGATCAATGACTTCAAAAGGAAATTGGATGGGCACTTGACGGAATTAAACTTGCAGGGGAATGGGACTTACTGGCTACAGAGAGCCGCATGGACTCGATGGGCTGAATGGCTTCCTTCAGTGCTGTAAATGACTTTTTTAAAAAGCAACAAGTTTTAAAAATAAATTGAAGTGTATTAAACCATATTCTATTGCTTCAGTCAAGTAAATCTGGCGTGATGGAAGTTTATTTTTCCATTCTTCCAGCAACTATCAATTATCAGCACTATTCAATTTACACATCAGTTTAATGAAAAACCATGGAATTGTATAGCTTTAATACCTGTTTCTATTGCTGTTCAACAGGGCTAAAGTCCAGGACAAGATTCAGCTGATCAGTAACTTGCTAGATAAGGTGAATGAAATGATTATTGGAGGAGGCATGGCCTTTACATTCCTGAAGGTCCTCAATAAAATGGAGGTATGTGTGTCAGCAGAACTGCATCATCCAGCTTCCAGTTTGCCAAGTCAAATAATAGATTTCATGTGGCTATTGCAAACAGAATTTCAGTTTAAAGCAGTGCATCGGAAGATGTAGCAGCCGCTGTTACACCATCTTGAACTTATACGCTGCGTTCTCTTGTCAGAACGTATTGCCGTGACCTTCTCTTGTAAAAATCATTTAACCTTTTCTTAATATTTGGGTTTTAGTGTGCAAGTTTGCTTTTTTAATCTGTCACATAATAGTAGGTAAACATCTTTTAAATAAGATAGACTCTTAAAATTTTACAGCAAACAGGGGTGCCATTTGGCCCATTGTGCCTGAAAAGTCTTTGAAAAGGCTATTCAATTAGTATCCGTCCCCTGCTATTTCCCCATAGCCCAGCAAATTTTTCCTTTAGGTTAGATTCTCTTGAAAATTACTATTCAACTAACTTACACCATCCTTTCAGGCAGTAAATTTCAGATCATCATGATTCGCTGCGTAAAATAAAAATTCTGCTCACCCCTTTTCTCATTCTTCTCTCATTCTTATGTCAATTACCTTACATTTGTGTCCTCTGGTTACTGACCCTCCTGTCAAAGTTTTTCCCTAATTACTCTATCAAAATTATTAAATCTCCTCTTCTCTGCTCTAAGACCTTTACAATTCACATGCGGTTCAACCAATTCAGAGTTAAGTCTTCAGGAGTACAGTAATCTACATTTTCATTATTCTGTTTGTAGAACGGGTATGGAGGAATACACTCAATCCTGTTTATTTTATAGTGGGTGTAGATTGTCTAGCCATCAGGTAAACTAGACAAACCAGAAAGTGGAGTTGAGGCCAAGGTCAAATCAGCCATAATCTTACTGAATGGTGGAGCAAGCTTACTGGGGGTCCGGGGGGTGCAGGGGTGGGGTAGAGTGCAGTGATATGGCTGCTCCTCCTATTTCTTATGTTCTCATGTAACCACATTGATCCAAATCTGTTGTGGTAATTTGTATGTTTTTCCTCAGTGTGTCTGAACAAACTTTGTTTTTACACGTTACCTATACTGTTTCACCAGTTTTGGGTTCTGGCCTCTTCTGTCATCATCTCTTGATTCTCTGAATTCCGGTCTTTTCCCTGCTGTCTTTGGCTTTGAGTCCTGTGACTCTGCTGGTGTCTTCAAACATCAGGAAGTATGTATCCACATCAGACATGGTGTAAACTAGACAGAGATTACACTGTATTTTCCCCTCTCCTGTCTATATGCTCTTATTTTCGAGGAGATAAAATTTCCTGCTATTTTTCTTTCCCCCCTTTTTCTATAAAGGTTTCTGTGTTCCCAGTTGATCCTATATCTTGGATGCAACTGTGTTCACTACAGATTCTCCATAAAACTGATCTGATGAGAGCAGGCACTCTGAGGGAGTACGAGTATTTAAAATATGAAATGTATTCCTTCTCTGCTCTTGATTAATTGTCACACATGTAGGGTATAGATATAAATCAACACTTGCTGATTGCCCTAGAGTGTCATACCATTTCTTGATACCGCTGTGTATAGTTCTGTTATTGCTATACTAGTTAGGTCTCTTATTTGTAGAATAGTAGTAGGATTTCACAATAAAATAACACAATAATATTGAAACCGTGTCAAATATTAGGTGACCTTTGCTGCAGATGGATTTTAACCAACTTGGTAAAGGTCTCAATGTCAACAGCAGTAAAGGAGCGGCACATAATGGTCTCTGGATATTTTTTGAATATTATATAACACTTTCCTTTTTAGATTGGCAATTCCCTCTTTGATGAAGAAGGGTCTAAAATAGTCAATGATCTGATGGCTAAGGCTAAGAAAAATGGGGTGGTCATCACACTGCCCGAAGATTTTGTGACTGCTGATAAATTCGATGAAAATGCCAATGTTGGAACAGCCACTGTTGGCTCAGGAATCCCAGCAAACTGGATGGTAAGATAGTAGTATGGGTTGTTCAGTGCTCTGCAACATTTTTAGAGTGCATTTCATGTCCTCGAGTTCCAAAGCATTTCACAGCCAATGAATTAATTTTTGAACTGTAATCCTTGTTATGGGGGAAACCGAGCAGCTGACTTGCCAACAGCAAGGTCTAAATAGCAAATGAAATAAATGATCAGATACGAGATGTTTTAGTGATGTTGATTACGACTTTTATGCTTATTGAGGCTAGTGATGTCCAGGGAATGGAACATTTTCTCATTTTGGCCACGAAATGTCGACATCAGGCAGTCCTGGGTTGTGCATAGTATGGCTAGCTGCAGAATAAAGCATATTCTTCTCTATTCCAATAATGGACTTTAGATCCAACCTGAAAGTACTAACACTACACCAGTGTGACATTTTCATTCCCTATACCTGTTCATCGCTGTAATCTCTCTGTGCATTTGAGTTTAAAATTAGAAGCTGTTTTGTACTGTGGACCCACACCTACACATGACTGGATTGAAAACATTTAAGTTCACTTCATGTCTGACTTGCTGTTAATGGAAAAAGGAGGCTTTATCCCATCAGCTTTTTCAGGATATGAAACCAGGTCTAGGGTGAGATGACAGTGTATTAATCTAATCTGGGAAAAAAAAATCAATTTTCAAGATAAAGTTCAGATAAAACTTGAAAAATCCAGTGTGGATTTGTTGATGCTTACACATAGATTGTGGCTAATGAAAATGATGAACTGATGGAAATGCACAGTATTTTCTGTTTTTTCCACCCCCCCAGATTTCCACATTTGCAGTTTTTTAAGTAGTTTATTGGTATACAGGTTGTGAATTATTTTAGTTTGTTTTCATCTTGCATTGAAATATAGAACAAAGAAAATTACAGCACAGGAACAGGCCCTTCGGCCCTCCAAACCTGCGCCGATCCAGATCCTCTACCTAAACATGTCGCCTATTTTCTAAGGGTCTGTATCTCTTTGCTTCCTGCCCATTCATGTATCTGTCTAGATACATCTTAAAAGACGCTATCGTGTTCGCATCTACCACCTCCGCTGGCAACGCGTTCCAGGCACCCACCACCCTCTGCGTAAAGAACTTTCCACGCATATCCCCCCTAAACTTCTCCCCTTTCACTTTGAACTCGTGACCTCTAGTATTTGAATCCCCCACTCTGGGGGAAAAAGCTTCTTGCTATCCACCCTGTCTATACCTCTCATGATTTTGTACACCTCAATCAGGTCCCCCCTCAACCTCCGTCTTTCTAATGAAAATAATCCTAATCTACTCAACCTTTCTTCATAGCTAGCGCCCTCCATACCAGGCAACATCCTGGTGAACCTCCTCTGCACCCTCTCCAAAGCATCCACATCCTTTTGGTAATGTGGCGACCAGAACTGCACGCAGTATTCCAAATGTGGCTGAACCAAAGTCCTATACAACTGTAACATGACCTGCCAACTCTTGTACTCAATACCCCGTCCGATGAAGCATGCCGTATGCCTTCTTGACCACTCTATTTACCTGCGTTGCCACCTTCAGGGAACAATGGACCTGAAGTATATAGGAGCTATTTTTTCAATTATGACTGTTGCCTGCCAAAATAATGGTGTGATGCACCTCATGATCTATTATAATCATGTCTTGTTTTTAATTACTTTGGCAAATTCCTTTTTAATCCTTGGAAAAGCATCTTAAAGGTTTATTGCTTAGAATTTGCTTTTTCTCAACATGGTGGGGGGGGGGGGGGTGGTGGTTTATGTATTTCTAAAGTAATTCAATTTAATCCTGTATTTCAGGTTTTCTGCATATTCAAGTAGCATAAGAGTTGCAGAGAAACATAAAATGAACTATATTTTGTGCTCATGAATAGAATTGGAGGGCTTGACCTGATTGTATTTGGCGTCCAGTGTTATCTGCCTATATTAGTGTGATTTAATAGATTGGGGAGCTGTGTACAATTACATTGTCGTGGTATCTACGATGTTAGATTTGTTACTATTGTAATATAGAGAACATTTCAAGTTTTTGAAACCTACTAAGTGATTATCTGAATGGGGAAACATATTAGAAGCAACTAAAACATTTGTTTCAGCTTCTTGTGTAAAGTAACTTGAATGTACAATTAAAAGGGGAGGAAGTATGTGAAAAAAGCTTTCAAAAGGCTTGTGTTATAACGAGCAGAGTTGGAACTTCTGAGGTTTTATGCTTAGCAGTTTTGACAAAAACAGTTCAATTCCGTTCCACCGTGATCTTTAGGTACATTTATTTTGCAGCTTTAGTGTCTGCAAAATGGAGACTGATTTTCCAGCAGTGCTAAAGTTTCAGAGTAATTCCAGAATTCTGATCCTGATCTAACTGCAGTGAGAAACAGTATGAAACTGGATCAGGCAATTTCATGCTGTTGGCATTAACACTGCATGGAGGAGAACTCCAGTGTAGTATCAAATGTTGGTTTTTAAATGCTCAGATGATCTTTTGGGTCTCGAGTACTTTCTTGGAGTTGATTTTAATGTTGAGAGCGTGAATGCCACGGATAAAGTTTTGAATGGGGCTGGAACTCGTGTGTATAATGGAGGGCTCCAATGTTGCAGAAATACTGACTTTCTTTCAAAGTCAGATTCTTACTCCATTTTTTTTAAATTATAAACTCTTACAATTCATGACCAGCAGTACTGTACAGCATTTCTATGTTTAAAAAAAAATATATACAAAGAAAATGTTTGGTAGCTGATGGTTAGCCAAGTAGCAGTATCCTGATTGGCTAGTAGTGCCTTTCTTTCAAGGTTTTCATTTAATCAATATGAGAAGTACATAGTTATGTGGAGGATAAAAGTTCTGGAATTTGCTCTGTCTTGTAAAATAATTGCTTTAAACAGGAGTATGACACTAAGAGGGAAGGAGCTGGGGGATTTGCAATGCCAGAGTTGGGCTTATGTGGAGTAACTTATCTGGTGTAACTATGTGGCCTTTATATAGTCCATATCTGTCATGTTAGCAAAACAGAACAGTAAGATAAAGTATAACAAATGATACATATCCCCTTGATCTGAAGGTATGAAACAAATGTATCAATACCTTACCACTCCTTTACAAGTAGAGTGAAATACAGCAAATGTATTTTTGGTTTTGATGTATCTTTATTTTTTTCCAAACAAGGGTCTGGACTGTGGTCCTGAGAGTATTAAGAAGTTTACTGCTGCTGTGGGCAGGGCCAAGCTGATTGTGTGGAATGGTCCTGTCGGTGTGTTTGAATGGGACAAGTTCGCCAACGGCACCAAGGCAGTTATGGACAAGGTTGTGGAAGTTACCCAGAAAGGTTCTATCTCTATAATTGGTAAGTATGGAGTAGAATTTGGAAAGTTGCTTAGTCCTGATGAGAAAAGAAATTATACCATTTTGTGGTCTTCATGGGCTAAGATGGGGCTGTGCTGATACTAATGGTACTAAAACTACCATTTTGTACTCGGGTTTTCATGTAATGCAGTTTAAAATTTATATAATTTGTATGATTTTCTGGTGAAGTTGTACACGCTAATGCACTTGTGAAATGTGTTACAATTGTGAGTAAGTTTAGTACCCGTATACAGAGATTCTTCCAAAACACTTGGCACTGACCAGTATAAAATAATTCTTCTTGGATGTGCTTCATGATTTTATAATTGTTTTAAAATGACTTTCAAATAGTTTGAGAGAGTCAACCTAGGTGCAAAGTGTATTTTTATTTCCCTGCCCTTTGGAGAGTGCCTGATGAGAAAAGAAATTATACCATTTTGTTACAATGCAAAGCATTTTTTTTGATAGCCTTCAATGACAAGTAATTGTGCTAGGGATGGGGGAATATTTTGAACAGCCCAGGTGCTAAATAAATTACAAGCACAGCTGTCCTGCTTCAGTCCTCACTTAACATCCAAATACCAATGATCCCTGTGGAAGAATATGTAACAATCAGGATTGGAACTGTAGATGATTTTCTTTTCCCCATCTCCAAGGTTGGGGACCCCAAGGCCAATTGTTACAATCCTCCTATTACTGTGTCTGAGCTAACTCAGCATAAACATTTAATCATCTTGGTCACTACTGTAAACAAGACAGGACCAGGGGCAGGGATTCGCTGCATCAGGAATTCCTCCTTTCCCAGCTCCTACTGGGACTCAAAATAGGGTTGGCAGAGAGACCTGGATCTGAACAATGCACACACCAATTTTATATTTAAATTGAATGGCTTTGTTCCTTCCGAAAGTGAACTGCTACTGCCGGGAGACCATGTTAACTAGCAACAATGTATTGCTGACCTGGGACATAACTTCTGAGTGAAGTTGCTTTTTAATGACAAATATACTATGATGGAATTCAAGAGGCCATATTAAGCTAAACATTGACAAAATGCTTCATTTTTTTCATAGTTAACTCTGTAAAACTAATTATTTTGAACTTTTTTTTTAATGTGGTATTACCTTGGTCTTTGATTTTGTACTTGGAATGAAGATAGGAAGGGTGTATTAAAATACATTCGAGGTTATTAAATTACTGAATACATGTTTTTACGTTTGTGTATCTTTAGTGCTGGAAAAACAAAATGCCACTAGATGTTCAGATCACACTTTTTTCAATAAGCTTCAGTAGCTCAGATATCTGGTCTATTCTGTTTTCAAATTATAGGTGGTGGAGACACAGCCACTTGCTGTGCCAAGTGGAACACTGAAGACAAAGTCAGCCATGTTAGCACTGGAGGTGGAGCCAGTTTAGAACTGCTTGAAGGTGAATTTTTGTTTTTGCTGTCTTCTACTTTGAGTTTTAACAATTGATGAGGACTAAAGAAGATTTTTTAACATGTTGCATAATCAGTGAAATGGCTAAACATATGAATGCTCGCTCATAAGTTTTATTGTGTGACTATCTAGTTGATTAACATTTCCTTTTGATTTAGCCTTGTATTGTTATAACTTAATCCTGTGAATAAGCAGATCTGATTTTAAACTTTTTTTAAATGAAAAATGCAACTAATTATTTTACTTACCCCATGCTATGTTCTGGTCTGACCTCTGGCAATTAAGGGCTTCAGTTGGTCGCTGAAAAAGCAGCCACTGAGACTTTTTTTTCCCCCCCATCCTCATGGGCAAGTGTCTGACCTCTGCTTAATACCACAACAAGCAGACTTTGAGCCCCACATAAATCAATCACAAAAAGTAAGCAGAACTATCGTGCTGCATTTTTTGGCTGCCAATTTTCCACAAGTCTCTAAAACCTATCTTATTCCTGAAATCCTTTAACAACCACTGATGGACTCACCAAACAGAACTTTTAAAAACAAAAAATCAGAAAAAACTGTTTTATATCTGACTTCGATGTTAAAAGCTGCAAACCTATTGCAGTATTTTGTAAATTCTAATTTATACCAGGCATTCAGTTCATAAACATGTCTTACGAAGCTAGGGCAGGTGGAGAAGAGCTAGCCCTTCAGTAACATTCTTTCTTTCTCAACAAATGGAACATAATGCTATAGAACTTGAGTACAAGTTTTAAAATAGGCTCCTGGCAACCTTCCTGACTCTCACCCCCCCCCCACTGCTCACACCCCTTTCTGTTTTTCATTCATAGGTAAAGTTCTTCCAGGAGTCGATGCTCTCAGCAACATCTAAAGCCAAAAGAACAAGTTGAATTCTCGTGCACACATACGTCAAGAGTTTCACTCTTGTGTTTTAGAACATTCAAAATGTAATTGTTTGTCTCAATACTGTATATGACAAAAATGAGCTTCATGGTGTCTTGTTTAATATATATATTATATATATAATCCTAAAATATTTTGTTTAGTATTGTCCAATTCCTGCGTAATCAGTTGTCTGTCATAATGTTGAAGCAGTTTTCCAAGGAATTGATGTCTTTTATGAACTGTAGCTCACAGATGTCCCAAAGTAAGTTTACATTTTCATTTTCACTGGAGATGGACTGAAATGACTGCTGAATAAATAAACATGCACACGCACTGGATTCTTTTATTTAGAAATGGAGATTGGGTAAAGGAGGCAGCAAAATCCTGATTTATACTTAACTTCCTCTGATATTAATTAACTTCCTTGGACATCTGAACCCAGCTTGTTTTCTACAGAAACATACGAAAAATGATTGGAAGGAAAAGATAGGTCCATCCAGCCCCAATACATCACAATACATATACTCCCCAACCCCACCCAGAGCCATGTGATCTCATGGGAGAAGGAGAAAAACTATGTAAAAACTCAGGCCAATTTAGAGGAAAAGAACTGGAGAATTTCTTCCTAACATCCCCACCCCTGCTCCCCAAGCGATCAAAACTAGTCCAAGAAACCACCTATCCCTGATTCATGTTATGAGGTGATCTCCACCCCAATCAGAAACGAATCGGGCTCTTGCTTGAAGAAATTTGGCAAATCAATGATCACCCTTAACCTCATGAGTGTGTAGTCCTCTATTCTCGAGGAAAAGAACCTCCTCCAAGCATCAAGCCTAGTTTTGCCCTTGTATAGCTTGTAAAAATGATTCCTGGTCCTCCTTACCTATTCAGTTAAACAAACATTATCTAGTCCCCTCATCAGGTTACAAACCTCAGTCAAATCATCCTTAAGTCTATTGTTCTCCAAAGAATCTCTTCAAGCATATCTGGGTATGTTTTAAACTGGGAAGTAAGCTTGTACCCCACTTTTGCATCCTTTCTAAAGTCTCTATCACCTATCATCTAAGGAGACCAAAACTCAACACAATATTCTAACAGATTGAATTAAGGTATTGCACAAGGAGAACAGAGTATACTTTGTTTTATAGTGAATTGTCCGGTAGAAGATTTTGGGCAAGAGATGCAGAGGGAATATGAGGAAGAACTTCTTTACGCAGTGGGTGGTAATGACCTGGAACTCGCTGCTTACAAGGATGGTGGAAGCAGAGACAATCAATGACTTCAAAAGGAAATTGGATTGCCACTTGAAGGAAATAGACTTGCAGGGCTACAGGGATCGAGCAGGGAGAGTGATTGAATGGATAGCTCTGGAGAGCCGGCAGGGATTCTGAACCGAATGGCTTCCTTCTCTGCCATAAATAACTTTGACTCTATGTAAATACACCCTAGTACCTTATTAGCTTTAGCTATAGCTTCATGGCATTGGCAATGAACTTTTAGCAATTGATGCATTAAAATGTCCAGTTAGCTTTCACCACTAGCTGTAGCTCTTTACCCTGAAGGGTCCATGCATGTTCAAAATTTAACCTGCTCATTTGCATAACACTGCACGTTGCTAGGTTAAATGTCGTTCTTAAGTGATGAGCCCCACCCTACCCAGTATGTCTAGATCAGTTTGTAGTTGTCATGCATCCTCTAATCCTAGCTCTTGCACAAATCTTGGTTCTGGAATATGATTTTATAGGCTGATTGCCCTAGTGGCCATTTTTCTTAAAAAAGCCTTCATCAATGCAAAAACTGAAACATTTACAACCATCTTCAGCCAGCAGGGCAGTGTGGATGATCTTTCTTGTCTTGTTCCTGAGGTTTCCCACCCCCCCCATCACAGATGATCATCTTAAACCATTTCAAATCACTCCATGTGATTGCAAGAAACTGCTCAGTACATTGGACACAGCAAACACTTCAGGTCTGGACAGCATCCTGGTTGTAGTGCTCAAGATTTGCATTACAGAACTAGCCACACCTGTAGCTAAGCTGTTCCAATATATCTACAATATTCACATCAATCTGAGAGTGTAAAGGTTCACAGGCGTATGCTCTCCAATTAGAAGCAGGACAATTCCAATTCAGCCAATTATGGCCTCATTAGCCTACTCCAAATCATCAATAAAGTAGTCAACAGTACTATCATGTAAGACTTACCAATAATCTGCTATTGATGCTCAGTTTGGGTTGTGCCAGAAACACTTGGTTCTATAACATGGAAACAAGACCTGAATTCCAGATGAGACGAGAGTGACTGCCCCAACATCAAGTCAGCATTTGACTGAGTATAGTACCCATGAGCCCAAATAAAACTGAAGTCTGTGATGATCAAGGGAAAACTCCAGTTGTTGGAGTCATACCTGAGACAAAAGAAGATGATCGTGGGTAGAAATAGTGAAAAATTTATGGCACAGGAGGCCTTTTGGCCCGCTGTTTGTGCCGGCTGAAAAAGTTATCAACTATTCCCAACTTACAGCTCTTACTGTGTAGCCATGTAGGTTGTGGCACCTCAGATATTTTTTTAATGTGATGAAGGTTTCTGCCTCTACCACCCTTTCAGGCAGAGAGTACCAGACCCACACCACCTTCTTAGGCAGTTCCTCGGGAACGAGGATGACTTTCTTCCACTCCAGGGTTGTGGGTCCTTGGGTGACTGAATAGTCCAATTCTGGATCTTCACACTCTGCCACAGGTGGGGCAGGTCGTTTTTGGTGAGGCGAGTGAATGGGATGCTCGAAATTCCGAACGCTCCTGCTGTTTACACTTAGTCGCTGCCTGGGCACATTGATGTTGTTTGAACTGGCTGGCACCTTCGCGAATGCTTCTTCATTTTGGGTGGTCTCGGGCAAGAGATTCCTACGAATCAGTGCAGATGTCACATTTTTTCAGGGAGGCTTTAAGGACATCCTTGTTGCGTTTTCTCTGCCCTCCTGGTAGCCTTTTGCGGTGACTGAGCTCGGAGTAGAAAGCTTGTTTTGGGAGTCTTGTGTCCGGCATGGCGCACGGTGTGGCCTGCCTAACTTGGCTGACCAGCCATGACCAGTGTCTTGATACTGAGGATGTTGGGCTGAGAGAGGATATTAATACATTGGAGTACCTATGCTGCCACTGAATTTGCAGGATCTTGCGGAGGCACTGCTGGTGATATCTCTCCAGGGCTTTGCGATGTCTGCTGTACAGTGTTCGTGTTTCTGATGCATACAGGAGGGCAGGTAACACTGTGGCCCTGTAGACCATGAGCTTGGTGCCAGGTTTGAGGTCTTTGTTGTTAAACGCTCTTCCTCAGATGAGCCAAGGCTGTGCTGAGTTTCATTGTCGTTTTCTACCCTTGCTGAGAGGAGGCTCTCAAGGTATGGAAAGTGATCCACATTGTCCAGTGGTTCACCATGGATCTTGAGAGTTGGGGGGGCAGTGTTGCACTGTGGGAGCAGGCTGGTAGAGGACCTTTGTCTTCCGGGTGTTTAGCTTAAGGCCCATTCTTTCATACCCGCACCAGCCTCTGGGTGAAAAAATTACTCAACTCCCCTCAAATCCCTCTACTGATTCCTTTAAATCTATGCCCCCTTATTATTGACCACTCTAACAGAAATGGATCTTTCCTATCTACTCTTGGTTTCATAACTTTATGCACCTCAATTAAATTTCCCCTCCTCCTCCTCTGCTCCAAAGAAAACAACCCCAGCCTGTCCAAACTTTTCTCATAGTGGAAATTCCCCATTCCTGGCACTATCCTCGTAAATCTCTAATGTGATCACATCCTTCTTGTAATGCAGTGACTAGAACTGTAAACAGTATTCTGGTTGTGGTCTAATTCATCTTCTGTAAAGTTCTAGCATGATCGTTCTTATCTTATATGCTATGCCTCGGCCAATAAAGGAAAGTATCCCATATGCTGCCTTAACCACCTTATCTACTGTCCTGCTACCTTCAGGAATTTGTGGACATGCACTCCAAGGTCCCTTTTCCTTTACATTTCTCAGAATCTTATAATCTATTGTGTATTCTCTTTCCTTGTTTGTCCTCCCCAGATGTATTACCTCACATACAAGTGCAGAACATGCAACACCTCCCCTTTCACCTCTTCCCTTCCCACTGCCCCAAATACTCCTTCCAAGTGAAACAGCGATTTACTCGTATTTCTTTCAATTTGTTATACTGTATTTGCTGTTCCCTTTACTTTGGGGATACTAAATGCAGACTGGATGACCGCTTGGCGGAACACCTCCATTCAGTCCGCAAGCGAGACGCTGAGCTTCCTGTCACTTGTTATTTCAATTCTCCACCTTGCTCCCACTCTGACCTTTCTACCCTTGGCCTACTACAGTGTTCCAGTGAAGCTCAAGGAGCAGAACCTTATCCTTCGACTGGGCACATTACAGGCTTCCGGATTCAACATTGAGTTCAATAATTTCAGATCACAACCTCCATCTCCATTATTTTTATTTTTGCTTTTTTTTTTGTTGATTTGTTTTCCCCAACCCTCCCTCTCCCCCCCCCCCCCCCCCTTTCTTAGTCTCTACTTTAGCTGACAAGAGAGACATTATGTCAAAGCTTTTCGTCTTGCATTCATCAGGACAATCTGCAAGAATACCAATGTAAGGGAAAACAACAAATTTATACCGTATGAGAAGAGAGTGCTGATTGGTTGGCAAGTGAACTCTGGTGGCGGTGTTGCCATGGTGAATGCACCAGTTAACCATAATTGACAGTTAACTGCAAAACTTTGTTTGAAATTTAAACTAGGCAGCTAGACTCTGGTCAAAGCATTGCCCTGAGGAATGAACCAGCAAATGGCTGTTGCTTATTTTGTTTAGCTGAAATAGGTGCAATGTTTGTACCTAAACTTTGCAAAGAATAGGGCTCTGTATATTAATATATGTAGCTTCCAGTACATGCAAATGCACCACACTATGAGCCCTACTGATAATCTTACATTGATTGTCAGCATAATTTTTAGCACACTGAGAATTATTTGGCAAATGTTGTCCAATCGCAGAATCGCATCTAAGTTGGACACTGTGTTTTGAGTTTTGCAAGCACGGGCTGGTTGGGTATAGCCTGTACCTTGCCCGTTGGGAACAGTAGAAGGGACATGCTTGATACGATCTGCCAGTCTTTGGGACGTATGGCCTATATACCTAGCATCACACTGGCATTGAAATTCAGGGATCACATTACTCATTTGTATGATAGGCAGGACATCTTTTTGGCTTGACGGCAGCATCCTGTTAGTGGTGAACACCACATGTGTTGCTACTGCTTAGTAGCGGCATGAAACACTAGCCTCACCTATTGCTCAAATTTTTGGGATACATTACCCTCCCAGGGTAATTTGTGGTAGACTGGGCACCTTTAAGGGCCAAAAATCATGGCCTTAGGCCCGTTCATAAGTTTGCGCGATATACAGTGAGAAATAATCTGATCAGGGTAGCCATTGTCACACAGGATGCCTTAGATTCGCCCTATTTCAGCATCAAGCTTGCATGGTGAGCAAATGGCTTGGACCCTATTTACAAGGTTGCCGATAAGGCCAATCTTATAGCGCGTGGAACTGTAAGAATCCCAACGCGTGTATTGACCAATGAAGGTAGGTTTGCGGTAAACCGTGGTAGAGAACTCTTTAGCATATTTCTCAACTAGTACATTAAGGAAAAGGAGCCCATTTCAAAGGTGAATTTGAGCACAGGATGGAGCCCATTAAGATGTGTAAGGAAATTATTGCACACAGTTGTGGATTCAAATATAGAGGGATTAATGCCCCACCAGATCCTTCTTCCCCTTCACTTCCCTCTGACCCCACCCCTTCTGATCTGACCCCTTGCCATGTATTCACGGTACCCTCTGACTTCCCCTCTCTGATGCTGAACATTCTGTACTCAGCAAAGGACTTATTTTTATCCCCTTATGCCCCCACCTCAATGAATTTTGCGCTCGGCATGACATCGAGCTCTTCTTCTGTTGCCTTTGCCTCCGGGCTCACTTCTTTGACCAGGAGTCCTCTTCCCCCCCACCAGCAGACCCATTCACCTGCCTCCAGCATTCTCCCTCCACCTGGACCCCTCCCTCTGGCCGATTACCCACTCTTGATCTTTTCATTGAAAACTGTCGGCGAGCCATCAGCTGTCTCAATTTCTCTGTCCCCCTCACTCACTCTAACCTGTCTCCCTCTGAACTTGCTGCATTCCGTTCTCACAGGTCTAACCCCAACATTATCATCAAACCTGCAGACAAGGTGGTGCTGTTGTTGTTTGGTGTACTGACCTCTACCTTGAAGAGGCTCAGCGCCAACTCTCAGATGCTTCTTCCTACCTCCCTTGGACCATGACCCCACCACCGAACAACAAGCTACTGTCCAAGCTATCTTTTCTCCCCTGGTCCAGTCGTTTCCCACCTACATCTGTGACTCCTGACGCCCTATGTCATTTTGACAATTTCCAGTTTCCTGGCCCCAACCGCCTCCTCTTCACTATGGGCATCCAATCTCTCTACACCTCCATCCCCCACCAGGACGGTTTAAGGGCTCTCCGCTTCTTCCTTGGACAGAAGCCCAACCAGTCCCGATCCACCACCACCCTCCTCCGCCTGGCTGAACTTGTTCTCACATTGAACAACTTCTCCTTCAACTCCACTCATTTCCTTCAAGTAAAAGGTGTTGCTATGGGTACCTGCATTGGTCCTAGTTATGCTTGTCTTTTTGTGGGATATGTCGAACATTCCTTCTTCCAGTCCTACTCAGGCCCCATCCCCCAACTCTTTTTCCGGTACATTGATGACTGTATCGGTGGCATTTCCTGCTCCCGTCCCGAACTGGAAAACTTTATCAACTTTGCTTCCAATTTCCACCCTTCTCTCACCTTTACATGGTCCATCTCCGACTCTTCCCTTCCCATCCTCGACTTCTCTGTCCCCATCTCTGGGGACAGGCTATCTACTAATATTCATTATAAGCCCACCGACTCCCACAGCTACCTTGACTACACTTCTTCACACCCATCCTCCTGTAAGAGCTCCATTCCATTCTCCCAGTTTCTCCATCTCTGATGCATCTGCTTTGATGATGCAACCTTCCACGACAGTGCTTCTGATATGTCTTCCTTTTTCCTCAACCAAGGATTCCCCCCCCCCCCCCCCCCCCACTGTGGTTGACAGGGTCCTCAACTGTGTCTGGCCCATTTCTCATACCTCTAGCCTCACCCCTTCCCCTCCCTCCCAGAACCACCAAGGGTTCCCCTTGTCCAACTTTCTATTCCACCAGCCTCCACATCCAAAGGATCATCCTCCACCATTTCCACCACGTCCAGTGTGATGCCACTACCAAACGCATCTTCCCCTCCCCTCCCCTGTCAGCATTCCAAAGGGATTGTTCCCTCCATGACATCCTGGTCCATTCCTCCATTACTCCCACCACCTCGTCCCCTTCCCACCGCACTTTCCCGTGCAATCACAGGAAGTGTAATACCTGCACTTTTACTCCTCTCTCCTCGCTATCCAAGACCCCAAACACTCCTTTCAGGTGAAGCAGCAATTTACTTGTACTACTTTCAATTTATTATACTGTATTCACTGTTCACAATGTGGTCTCCTCTACACTGGGGAGACCAAATGCAGATTGGGTGACCACTTTGCGGAACACCTGCACTCAGTCCGAAAGAATGACCCCAAGCTTCCAATTACTGGCCATTTCAACACACGCCCCTGCTCTCATGCCCACATACCTGTCCTGGGCTTGCTGCAGTGTTCCAGTGAACATCAACGCAAGCTCGAGGAACAACATCTCATTTACCGATTAGGCATGCTACAGCCTGTCGGACTGAACTTTGACTTCAATAATTTCAGAGCATGATGGGCCCCCCTTTTTATTTTCAGTTTTTTTTTCTTTTTTCTTTTAGTTTGTTTCATCATTCATTTTTCTTACCAAGTGCCTGCTCATTGTTTTTTTCATGTTTGTGCTTTGGGCCAGGGCTGTTAATTTTTCTGTCTATTAACGCCCTCTCTGCACTAACGCTTTGTCTTTCAGCACACCATTAACATACCATTTGCCTTTGCTCCATGACCTTCTGGTTAGTTATTCTCTGTGACCTTGTCCTATCAACACCTTGCCTTTTGTTATCTCTTGCGCCATTTATTTGCTTAACACCTATGACATTTCTAACCTTTGCCAGTTCTGATGAAGGGTCACTGTCCTCTCCACAGATGCTGCCAGACCTGCTGAGTATTTCCAGCATTCCTTGTTTTTGTTACAGAAAATATATCATCTATATATCGGAAATATGCAAGAGGTAGGAGGTTAGGTGTCATTTCCTCAAAGACACGTTTCTCATAGAACCCAACAAAGATGTTTGCAAGAGCTGGGCTTAAAGGGAATCCCATGGCAACACCATCTATTTGAGCATACATGGTGTCGTTAAAACTGAACTCAACTGCACAAATCTCTACTTTGTGTTTGGATGGCTGCTGTCCTGCCATTTACACCTCATCCAGACACATCCTTTATGTATTTACTTGGCTTTGTACCATGAAATGGTTTGTCACTTAATCTCTCATGCCTTCCACCCTATCACCAACCTTCCCTTTTGTTCTTCAAGGCTTCTTCGGCAACACCTCCCAAACCAGCTACCTCTACCACCTAGAAAGGCAAGGGCAGCAGATGCATTGGAAGAACGTCACCTCCAAGTTCCTCTCCAAGGTCCATATCATCCTCACTTGGACATTCACTGCTGTTCCTTCATTATTGGGTCAAAATCCTGGAATACTCAACCTAACTGCATCGGGGGAGCACCTTCCCCACACGAAGCTCAGCAGTTCATACAGAAGTCCCGCCATCACCTTCCCCAGGCAACTAGGGATAGGTAATAAATGCTGGTGACACCTGAAAATAAAAACTTTAAAGACTCTGTCTTTTTAACTTGATTGAAGAAATCTAAAAGATTTACATACGAATGTTAATCTGATGTGCATTTATTTTGATTCAATCTAAGGGTTTTTAAGATTGGTTTGAAATGCATATGCATTAATTGACTACATGAACACATTGTACAGACTCAATGTACTTTGAGGGTAGGAATAAAACACTCCGCTGTTTGACTGTTCCTCAAGGCCACCTGTGCGCTTCGTTTCTTCAGCCACAGAACAAGCCAAAACGCTCTCTCCTGCGACCGCGGGAAGTGTGTTGGAAGTTGTAGTCCGGCCGGGCAGGACGTGGGGAGACAAGAAGGGGAATTCAATCACTAAATGACTACAACTCCCAAGCTGCACTGCGGCCTCTGGCGCAAGCGCAGTAACAAGCGAATGTATCAGGTGAAAGCAACTGATGAGGGTTTGTTTTCTCACCTGGGTTTGGGAACTGTAGTGCAACCGAGCAGAGTACGGAAAGGTATGCGGGATATTTCAAAAGCAATTTTTTTTTTAAAAGGGGAAAATTACTCATAAAACGTGGATTTAGAAATGCAACAGTAACATTTTTTGCAGGGAATTGCATCTGCACTGGCCAGATACCTGGTGACAAAGAACGGACTTAATCGAACAGAGACGGAAAATGATCAGGAACTTGCAATGAATAAAATCGTTCAGATGTATCTGTGTTACAAAAGTATAAATACATGTTAGTGAAATGCATTCTTGTTACCTGTCTAGTTTTCAAATGAATTGTCAAGAAATATCAAAAATTGGACGAAATATGCTTCGACTGCAGCTGAGCTTCCAACTCCATTATCCTCTCTATCACTACTTTGTCTTTAACGTTGCTCGTCTCCGCCTCTATTTCAACCCATCTGGTGCTGAAACCCTCGTCCCGTGCATCCTCCACCCTGTGTGAACTTCAGCTCATCTGAAACTCAGCTGTCTGTCTCCCCTCTTTTTCCTGAGCTAATTTGGCTCCCAGTCTCCCACAACGCCATATTTAGAATTCAAATTATTGTCCAGTTTTTTTGACTTTCAAAATTACCATGCAGCCTCTAAAACGATATGTTCTTTACAAAAATGGATCTGCATCTTTCTTTTACATCTGTGCATGTGTAGACTGGAAGAATGATCCAATATGAGGCGGCACAGTGGCGCAGTGGTTAGCAGCGCAGCCTCACAGCTCCAGCGACCCGGGTTCAATTCTGGGTACTGCCTGTGTGGAGTTTGCAAGTTCTCCCTGTGTCTGCGTGGGTTTCCTCCGGGTGCTCCGGTTTCCTCCCACATGCCAAAAGACTTGCAGGTTGATAGGTTAATTGGCTATTATAAATTGCCCCTAGTATAGGTAGGTGGTAGGGAAATATAGGGACAGGTGGGGATGCGGTAGGAATATGGGATTAGTGTAGGATTAGTATAAATGGGTGGTTGATGGTCGGCACAGACTCGGTGGGCCGAAGGGCCTGTTTCAGTGCTGTATCTCTAAACTAAACTAAACTATGAGGTAATAGGCCTGTTACGTTTGCTTTGGGAAAACCCAGAGTAAAATGTCTGTACTACCAGAAAATGTCATTCTCATTTGTAAATTTGCATTATCTGTAGTCACTCTTGAATACCTTTTTCATGGAGAGAGATCTGGATGTGGGTTACCTTCTGGTTTTCTGTACTGGGCAAGGGAGGGAAACCTGTTTGGATGAAAAACTGTAGTTAATTTGTAAAACAGAATTAGTGAAGCAATCAATACTGCAATGCAGTTGACCCTTGATAAAATTCTGGGATGGATAACTGACTTTATAATGTTTTTAATGGCAACACTAACTGCTATCACCCTTGAAGTGGTTGATGGTCTCTATTCATAGGTTGAAGTATAAGATTGAATACTGAATTCACCAATTAGTATAAAGCACACTCCACTTCTTTCTGTGTACCATATAATTTGCATATTTTGCCTTCTAATATTCATTATTTGAACTGTCCAGAAGGTTCCTCAATGGGCTGGTGGGTAAAAGCCCAGTCTGTTGTAATATCTACCTGATCAGAAGATCCTGGTTTGACTCTGGTCTGTGCTCAGCTACCTGATGTTGGTGCGAAAGTTGCTGGGTCCTAGGCTTCCTTGCAGGGGAACTACCTTCCAGGGTTCCTGCTTCTACTTTGGATCCAGTGACACCTGCTAGAAAGTGCATGCATATATTTGTCAAGTTAGATAGGCTTGGACTTGGATATATTCCACATGTTTGAACAGCCTGCTGATCTTCAAGTTTGGGATTAAGTGATGAAGTATTCCCACTTGTGTGAAAGGCTTGGGGCTGCCTCCAACTGTGCCTTCAGGATAGGAAAGAAGAAAATTTGACACTTTTATTTAACATTCCTCTATCGTGACAGCAATCATGAAATTACACTTGCATTTTAATTTTTATTCGAAAGTGTGTGTATTTATTTACTTTTAGTTCTGGTAGCTGTCAGATCTACGCTGGAATGCAGAGCCTGAAATTAACTAAAGTCCACTATAGAGTCTTCTATAATGGGATTTTCTTTTCTGCTTGTTTTAAAAATAAGTTAAAGTTGATTGTTAAATATGACAGATTTGTTTCATCTTTCAGTGAGTTGAGGAAAGAGGTTGCTTCCTTTGATGGGAGCATACAGTCGCTGATGGAATGGCGTGCCTGTGATGTAGCCAACTGGTTGAATCGATCTGGCTTTCGACAATATGCACAGACATTTTTAGGTACTGGGAAAATTGTATTTTTTGAAACTTTGTATAGTAGTTTTTCTTTAGCTCCTTAAATAGAACAAACCTGCATATCCTTTGGAACAAAATTGCTATGAATTAGGCTATGTCTTTTTGGGAGTCAGTTTCCTGGGAGCCTGCTTCCTAGTTCCTTAAAAATCATGTATTATCAATGGGCCTTTTTAAAAAAAAAAAGCAATTACAACAAATTATGATTGACTTAATATCTTAATTTTTCTCTGCTTTTTGTATTGTTTTGCCAGTCATTTTTTTTTTATTCGTTCATGTGATGTGGGCATCTCTGGCTAGGCCAACATTTATTACCCATCCCTAATTGCCCTTGAGAAGGTAGTAGTGAGCTGCCTTCTTGAACCACTGCAGTCCTTGGAGTGTAGGTACACCCACAGTGCTGTTAGGGATGGCATGATTGAAAGAACTGGCATGGAGGATTGACTGAGCACAGCAATGCACTGAAGATCAATTGACATTTGGCTAAAGTGGTTTGATACTGAAATGCTTCGTCCATGTCTCCGCTATAAAGACGTCTGCAAACGCGACATGAAATCGTGTGACATTGATCACAAGTCGTGGGAGTCAGTTGCCAGCATTCGCCAGAGCTGGCGGGCAGCCATAAAGACAGCGCTAAATTGTGGCGAGTCGAAGAGACTTAGTAGTTGGCAGGAAAAAAGACAGAGGCGCAAGGGGAGAGCCAACTGTGCAACAGCTCCGACAAACAAATTTCTCTGCAGCACCTGTGGAAGAGCCTGTCACTCCAGAATTGGCCTTTATAGCCACTCCAGGCGCTGCTTCACAAACCACTGACCACCTCCAGGCGCGTATCCATTGTCTCTCGAGATAAGGAGGCCCAAAAGAAAGAAAGAAAGAAAGAAATGCAGTGCTTAAGTTGCCTTAGCTATAAGTTACTGTCATGAACTCTGGATCTTGGAACATGATTTTTTTTTTTAAATTGTGATTTTCTAAAAGTTCAAGTTGAGTCTGGAAGGTCAGGTGACCTCACTCCACTCTGCAAAAGGTTGCCAGGACAACAAAGAACGCAAATCAAAGACTGTCTTAAAATAGAGATTACAGTACTAACACCCGAAGGACAATGGATTTTGCTCTCCCAGACTTTTGGGTCGTAAAACAAGGAGTCGGTAATTCAGAAATAGTAGATGTACCATGCAGTTGTTAGCACCTGGGGATAATGGATGGCCTAAGTGGCTTTGTGAAACCAAACTTCTGGACTTTGCATTTTGGAGCAGAACAATAAACTATTGACTTCTGAGTCCAGATAAAGTTAACAGACTTTCTGAAGGCAAGCAGGCTGTAAGAGAAGAAATCAATGGGTGTGGCCTCAAGGCAGGCTGGAAGAAGGGAACTCAGCGGTTGCAGCCTCACAGAGAAGGAAGCAGCAGTGGCAACTTGCGAGAGAGAGGGGGAGAGGATACACCTACTCTCGGAAGCCTGTTACAGTAAAAGGCTGCAAAGACTTGAACCTATTTTGAGAGTTGAAGCTTTAGGAGGAGTAGAAGACCAGGATCACCAGGAAATGCCTTATTCACGGATGTCCAGGTTGCATGTGCTTGGAGAAGTGAGCGAAGGGAACATTGATTTTTGAAATAGTCTGGCAGATCCAACCCATTGCAACTGGGAGGACTATGGGACTTTTAACCATAAAGGATTTTGTCATCAGAGAGGACTGTAGAACGTATAAGTGTGGTATAATGTTTTCACATATTTTTTAATAAGTAAAGAAAATATCTGTAATTTGGGGTATCAGCTACTTACAAAGCATTATTCAGTTAATTGGGGATTTCTTTTAATTATAACAAAAGTCTTAAAACCTGAAATGTTGTGTAGGGGCGGCACAGTGGCGCAGTGGTTAGCACCGCAGCCTCACAGCTCCAGGGACCCGGGTTCGATTCTGGGTACTGCCTGTGTGGAGTTTGCAAGTTCTCCCTGTGTCTGCGTGGGTTTTCCCTGGGTGCTCCAGTTTCCTCCCACAGCCAAAGACTTGCAGGTGATAGGTAAATTGGCCATTGTAAATTGCCCCTAGTGTAGGTAGGTGATAGGAATATGGGATTACTGTAGGGTTAGTATAAATGGGTGGTTGTTGGTCGGCACAGACTCGGTGGGCCGAAGGGCCTGTTTCAGTGCTGTATCTCTAAAAAAAAATCTTGCATTTTTCACGGTGACAATCTCACTGGGGTCATAACAGTTATCTGTAATAATACTTCAACTTCCCTGCATTATAGCCTTAAGCAGAATGATAGTCACAAAAAGCACATTTTTTCAGGTGATGCCTACTTTAAATATTTTGAGACACCGCTATGCAGTTTTGAATTTAGTGTAGTTGAACAAAGACTGCGCAACTCAGATGGAGCAATCTGTTTTCTGTAGCATCTGATCCATTTTGCTGTGTTCGCTTCAGATCAGGACTAAGGCTTGATGCAGTTAAAGCCTTGCTCTTGAGATTTGTAAAATCCTCTCAAGTTGGAATCTTGCAATTGCTTCCTGCGTTCTTTGACTCCTGATGGTATACGTTTCTGTGTGCACCGTTCCATCTCCAGCATCATGTCCAATTTTTTAAGGTTTAATGTCTGCAGGCTATGTGTGTCCACACTGGATAGGAATCGGGAGTGAGGCTTTAATCTTGAACTTGGGACCTTCTTGGCTCAGTGCCATATTGCATGTTGAGTTGTTGGGGTTTGGATTGTGTTTTTGAGTGGTCAACGTCTGACACCAATCCCTTATCTCAGAAAGTATTAATACCTTGTAATGCATTTAAATATTAAGCTTTATTTTCCAGTTAATTATCAGGATTTACTGTTTGCATAATATATATACATTAGGATACAGTTGATAGATTACAATAAAACTACTCTTTGACCAGCAGAGGGTGCTAAAGATTTTGCAAAGCTGCGTCTGATGCTGGTGCATAAATGCTAACAGTCTGTCTGCAAAGGTACTTTGTCATGTCTGAAAACTGGACTTTTTTAAAAAGGATTATCTACCTTTTTGTCCTGGTAGAATTTTGTGGGATCTCCAAATTTGTCTCAACCGCAGAACACAAGGAGTAATAGAAAGAATGAAGCTTTATTCGTATTTCTTCACCGTGCAGGCATTATGTTGAGGCATAATTTATGAAGTCTCATGGGGTCCAGGGTGTACTAGCTAGATGGATAAAGAACTGGCTGGGCAACAGGAGACAGAGAGTAGTAGTGGAAGGGAGTTTCTCAAAATGGAGACATGTGACCAGTGGTGTTCCACAGGGATCCGTGCTGGGACCACTGTTGTTTGTGATATACATAAATGATTTGGAGGAAAGTATAGGTGGTCTGATTAGCAAGTTTGCAGACGACACTAAGATTGGTGGAGTAGCAGATAGTGAAGGGGACTGTCAGAGAATACAGCAGAATATAGATAGATTGGAGAATTGGGCAGAGAAATGGCAGATGGAGTTCAATCAGGGCAAATGCGAGGTGATGCATTTTGGAAGATCCAATTCAAGAGTGAACTATACAGTAAATGGAAAAGTCCTGGGGAAAATTGATGTACAGAGAGATTTGGGTGTTCAGGTCCATTGTTCCGTGAAGGTGGCAACGCAGGTCAATAGAGTGGTCAAGAAGGCATACAGCATGCTTTCCTTCATCGGACGGGGTACTGAGTACAAGAGTTGGCAGGTCATGTTACAGTTGTATAGGACTTTGGTTCGGCCACATTTGGAATACTGTGTACAGTTCTGGTCGCCACATTACCAAAAGGATGTGGATGCTTTGGAGAGGGTGCAGAGGAGGTTCACCAGGATGTTGCCTGGTATGGAGGGCGCTATCTATGAAGAGAGGTTGAGTAGATTAGGATTATTTTCATTAGAAAGACGGAGGTTGAGGGGGGACCTGATTGAGGTGTACAAAATCATGAGAGGTATAGACAGGGTGGATAGCAAGAAGCTTTTTCCCAGAGTGGGGGATTCAATTACAAGGGGACACGAATTCAAAGTGAAAGGGGAAAAGTTTAGGGGGGATATGCGTGGAAAGTTCTTTACACAGAGGGTGGTGGGTGCCTGGAATGCGTTGCCAGCGGAGGTGGTAGACGTGGGCACGATAGCGTCTTTTAAGATGTATCTAGACAGATACATGAATGGGCAGGAAGCAAGGAGATATAGACCCTTAGAAAATAGGCGACATGTTTAGATAGAGGATCTGGATCGGCGCAGGCTTGGAGGGCCGAAGGGCCTGTTCCTGTGCTGTAATTTTCTTTGTTCTTTGTTCCCCATATAGCATACATTTCCGGTGAGCACCACGTGTCCCTCCTTGTCACACTTCGGCTGTTACATTTGAGAAGTCACACCATGAACAATGCTAGTAGGAATAAAACTGCTACAGACTCTAGCTTCTATTTTAGAGTACTGTGAATATGCTTCTGCTGTTTATCTGACTACTGTGAGAAGTCATTAGGAAATTGAATTTCATATATAAAATTTACCTCCATCGTGTCATTAATTTGAATAATAAAATTAATATCTGCATTTAGAAGTTTGATTTCACTTTAAACAGGAGCCACGTCCTCCAATAATCCTCAACAGATAACCCAGGAATCCTTACTAACTGAATGCTAGGTGTTTTCTGGATGAATAAGAAATCATTCAAAAATACTCTCAGTAATGTTATATGTATTGAAAATAAATGCTGAAAGTTGGACTTTGGCTCATGTAGAAACCAGCTGCAATTTAAATGGTGCAATGTGTAGAGTTTCGGGAGCTGCAGATGGTATTGCAGAATTGTCAAGGAGGAAGTCCTACAATATCATAAAATGTTAGAGCACAGAAGGAGGCCATTTGGCCCATTGTGCCTGTACCAGCTCTCTGAAAGAGCTATCCAATTAGTCGCACTCCTTATAGATCAATACAAATGCAGTATAGTAAGAGATGAGGTGCAAGCTGTTTTTATATTGGGTTTATTGCAGTGCCAGGACCATTGGCTCCCCTTGTTCAGTTTGTTTAAAAAAAGGATCTTTCTGGCCATCAGCCTTAGTGAATCTGGCACGTTTACAGTGGGGTTGCCGTTGGCTGCGTGAAACTAACATCAGGAGCTGGCATTCCTAGTAACCCACTAAACCCAATATAACAGCAGTTTTTGTTTGCCTGTTCTTACAGTACTGTCAGTAATTAAGAGACAAGGAGCCCAGTGCAGTATTAAACAGTGGGTTGACCTTGGCACTTATTGAATGTGCAGTACTAAAACAACCTTATGGAAATTCCAGGAAATATGATTGATTTGTTTGCTTAACAGGAGTTTCAAAACTTGTTGACTAGTCTTTAGGTTAATCACTTTCAAATTCTGTTATGTGAACATCTGTCACTTTTGCCAAACCCTTCCCAACTGATGGGAGTGGCAGGCACGATAATTTTTTAAAAAATGTTTATGCTATCAACAATGTTGTGGATTCCAGGAAAACGCCTATGTGAATTTATACCCAAAAAATTGATATTGGGCATACTAGTGCTGAAAGTGGCATAGACTCCATCACTGGGGAGAGGAGAGACGATGAATCCTATTCTTCTCCCAAAATTCTTTGAGAATATGCTAAAACCCCTGGCCCCTCAAATGAAAGCAGAATTGGCTAATGCTCCTGTTTTATGCAACCTACTGATGCCAAATTACTGGAACAACATGGCTCAGCAATTGCAAGCCCATGAACTATATTTTCTGCCTAACCATGGCAATTACACAACAAATCTAGCTCTGTGTTCCCACCCACAGCTCTCTATACCTGATTGTGAACTGATTGGTAGTGCGAAGTTGCTGGAGAGTAAGAGAATGTAATCCCTTTTAGATTTTTTGCAATGTGTAAGGCAATTTCAATTCAACGTCCAGGTATCTAATTTAAACAAAAAAAATCTGCCCTCTTCTCCTGAAGACATTAAATTATGCTGTGGCATAGTTTCAGGAGTGAGGGCTAGCATTTGATTAAAAATGGTCATTCTTTCCCACGATCCTACATGGTGAATGCCAACAGGCTATTAAACTGTTTAGGATATCTTCCCCATGTGCAGTTTCTGGTGGAGGAAATGTCACTGGAGAAAGATCATGAGCAGAAACAAAGGCCCAGATTTTGCTGCCAAAGCAACAGTGAATTTAATGAGGCTCACTGTTATTAATGGCTAAGTTGTCCAGCAAGTTGTGGCGAGGAAAAAAATACCCTGTGTTGCAGATTGCCTCAAATTGCAGGACGATTTGAACCACTCCACCGTTGGACGCGTGCAAATGGCAATTTGCTCTCAACCACCCTGTGAGCAACCTGAAATTGCTGCACCTTTTTAAATGTGATTTATGTTCCTGCAACGCCATGCAACTTCTCCAGTCCTATCTTTTCCTTTGTCTCATAATCCAATATTTCTTCCCCTCCCTCCCCGCTTTGACTTTCTGCATCTGATTTGACCCTTACTCGCCCTCCTTGTCTATTTCTTTCTCAATCCTTAAATATCATTGTTTAAGGAGATAGACTATTGGTCTCATTGTTCACCAAGATCCCAGATGTCCCGTTGCCTGTGCCCTTTTCAGCTGCACTTCTGGTAACTTGCATGGCGGACATTTCCCTTCACCTTTCAGCTCAAAAAGAGTCTAACTAATGGGGCATGCCGTGCAATGACCCACTCCAGAAAAATCTGGGCCATAGTTTTTTTTTTCCCTCTACACCTTCCCTAGTCTAGGGCTACAGTGGCCATTTTTTCATCACAGTCCCAGCTGAAATCACGATGGATGGTCCCACTGGGAATTTTCTTGGATTGCATAGCTCAGAAAGAGCTCTCTAAATTTTCCTGCATGCTTGAATTTTGCTTGAAAAACTTCATATTAAAGTGAGAGATGTTGACTTGATATTTACAGGGATGGTGCGGGGTAAAAGCCGTCGGGGGTCTGCAAATGAAACCTGACCCGAGCCCGACAGAACCACATCCAACCCGGCCCGAGTTCTTTCATTTTTTCCCGCGCCCGACCTGACCATCAGTTAACCTAGCTTCCGTTTTTCACTTTGTTGCTTATCTGCACAAAAGCTTGAAAAAACTATAAGCAAACAACCTTTCAAGTCCAAAAAGTACATTAACGTTGGAGCCATGTACCAGACATGGTGATAGTGTGTCCAGTTGGACCTGAGCCCGAATGCCGGACCCAGAAGAGCGATCCGAACCCGCCACATCTTTCGTGCGGGGAAGCCAAACACAGTGAAAAGGCCTGGCAAAATGATGAGTTTTTGGATCCATTTCCCACCTGGCAGCTGGCCAAATTGATAGCCTGGCCAGTGGCTGGAAGAAAGATTCAGCAGGAGGGGGCCCCTTTTTTTTGGTTCCCAAAAATATACCTTATTCATAAAAATCTGTTTTAAAAAAAAAAATACAAAACAGTTCAAAACAGCACCAAGCTGACATTTCAGAAAGTGCAAAGGAAATCAGTTTTCTTCAATACGGGAGTGAGTTGCCTCACAACCCTTCCATTCCATTTTTACATGCCATGTACATTTTACAGCAAACCCATATCTAGTGTGTACAGCCCGAGGGGTTTCCCATGGGTCCAGCCCCTCAGTTCACTTTGGCGGGAGGACCTTACACAGTGGTCTTTCCCCATTGAGCCTTTGCAGCTGCTGCTCCTCAGCATGTAGTCCTGGACCTTGGAATGTGCCAGTTTGCAACACTCGGTTGTGGACAACTGGAAGACTCGCCCCACCTGGGAACCATTGGGGACGGTCCCTGGCAATCAGAGTGGGCGGCATAGGTCAGCCATCTTGGCAGGGGGTGGGAGAGAAGCTGTGAGTGACAGGAGGGAGGCCAAAGGCTTCCCTGAGGGCCTGGGGTGAATACTCAGTCTCTTGGCCCACAAGAGGGTGCTGGAAAAAGCACTTAACCTTGGGGAGCCGGCATCTCCTTCATCCTGCCAGCTTCCCGTCGCCTGGAAAACATGCAGAGCAGCAATGAATTTTAAATTGTGCTCACAATTGCACTGCGGGAACCCCATTGAAATATATTTATTGTGTTTCATCTCTCCACGGCAGGACTCACGGAAGCCACGATATCCACTGCCGCATAAAACAAAAAGGCAGTGCACATGTGCGCAATGTCTTGGGGATGCCGTATTTAAGGCGTAAAGCCCCGATCCTCTCCGGTCTGTTGTGGGGTGCAGGGTGTTAATATTGCCACCCTTGAACTATAAGAGCATTCCCATAAAATTTAACTCTGTTTAAACCAGCCTTTTTGGTTACCTTTTAATGCGATTTCTTTTTTAGGTGATGGAGCGGCCTAAGGCTCTCCCTGGGCTTGTTTCTGTCACATTAAGTTTGAAACATGATCCTGATTTGGAGAAGGCCTAGCTCCCAGCAATAAATCTCTTCAGCTGCTGCTCCGTCTCACTGTGCAGATGCTGGATTTGTTGCTACAGCAAACGCTTTTATCCTGATTAATCTCAACAAGTGCCTTTTGGAAAGAGTCAGGCAGAATCAGTTCCATAATAAACCTTCCATATTGTCACTTCAAAACACAGTTAATTATTATGTTTTAAAAAATGAAATGCAGTTTCACAATACCTGAAAAATACAAGGATTCTAAGTCCTGAATGTTACGGCTAAACTGATAGCTTATGTGAATACAATTCAGATCCAAACATGCAGTTTCAGTACATGAATTTCTTTCACATTATACTGTATCCTGATTTCAAGGCTCAAAACACCAAAAACTGTCACTTTAATACACAGGCTTATTTTGCTTTATCATTAGTATGTTAAGGAATTTCTAATGTTTATTGTTTTTTCCAAATGAGAGGATGAACTTATTGTGTGGTAAATGCATTATGACCTTGGAGAGACTCATGAAAGGTATTATGCATTGAATTCATCAACTTGGATAATGGCAGTGTTTGTGTGCAAGTAATTTACAGAAGTCCTTATCCAAACAAATTACTGTAACTTGATAAAAGATTCAATACATTTTAATTGTTGAATTTTGGTTCCTGCTTTTTAATTGGGACAAACCAAATCTAAGCTAATCAAATTGTTGCATTTTTCAGCTCCTGTAGTGACAATTTCATTTAGTTGTAATGTGTAGACCCATTCTTAATAGGTACAGATCCCTAGTGACGAAAGTGCATGTAGCGGGGAATGCTGGTTTCAGTTTCCTGGCTGCCTTTGGTTGCACCATTTCTGATTTGCCTCTATGCTCACTGTGGCGTGTTCTAATCCAGTTTCCAGCCAATTTTGGCATAAGCGCATCACTGGAAGTTTAGAGTGTACAACGGTCTAATTCATGCTATTTGTCACCAACATTGCTGTTGGGGAAAAAAATCCCAGCCAATATAAATGCAGTATGAGGGATTTTCTCTGTAGATTACACTGACATCTGGAAAAAATAAATTTAGAATTTTTTTTTTGTTTTGAACTTTAGGCTGGTTATTGCAATTTTGTTCCGCAGACACAATGACAGCATTTATAACTTGCCAGTTCCACTTTATGCTCTGAATACTGTGTACATCACACCTCTTTATAATCCAGCATCAGTTATCACACTCAGTCCTGCTTAATAATCTGTTTCAAAACAAAATACCAGCAGAAGAAATTTAATGTAGAGGAGTGTGAAGTGATACATTTTGATAGGAAGAATGAAGGGAGGCAATACAAACTAAAGGATACAATTCTAAAGGGGATGCAGGAACGGAGAGATCTGGGGGTATATATGTACAAATCATTGAAGGTGTCCGGGCAGATTGAGAAAGTGTTTAAAAAGGCATATGAGATCCTGGGCTTTAAAAAAAGAGGCATAGAGCAAAAAAGCAAGTAAAACACTGATTCAGCCTCAGTTGGAGTATTGTGTCCAATTCTGGGCACCATGGCTTTCAAAAGCGAATTGGATAAGCACCTGAAGAGAGAAAATTTGCAGGGGTGAGGGAAAGGGCGGGGGAGTGGGACTAGCCGAGTTGCTCTTGCAGAGAGCTGGCACGGACATGAAAAGCCGAAAGCTCTCCTCCTGTGCTATAACCATTCTATGATGCTATAAATAAAGTTGCCTAAATTTGATACTTTATTCATTCTTATATGTCTGATACTTAGAATGGAAGTTAAACCATGGGGATTCCTTTTCAAAAATTGAACTGTTGCAGAGAATTAGAATACAGTTAGCATTCTTATCTGTTTCTCTGTTAACTTCATTTTGATTTTATCCGCAGTAATTACTGATGATATTCGAGGACCAGTTTGTATAAGTTAAAACCACATGTGGAGAGAGAACTGAATTAACATAGAATTGAAATGATAATTGAAGCATTCTGGGTTAATGTATTTGCTGATATTCAAGAAGGAAAGTACACGGAGGTTACTATCAATTAAAAAAAAGTATCACTTCCTGACCTTTTGGGTATTGTAGGAAGGAAGTGGTAGCATGTTGAAATGGGAGACCTAACATAGTGATGTCTATGAGGAGGACTAAAATGAAGTGTATTTACATTAGAGGACTGCAGCCACTGGCAGATGCCTAGTTTTGTCTTTTCTTGGTGTAACTGATTTTTACCTATTTCATTTCATTTCCTTTCCCCTTGGTACCAGGCTCTGTCACGTCTTGCAGCAGTAGACCTGTAATGTGATCAGCACTTACTGTCTGAAAAGTATTATTTAAAAAAAAAGTAATTAGAGAAAAACAGGCTGAAATTTTAAGAAGCATTTTTCTCTTTTTGAAAAGGGTTTGGATTGTGAAACAGTCTTAATCATTTTGATATTCTGTTTTCAGAAAATGCTGTAGATGGACAAAGGCTTGTTGAATTGGACGATGCCCTTTTAGGTAAGAGAGGATTCATGTGAATGTGTGATAATCAGAGTACTTGGCCCCATTCTTATTTGCTAGAACTATAAGATGGTAGTACATCAGTTTCAGACTCTGCAAGGGAATCTGAGAAGTGCACAACACTGAAAAAAGCACTGGCCATTTTTTTTTTCTATTTTCTATTTTTACCTCTCCTGTTCTACAGGCACCGACCCATGCTAACATAGATACGGTTCTGTAAATGCACTCTGGTACTTTTTATCCAATTGGTTGTTGTTAATGCATAAAGAAGTGTGACTGTGGTAGAGTGACATCACCGATCTTGTCCTTCCCTTATTTTGATATAAACTACTTTCTGACAGTAAAACAGGAACACTGGCTGTTTTATTTTTGTTTTTGCTTTCCTCCTTGTTGGTCCAAAGATGCTGAGGCCAATTTAGCACCCGACCACTATGCCTGACTGATATCAGCTGACTCAGAACACAATGAAAATAAAATAAAATAAATGGTATTGCACCAAAGATCTTTTTGGTCTGTATGACTCCATTTTACACTGAGGCCTTCCTTATTGGCCCACTTGAAGCATTGGAGGGCTCCATATGAAATGCTTTTAACACTGACTATTGGATACTATCCTCCAGCTCAATGCATTTTGTTACAGCTATTTGGACCAATGTTGAGCACTCAGTTATTTGAGTTTGGAGGTATCAGCACCAGTTGTGGCTTTGTGCTCTTCTTTCAATGGAAAGGAGGGATAGATGTTCTGCTTCTTGCTTGATCCTCCTTTTGAGAGTGAGTGAGTGACAGTCAATCTGGTCATAGGTTATTGTTGATGCCACTTTGTAATTGGGCTATGAGAGTGGCCTGCAGTGACTCAACTCAGTTTCTTTCCTCATTCATGTGGGAAAAGAGGTGCTTGATTTCAGCTCTACATCATCCTGAAATGTTATGACTCATTGCATTATATAATTTCACTTTTTTTTGCAGAACTCGTGTATGGGGAAGCTAAACCATTTTTGAATAATCAAGTGTGATTATAAGATTTAATCCACTAGATACATTCAAATACAATCACTCATGAAACAAATGACTTGAACCCTGCAAAAGTGTATCCACGTTGAATGCAGTCTCAAAAATGTTTTGTTTTTAAGAAATATTCAGGCTTTCCAACTTTTCTGGGCTTTCCCATCAGTATATGTATCCATTCTGCTCACTGCTGACCTGTGTGTATTATGATTACCCAGTTTTCTTGCACTATACTTAGGTGTGTGACAGGTGGACTGTATGACTACATTGTGACATTCGACCAGGGGTATACTAGTGAGTAAGAGTAGACAACTCCATCTCAGCTTGCAGATTAAGCATGTTATTACCACAGTGTGAGCCATAAGGATGTCTGATGAGTGATCACAGTGAAAGTCAATGGCATTGGTGAGTACAGGAGTGTAGTGGTTATTTTACTGGATGAGTAATCATGCGGCCTGGACTACTAATCTAAAGACTGTGGGCTGAAATCCTACCATGACAGTTTGAGGATTTGAATTCAGTTTTTTTTTAAAGTCTGGAAATAAAATACTGCCATCAGTAAAAGTGACCACGAAACTGTCAGATTGCCATAAAAACCCAACTGGTTCACAAATTCCTTGTGGAAAGGAATCCTGTTGCTTTTACTCGGTATGGCCTATGTGTGACTCCCTATGTACAACCCTTAACTGCTCTTGACATGGCCTAACAAGCCACTTACTTGTATCAGACTGCTACAAGGTTCAAGGAGAAGGGCCACTGACACCTTTTCAGAACAACTAGGAATGGGTGATAAATGTTGGCCTGGTCAGCATTGACTACATCCTAAAACAAAATTAAAAACAAGTAATGCTGCGGTTGTAACTGTATAAACTGGAATATCTGGAAACTTACCAACTAACCTTCATGGGCAAGTTTTGTTGGGTCATCTATTTTCATACAGTAATTCAGTGAAGTGCCAGTTAGGAATTCTTCAGGGAATTCTGGTGACAAACTGCTCAAAGCTTGTTCTCAGTATTTATATAATCTGAAACCTCTATGTATTGCTGCCATTGTTGTCTGAATGGAAATGAACTGCGTAAATTGTTCAGCTTTCACATATAGGCCAGCAATATGATTTGTTTTGTAATGCATTTTCCCAGCCAACAGGGCAGGGGGCCTACCTGCCAGAAGTAACTTCTTTCTTCTATGTATGCAGCAGGTTGTGAACATGTAGTTATTTCTGTGTTGCCACTGGTGCCAGCACCAGGAGCCAAGGCACACAAAAACCTCTGTCTGATGCTGTTGTGTATAATATAAACTGTCAACACTAGAAGTTATTCTTACGAATTCTCAGGCTTTTTGCTTGACCTTTCAAAGGCATGCATTGCAGGGTGTTGTGGAAATACAGAAATACCTTCACAACTTGGGCAGATAAATAAAATCACCTGTCTTTGTAGAATTGAAAGTCAAATGAGTCGGCAAGGGAGCGGCCCTAGCTGGAAGGCTAAATATTACATCAGGCTGTTTTTTTTTCCCAGACAAATCGGAATGCGTCTGCTTCTGTGGCAAGTGATGGTGAAACCAGAATTAATGTGACTAGATTTGGTAATCCTGGGTATTTATCCAAGGACTAGGAAAACCAGCCTTAGTATACATTGGGAAGATCGATTTTTAAAATTTCAGTTGGAATAATTTCTGGGTCTTCCTAATTCCTCTGGAAAAAAAGACTTGCATTTATATAGCATTTTTCATGACCTCTGGATGTCTCAAAGCTCTTTACAGCCAATTAAGTACTTTAAGTGCAGTTGCTGTTGTAATGTAGGAAACTCTGCCCATGCTGCAGATATTTGAGCCCAGTCAGGTAACCTGCTGGCTATCGATATTGGAGATGAGAATGGCCTAAGTCTGTTTTTTTTAGAACTAGCTTTACCCTATGAAATACAATCAGCCACACAACATCCCCTGCGCAGGTCTTTTTTTTAAATGTAGAGAATATTGTATCCTTATTACAAAATATTCCTCTAGATCTTAATGCATCATGGAGGTCTTTGGTCAACTGAAGATACTGGTTCCCTTCTGGTTTGAGTTTACTTGTGCACCAACAGTCTCTTTATGTTCTGAATTGCTAAAATATTGTCATAGATTGACCCGATTAAATCTGTCTTTGCTCTTCAGTCTTCTAAATGGTTAAAAATGCCTGTGTTTAGCGAATCAATTCTCTTTCTCCCACCATGAAAATGGATGATGGGTTGAGGTCGAATTATGAGAATCCAAAATGTAATTTTAGAGCAGAGAAATGTAAAGATTAGATTGAATTTGACTTCTTGATTCTAAGTCAAAAGTGGAACAGAGACAGTTTGGGCAGAAAATAGTGTTCCAGCATTTTTATTAATTAAAATCATTTTCATTTTGTTTCAGATTTAGATTGATATTGCACTAATAAAGCCATTCCTGACATTTTGAGCAGTTTTATTAATATAGTGTTTGATTCAGTGAGCTAAAAAGTTATTGAAACCACCATCCCTGGGAGATGATCATTGCCAGAGACCTGCTGACAACCTGAGAATTAATATTCTTTCAGGCTTAATATCAATACAATCTATATTGCTCAAAACATCTGCTTCTCCATGTACCTATTGGGTCTATTAGCAGTGTTGGCAGGGTTCCAGATTGCAGAACTTATCTGCTGCTTTTAAATTTGGTTCAATGAAAACCAAAGACGATTACAGATGTGTCTAAAGCATTGCTTTGGGCTTCTAGGAAAGTGGATTTGAGTCCACAAACAGATCTGCCATGATCTTATAGAATGGCAGGGCAGGCTTGAAGGGTCGAATGGCCTACTCCTGCTCCTAGTTTGTATGTAACGTTCTAATTGAGCGATGAATGTGTATCAACTAAGCTATGGATGACACCTGGTTGAGGCTTTTGCTATCTGGCCCATGCCAAATAATGTTCCAAGACTATTTTGCTGCTGATTGGAACAAGTCAAATAGAAGAAAATAATTTGAAGAATCACGCAACTTTTCATAAAACTAATTTTTTAACATGTATTTAAATTAAGTAACTTTCCTTCTGTTCAATGACTTATGCAATTTTTTTCCTGTTGTGCTGACTCTGCCTGATTGCATTGAAATTATCTAAAATAACCTGCTATAACCTTAATAGATTCCAGCATTTTCCCTAAGACAGAAGTTAAACTAACTAGCCTGTAGTTTGCTGTTTTCTGCTTCCTCCTTTCTTGAATAGTGGAGTTGCATTCGCTACTTTCCAGTCTGATGGGACCTTTCCAGAATCTGGGGAATTTTGGACAATTAAAACCAAGGCATCCACTGTCTCAGCAACCACTTCTTTTAAGTCCCTAGGATGAAGGCCATCAGGAGCTGGGGACTTGTCCGGTTTTATTTTTAATAATTTTCTCAGTACCCTTCCCCTGGTGATGGTAATTGTTTTAATTTCCTCCCTCTCTTACAACTCTTGAGTCACAATTATTTCTGGGATGTTATTTGTATCCTCTACAGCGAAGACAGATGCAAAATATCTGTTCAATTCTTCCGCCATTTCCTTCTAAACTCCCCAGTTCCACTCTCTAGAGGACCAACAGTCACTCATTCTTTTCTTTTTGAAATACCTGTAGAAACTTCTATCTGTTTTTATGTTTCTAGCTAGCATTCTCTCATTATTCTTTTAGTCATTCTTTGCTGCTTTTTTTTTTAATCTGTCCAATCTTCTGACCTGCCACTACTCTTCACTGAATTGTACACTTTTTCTTTCAATTTGATACTATTTCTAACTTCCTTAGTTAGCCACAGATGGTGCGTCCTTCCCCTAGAGTCCTCCTTTCTCACTAGAATGTATCTTTACTGAGTGTTTTGAAATATCTCCTTAACTGTCTGCCACTGCATCTCTACGGACATCCCTTAACTTAATTTCACAGTTTACTTTAGCCAGCTCTGTCTTCAAAGCCTCATAATTACCCTTATAGGAACATAGGAGCAGGCCATTCAGCCCGTCGAGTCTGTCCCACCATTCAGTACAATCGTTGCTGATGATCCACTTCAATGCCTTTTTCACCCACACTATCCCCATAACCCTTTGTTATTGGTATTTAGAAATCTGTCAATCTCTGCTTTAAATATACTCAATGACTGAGCTTCCACAGCCCTCTCGGGTAGAGAATTCCAAAGATTCACAACCCTCTGAGTAAAGAAATTTCTCCTCATCTCCGTCCTAAGTGGCTTCCCCCTTATTTTGAAATTGTGTCCCCTGGTTCTATCTCCTCAACCAGGAGAAACATCTTACCTGCATCTACCCTGTCTATCCCTTTAAGTATTTTGTAGATTTCAATGAGATCACTTCTCATTCTCCGAGTCTCTAGAGAATACAGGCCCAGTTTCCCCAATCTTTCTTTATAGGACAGTCCCGCCATCCCGGGATCAAGTCTGGTGTACTTTCGTTGCACTCCCTCTATGGGAATAATATCCTTCCTAAGATAAGGGGACCAAAACTGCACACAGTACTCCAGGTGTGGTCTAACCCAAGTTCTATACAAAAGAAGAAAGATGTCACTACCCCTGTATTCAAATCCTCTTGTGGAAAAAGGCCACATTACCATTAGCCTTTTGAATTGCTTGCTGCACCTGCATATTAGCTTTCAGTGACTTATTGACGAGGATACCCAGGTCCCTTTGTACATCTACACTTTTTAATCTCTTACCATTCAAGAAATACTCTACGCATCTGATCCTCCAACCAAAGTGGATAATCTCACATTTTTCCACATTATATTCCATCTCCCATGTTTTTGCCCACTCACTAAGTCGGTCCAAATCCCCTTGAAGCTGCTTTGCATCTTCTTCACCACGCACATTCCCACCTAGTTTTATGTCATCCGCGAACTTGGAAGTGCTGCATTTGGTCCCCATATCCAAATCATTGATATATATTGTGAACAGCTGGGGTCCCAAGTACTGATCCTTGTGGTACCCCACTAGTCACAGCCTGCCAACGCGAGAATGATGTGTTTATTCCTACTATTTTCTTCCTGTTAACCAATTCTTAATCCGTGCCAGTATATTACCTCCTGTTCCATGTGCTTCAGTTTTGCTAACCAACCTCCTGTTAGGGACTTTATCAAAAGCCTTTTGAAAATCTGTATACTACGTCCATCGACTCCCCTTTATCAATTCCATTAATAACACCCTCAAAAAAAACTCCAACAGGTTTGTCAAACATGATTTTTTTATTGGGCATAGTCAACATGGATTTATCAATCAGATTATTATCCAAGTGTCCATTTATCACATCTGTCAATCTCTGCTTTAAATATACTCAATGACTGAGCTTCCACAGCCCTCTCGGGTAGAGAATTCCAAAGATTCACAACCCTCTGAGTAAAGAAATTTCTCCTCTAGAATAGATTCTAGCATTGCTCCTACTACTGATGTAAGACTAACAAGTCTGTAGTTCTCTGTTTTCTCTCTCCCTCCCTTCTTAAATAGTGGGGTGACATTTGCTACCTTCCAATCTGCAGGAACCATTCCTGAATCTATAGAATTTTGGAAGATGATCACTAATACAGCCACTATTGTCATAGCTACCTCTCAACACTCTGGGATGTAGAATATCAGGTCCTGGGGACTTACCAACCTTCAGCCACATTAATTTCTCCAATAAAACCTTCTTGCAAATACTAATTTCCTTCAATTCCTCATTCTCCCTAGTCCCTTGGATCTCTAATTCTTGGAAATTTCTTGTATCTTCCTCAGTGAAGAGAAACACAAAGTAATCATTTAGCTTCTCTGCCATTTCTCTATTCCCCATCATAAGTTCTCCTGACTCTGCCTGTAATGGACCCACATGTGTCTTAGCCAAATGTTTCTTTTTTAAAGTACCTATAGAAGCTTTTACAGTCCGTTTGTTGTTTTGCTAGTTTACATTCATATTCTATTCTCCCTTTATCAGTTTCTTGGTCCTCCTTTGCTGTATTCTAAAATCCTCCCAATGCTCGGGTTTACAACTATTTCTGGCAACTTTATAGGCCTTTTCATTTAATCTTCTACAATCCTTAACTTCCTTTGTTATCCACAGTTGACTGCCTTTTCATTTGGGGTTTTTGTACCCTGAAGGAATGTATAGTTGCTGTAAACTATGTAATAATTCTTAAGACTATCCATTGCCTATGTAGTATCATAACTTTTAAAATTTATTTTCCCAATTCACCTCAGCCAATTTTCCCCTCATACCTTCATAATTTCCTTTGTTCAAATTTAACACCCTGGCTTCAGATTGAACTACCTCACTTTCAAACATAGAATTTTACAATATCACATTATGGTCACTCATCCCTAAAGGTTCTTTTACAAGAGTATTAATTAATCCTTTCTCATTACATGGCATGAGATCTGAAATAGCCTGTTCTCTAGTCGGGTCCTCAACAGACTTACCTGAAGACAGGAGTGGCGGCGGCTGGCGGAGCTGCTCTCCCTCTCGACGTGTGCTGAGACTTGGGGGGAAAAAAACTTAGTGACATCACGGGAAATATGAGTGATGTTAGTGCATTTAAATAGCTTAAAAAAAAAGGGGAAATTTTTTTTAGTTGAAAAAAAACCTCTGATGATAAGGTGAGTACCACTAAAGTGTTTTTTTTAATTCAGTGTAACTTATTAAGGACTTTAGATTGTAGTGGGTAGAACAAGGCCCCTAGTGTAATTAGTATTTTTTAATTAAGGGAGTAACTAATTAATCTAAGGGTAAGTCATGACAGGAGAGCTCAGCCCCGTGATATGCTCCTCCTGTGCTATGTGGGAAATCAGGGACACTGCCAGTGTCCCTGACGACCATGTGTGCAGGAAGTGTATCCATCTGCAGCTACTGGCTACCCGCATTACAGAGTTGGAACTGCGGGTGGATTCACTGTGGAGCATCTGCGATGCTGAGGACATCATGGATAGCACGTTTAGTGAGGTGGTCACACCGCAGGTAATGGCTGCACAGGCAGAAAAGTGATGGGTGACCACCAGACGGAGTAGTAGGCGCAGGCAGGTAGTGCAGGAGTCCCCTGTAGCCATCCCCCTCTCAAACAGATATACCGCTTTGGATACTGTTGGGTGCAGGGGGGGAATGACCTCCCAGGGGAAAGCAGCAACAGCCAAGTTTGTGGCACCATGGAGGGCTCTGCTGCACAGCAGGGGAGGAAAAGGGGTGGAAGAGCTATAGTGGTAAGGGATTCTATCGTAAGGGGTGCAGATAGGCATTTCTGTGGCTGCAAACGAGACTCCAGGATGGTATGTTGCCTCCCTGGTACTAGGGTCAAGGATGTCTCAGAGCGGCTGCAGGACATTCTGAAGGGGGAGGGTGAACAGTCAGAGGTCGTGATACACATTGGTACCAATGACATAGGTGGAAAGAGGGATGAGGTCCTGCAACAAGAATTTAGGGAGTTAGGTAGAAGATTAAAAAGCAGGACCTCAAAGGTTGTAATCTCTGGAGTACGCCCTGTGTCATGTGCTAGTGAGTATAGCAATAGGAGGATAGAACAGATGAATGCGTGGCTGAGGAGATGGTGCAGGAGGGAGGGCTTTAGGTTCCTGGATCACTGGGTCTGTTTCTGGCAAAGGTGGGACCTGTACAAGTTGGACGGGTTGCATCTGAACCGGAACGGGACCAACATCATTGCTGGGAGGTTTGCTCGTGCTGTGGGGGTGGGGGTGGGGGGGATGAGATATAGAGTGGAGGTACAGTAGGGGGTGAGGCACAGTCAAATATGGAAGAGAAACTGAGTCAGTCTGGAAGGCAGAGCAAATATGGACCTGTTAAGGCACAAGTGAAAAATGCAAGGCTGGATTGCATCTATTTTAATACAAGGAGTCTTAATGGTAAGGCAGGTGAATTGACGGCGATGATTATGATATTATTGCTATCACAGCGACATGGCTGAGGGAGGGGCAGGACTGGCAACTCAATATTCCAGGGTATATAATCTTCAAGCGTGTTAGGGGAGGGGATAAAAGAGAAGGTGGTATTGCACTTTGATCAAGGAGTCAATTGCTGCAGTAAGGAGGGATGATATCTTAGAAGTTTCCTCAAATGAGGCCATATGGGTAGAACTTAAAAAAAAAAAAGGGGGGGCAATCACTTGGCTGGGCGTGTTCTCTAGGCTTCCAAATAGTCTGGGAGAGATAGAGAAACAGATATGTAGGCAAATCTCAGAAGTGTAAAAATAATTGGGTAATAATAGTAGGGGATTTCAACTTACCTAATATCAACTGGAATAGTCTTAGTGCAAAAGGCTTAAAGGGGGAGGAATTCTTAAAATGCATACAGGAGAGCTTTTTGAGCCAGTACGTAGAAAGTCCTACAAGAGAAGGGGCAGTACTGGACCTAATCCTAGGGAATGAAGCTGGACAGTGGTATCAGTGGGAGAGCATATCCGGGATAGTGACCATAACTCTAAGATTTAAGGTAGTTATGGAAAAGGACAAAGACGGGCCAGAAATAAAGGTACTGAATTGGGGGAAGGCCGATTTCAATTTGATAAAACAAGATCTGGCCAAAGTGGACTGGGAACAGCTACTTGTAGGAAAGTCTCCAGGCCAGTGGGAGACATTCAAAGAGGAAATAGTGAGAGCTCAGAGCCAACATGTACCCTTTAAGGTGAAGGGTAGGACCAACATGTCCAGGGAATGCTGGATGTCAAGGGATAGAGAATTTGGATCAGAAAAAAAAAGGAGGCTTATGGCAGATTCGGAGCGCTGAAAACAGCAGAGGCATTAGAGGAGTATAGAAAGTGTAGGGGGGCTACTTAAAAAAATAATTAGGAGAGTAAAGTGGGGATATGAAAAAACATTGGTGGTCAATATAAAGGAAAATCCCAAGGCATTTTATAAGTATATCCAGGGCAAGAGGATAACCAGGGAAAGAGTAGGGCCCTTTAGGGACCAAAGTGGCAATCTGTGTGTGGAGCCAGAGGACATAGGTGAGGTTTTAAATGATTACTTTTCATCTGTTTTCACTGTGGAGAACGATGATGTAGGTGTCGAGATCAGGGAGGGAGTTTGCGATTATACTTGAACATATTAACATTGAAAGGGAGGAAGTATTAGCTGTTTTAGTGGGCTTAAAAGTGGATAAATACCCAGGCCCAGATGAGATGTATCCCAGGCTGTTATGTGAGGCAAGGGAGGTGATAGCAGGGGCACTGACACAAATTTTCAGATCCTCTCTGGCCACGGGAGAGGTGCCAGAGGACTGGAGGATGGCAAATGTGGTACCATTATTCAAGAAGGGTAGCAGGGATAGACCAGATAATTACAGGCCGGTGAGTCTAACATCAGTGGTTGGGAAACTATTGGAAAAAATTCTAAGGGACAGGATTAATCTCCACTTGGAGAGGCAGGGAATAATCAGGGATAATCAGCATGGCTTTGTCAGGGGGAGATCGTGTCTAACTAACTTGATTGAATTTTTCGAGGAGGTGACTAGATGTGTAGATGAGGGTAAAGCAGGTGATGTAGTCCGTATGGACTTCAGTAAGGCTTTTGATAAGGTCCCGCATGGGAGATTGGTTCAGAAGGTAAGAGCCCATGTGATCCAAAATTGGCTTGGTGGCAGGAAATGGAGGGTGATGGTCGAGGGTTGTTTTTGCGAGTGGAAGCCTGTGACCAGTGGTGTACCAAAGGGATCCGTACTGGGACCCTTGCTGTTTGTAGTGTACGTTAATGATTTAGACATGAATGTAGGAGGTATGATAAGTAAGTTCACAGATGACACGAAAATTGGTGGTGTAAATAGTGAGGATGAATTCCTTAGATTACAGGACGATATAGATGGGATGGTAAGATGGGCAAAGCAGTGGCAAATGGAATTTAATTCTGAGAAATGTGAGGTGATGCATTTTGGGAGGACTAACAAGGCAAGGGGATATACAATGGATGTTAGGATCCTAGGAAGTACAGAGGGTCAGAGGGACCTTGGTGTACCTGTCCATAGATCACTGAAGGCAGCAACACAGGTAAATAAGGTGGTTAGGAAGGCATATGGGAAACTTGCCTTTATTAGCTGAGGCATAGAATATAAGAGCAGGGAGGTTATGATGGAGCTGTATAAAATGCTAGTTAGGTCACAGCTGGAGTACTGTGTACAGTTCTGGGCACCACACTATAGGAAGGATGTGATTGCCCTGGAGAGGGTACAGAGGAGATTCACCAGGATGTTGCCTGGGCTGGAGCATTTCAGCTATGAAGAGAGACTGAAAAGGCTAGAGTTGTTTTTCTTAGAGCAGAGAAGGATGAGGGGGGGGACATGATTAAGGTATACAAAATTATGAGGGGCATTGATAGGTTAGATAGGAAGAGACTTTTTCCCTTAGCGTAGGGGTCAATAACCAGGGGGCATAGATTTGAGGTAAGGGGCAAGAGGTTTAGAGGAGATTTGAGGAAAAAAATTTTCACCCAGAGTGTGGTTGCAATCTGGGACACACTGCCTGAAGTGGTGGTAGAGACAGGAACCCTCACAGCATTTAAGTAGTATTTAGATGAGCACTTGAAACACCATAGCATACAAGGCTACGGGCCAAGTGCTGGAAGATAGGACTAGAATAGTTAGGTGCTTGATGGGCCGAAGGACCTGTTTCTGTGCAGTATAACTCTATGACTCTATACTGCTCCAGAAAACCATCCCTAACACTCCAGAAACTCATCCTCCACAGCATTAGTTCTCATTTGGTTTACCCTGTTTAATGTAGATTGAAGTAACCCATGATTACTGTATTATCCATGCTACATGCTTCTCTAACCTCCTGATTAATGCCATGCCCCACACTACCACTAATGTTTATAGCCTATAAACAACTCCTACCAATGTTTTCTGCCCCTTGCTGTTTCTTTGCTCTACCTAAACAGATTCCACATTTTGTTCTTCCGATCTGAGATTCTCCCTTGCTGATGTACTGATCCCATCCCTTCTTATCAGTGCAATACCACATAGGAAGATAGGAACAGGAGTGGCCATTCAGCCCTTCGGGCTTGTCCCGCCATCCTATTCCATTTTGCCTGTCCTTCCTAAATGTCGAATATCCTTGAATATTCAGTCCCCAGTCTTGGTTACCCTGTAGCCGGGTTTCTGTAATGGCAATTAGATCATTCCCATTTACCTCTATTTGTGTCTTGAAATCATCTATCTTCTTGTGAATGCTGCGTGCATTCAGGTAGAGTGTCCTTAACCTTGTCTTGACGTTATTCTGCATTCTAAGCAGAGTTGATGCTCACCTTTGTTTTGCCTGCCTTCTACTGTCACTTGCTACTTTTCTGCTTCCTACTACTAGCTATATTTCCTTCCAATTTGAGCTATCCCTTAGGTTCCCATCCTCTCTGACAAGCTCGTTTAAATCCTTCCCAACAGCACTAGTAAATCTCTCTGCGAAGATATTAGTTCTGGTCCTGTTAAGGTGTAGCACGCCCATCTTGTACAGGTCTCATCTGTCCCAGAACCAGTTCCAATGCCTCAGAAATCTGATGCCCTCCCTCCTACACCAATTTTCCAGCCATGTGTTCAATCGATCCATCCTCCTATTCCGATGCTCACTTATACGCGGCATTGGGAATAATCCTGAGATTACTGCTCTTACGATCCTGCTTTTTAAATTTCCTCCTTAACTCCCTAAAATTGCTTTCGACCTCATCCCTCTTCCTACCTCTTTCATTGGTACCAGTGTGGACCACAACCTATGGCTGTTCACCCAGAAGGATGTCCTGCAGCTGCTACATGACATCCTTTAACCTGGCACCAGGGAGGCGACAGACCATCCTGGAGTCATGTTTATTGCCGCAGAAATGTCTATCTGATCCCTTGACTATTGAATCCCCTATCACTATTGCTTTTCCACTCTTCTTCCTCCCCTCCAGTGCAACTGAGCCACCTGTGGTGCCATGAACTTTGCTCTGGCTGCACTCCCTTGAGGAACCATCGCCCTCACCAGTATCCAAAATGGAAAAGCAGTTAGCGAGCAAGATAGACTCAGGGGACTCGTGCGGTGCCTGCTGGTTCTCTTAGACTGCCTGGCAGTCACCCATTCCCTCTCTGCCTGCATGCTCCTAACCTGCGGTGTGATCACCTTCCTAAATGCCCTATCCATGTAGTCCTCCACCTCATGGATGCAAACAGTGACTCCAGCTGCCGCTCGAGATCTGAAACGTGGAGCTCAAGCTTCTGCAGCCAGTGACACTACGCAGATGTGTTTGTCCAGGACACGTGTGCGTCCATGACTTCCCACATACCGCAGGATGTACATTCCACTTGACTGAGCTGACCTGCCATACCGTAACTTTAAAAACTATTGATTACAATTAGAATAACTTACCAGTTACTCACCAATCGGCTTCTTCCCCCGTACCGAAGAAAGACCCAGCTCCTGAAGGCTGAGAAAAGATAGAAAAAGAAAGAAAGGAGCAACTCCCTCACTCGCCAAACTTCCTCTTTACACTGTGCACTCAAAGAAGCATTGAGGAAGCCCTGCTTTTATACTTTCTGAAAAAAACAACTGATTCAAGTTTCTGAAAACCAGTTTAAGCCAGCTCCTAAGTAACTAGCTGCAGCTGCTCCCAGAGAGCTTGTATACATACCCCTGTTTTAAGGCTGGAATAAAACTTAACTTCTCTTAATTTAAGGAGTAATTTTTAGTTAACTGCTAAATTGAAGAAAAAAACTAGACTTTCGATGGAAATTAGCCCTTAAAACTCCTCACCGGACTTAACAGGCTCAGCAGCTCTCGGTGCAGACCTTATTTAAGTTTAAAAATATTAGTCTTAGATCCACTCTTCTTACTCTCAACCTGAATGTGAAATTCAATCATGTTGTGATCACTGCTACCTAGGGGCGCCTTTACTATGAGGTCATTAATTAACCCTGTCTCATTACACATTACCAGATCTAGAGCAGCCTCCTCTCTGGTTGGCTCTGGAATGTGCTGCTGTAAGAAACTGTCCTGAAAACACTCCATGAATTCATCTTCCAGGCTACCTTTGGAATCTGATTTGTGCAATCTATCTGAAGGTTATAATCACCCATGATTATCGCCGTACCTTTCTCACTAGCCCCCAATATTTCTTCCTGTATACCACGTCCTACAGTGTGGTTACCATTAGGGGGCCTATAAACTACTCCCACAATTGACTTCCTATCTTTGCTATTTCTTATCTCTACCCAAACTGATTCCACGTCTTGATTTTTAGAACTAAGGTCACCTCCCTCTATTGTACTAATGTCATCCTTAATTAACAGAGCTACCTCTCCACTTTTTCCTAGTTTCCTGTCCTTCCGAAATGTCACATATCCTTGACTATTCAGGTTCCAGCCTTTGTCATCTTGTAGCTATGTCTCTGTAATGGCTATCAGATCATGCATATTTATTTCTATATGAGCTATCAATTTATTTGTTTTGTTACAAATGCTATGCTCAAATACAGAGCCTTTAGTTCTGTCTTTTACTGTTTACGCAACCTCTAGCCTTAGCTGTTTGCACGCTCTTAATTTTGTACATTCTGTCCCTTCCTGCCAGGCTCTGATTATTATTTCCCTTATTTATACCTTGCTTTCTTTCCTTGTCCTTGCTCTTTAATTTATCATATCTTCTCTCACTTGATCCCTCACCCCCACTGTTTATTTTAAAGCTCTCTCTACCACCCTAGTTCTACGACTCGCGAGCACACTGATCCCAGCACAGTTCAGGTAAAGACCGTCCCAATTGTACAGCTCCAACTTTCCCCAGTACTGGTGCCAGTGCCCCATCAATTGAAACCCATTTCTCCTACTCTAATCTTTGAGCCATGCATTTAACTCTAATCTTATTTACCCTACTCAATTTATTTGTGGCTCAGGTAATAATCCAGAGATTATTACCTTTGAGCTTCTGCTTTTTAATTAGCCTTTAACTGCTCATACTCCCTATGCAGAACCTGTTTCCTAGTCCTATCTATGTCGTTGGTACTCACGTGGATCACGACAACTGAATCCTCTCCCTCCCACTGCAAGTTCTTGTCCAGCCCTGAGCAGATGTCCCGAACCTTGGTATGTTTCCAGTAGGAAACACAGTCTTTTGGACTCTTACTCTCGGCTGTAGAGAATGGTGCCTATCTCCCTGACTATACTGTGCTCTACTACCACTACATTTCTATTTACTCCCCCTGCTTGAATGGCTTCTTGTACCCTGGTCACTTTGCTCATCCACCCTGCAGTCCCCACTCTCATCCATACAAGCTGAAAGAACCTCAAACCTGTTGGACAATTGCAAAGGCTGAGGCTCTTCCACTTCGATCCCCTTACCTGCCTTACTTGCAGTCACATCCTGCTGTGCATGACCATTGACCAAATCAGAAGAGACTATCCTATGGGATGTGACTGACTTCTGGAACAAAGTGGACAGGTAACTTTGCCCCTCCCTGATGCATCGCAATGTCAGTAGCTCATCAACTCTAACCCGAAGCTCCACGAGCTGTAGACACTTACTGCAGATGTGGTTGCTGTGGATCACACAGGAGTCCTATATACTGCAGCTGCAACACATCACCTGCCCTGTCATCCTTATTGTGTTTTAAATAACTAATTTTTTTTTACTTAATTAACTTTTTAATTAATGCCTCTCCTCACCAGCACTTACTGCACTAATTTAAACCTTGGTAATACAATAAACCTTGCTGCTTAAAAATAAAACAGAACTGGAGACTCACCAGCTTCATACTTCCCTTTTGCTTGCCTGTCTTAATTATTTATAAGGTAGCTATATAAATTTTAATTTTATGTTTTTCTAATTTCCAGCTAGATTGTGGGTTTAAGCTTCACTGTAGAAACCTGAGCTCAAAGTCTCGGCTGACACTCCAGGGAAGTGCTGAGGAAGTACTGTGCTGTTTCTCATCTTGTTGTCCTGAGGTCCCCAGCATCACAGATGCCAGTCTTCAGGCAAGTCGATTTACTCCATGTCATATCAAGAAACAGCTGATGGCACTGTGTGCAGCAAAGGCTTTGGACTCTGACAACAACTTGGCTGCAGTACTGGAAACTTGTGCTCCAGAACTAGCCGCACACTTAGCTGAACTGTTCCAGTACAGCTACAACATTGGCATCTACCTGGCAATGTGGAAAATTGCCCAGGTATGTCCAGTCCACAAAAAGCAGGACAAGTCCAATCTGGCCAATTACTATCTGATCAGTCAACTCTCAGTACTAGCAAAGTTTTGGAAGGTGTCATACAGATCAAAGGCTCCAGGTATCATCCCTGGTTTATGCTGATCATCTACAATTGTCCGGAACAAGCTGGACCAGGGACACTACTTTCTAGTCCAAGATCCTCAGGCCAACTTCAAGTCTGCTGCACCTTTTTAAGGAGTTATTAGAAAATAGAATTATAGAAACTTTCAGTGTGTAAGAAGGCCATTCAGCCCATCATGTCTGTGCGAGCTGACAAGCCATCCAACCTAATCCCACTTTCTGCCTCTTGGTCTGTAGCCTTGTGGGTTATGGCACTTCAAGTGCATATCGAAGTCTTTAAATGTTATGAGGGTTTCTGCCTCTACCACTCTTGCAGGCATTGAGTTCCAGATCCCCACCAGTCTCTGGGTGAAAAGATTTCCCCTCAAATCCTCTCTAAACCTCCTACCCTAAATCTTTGCCCCCTGGTTGTGACCCCCTCAACCAAAGGGAATAGGCCTTTGTATCTGGACCCCTCAATTTTATATACTTCAATTAGGTCTCTCCTCAGCCTCCTCTGTTCCAAAGAAAACAACCCTAGTCTATCCAAACTTTGCTCATAACTATAATTCTCCAGTCCAGGCAACATCCTTGTAAATCTCCTCTGGACTGGAGGAAGGTCTGTCGTGGAGTTCCCCAAGGGTCAGTGTTAAAACCCCTGCTGTTCTTGATATATATTCATGACCTTGGTGTACAAGGCACAATTTCAAAATTTGCGGATGATACAAAACTCGGAAACAACGTGAACTGTGAGGAGGATAGTGTAGAACGTCAAAAGGACATAGGTTGATGGAATGGGCAGACAAGTGGCAGATGAAATTTAATGCAGACAAGTGTGAAGTGATTCATTTTGGTAGGGAGAACGTGGACAGACAATATAAAATAAAGGCTGCAATTCTAAATTTGCAGATGACACGAAAGTAGGAGGGCTAGTGAGTTGCAATAAAGAAATAAGAAATTTACAAATGGATATGGATAGGTTAGGTGAATGGGCCAAAATTTGGCAGATGGTGTTTAACATGGATAAGTGTGAGGTTATCCATTTTGGTCAGAAGAATAGAAAGTCAAATTATTATCTAAATGGAGAGAAACTTCAGAGTGCTTCGGTGCAGAGGGATCTGGGTGTCCTCGTGCCTGAATCGCAGAAAACTAGTATGCAGGTGCAGCAGGAAATAAGGAAGGCAAATGGAATTTTGGCATTTATTGCTAAAGAATAGAGTATAAAAGTAGGGAAGTATTGCTGCAACTGTATAATACATTAGTGAGACCGCACCCGGAGTATTGCGTACAGATTTGGTCCCCTTACTTGAGGAGGGATGTAGTTGCATTGGAGGCAGTTCAGAGGAGGTTCACTAGATTGATTCCAGAGATGAGGGGTTTGTCTTCTGAAGAGAGATTGAGCAGTTTAGGCCTTTACTCTCTAGAGTTTAGAAGAGTGAGAGGCAATCTAATTGAGGTATATAAGATGATTAAGGGGATTGACAAAGAAGAACAAAGAACAGTACAGCACAGGAACAGGCCATTCGGCCCTCCAAGCCTGCGCCGATCTTGATGCCTGCCTAAACTAAAACCTTCTGCACTTCCGGGGCCCATATCCCTCTATTCCCATCCTATTCATGTATTTGTCAAGATGCCTCTTAAACGTCGCTATCGTACCTGCTTCCACCACCTTTCCCGGCAGCAAGTTCCAGGCACTCACCACCCTCTGTGTAAAGAACTTGCCTCGCACATCCCCTCTAAACTTTGCCCCTCTCACCTTAAACCTATGTCCCCTAGTAACTGACTCTTCCACCCTGGGAAAAAGCTTCTGACTATCCACTCTGTCCATGCTGCTCATAACTTTGTAAACCTCTATCATGTCGCCCCTCCACCTCCGTCGTTCCAGTGAAAACAATCCGAGTTTATCCAACCTCTCCTCATAGCTAATGCTCTCCAGACCAGGCAACATCCTGGTAAACCTCTTCTGTACCCTCTCTAAAGCCTCCACGTCCTTCTGGTAGTGTGGCGACCAGAATTGCACACAATATTCTAAGTGTGGCCTAACTAAAGTTCTGTACAGCTGCAGCATGACTTGCCAATTTTTATACTCTAGACGTAGAGAGGATGTTTCTTCTGGTGAGGCAATCTAGAATGAGAGGTCATCGTTGTAGGATAAGGGGTAGCAGATTTAAAACAGATGAGAAATTACTTCTCTCAAAGGGTCGTGAGTCTGTGGAATTCACTACCCCAGGGTGCGGTGGATGCTGGGACATTGAGTAAATTTGAAGAGATTTTTAATTAGTAATAGGTTGAAGGGTTATGGAGAACAGGCAGGAAAGTGGAGTTGAGGCCGAGATGAGATCAGCCATGATCGTATTGAATGGTGGGGCAGGCTCGGGGGGCTGAATTGCTTACTCCTGTTCTTATGTCCTAAAGGGGCTGCAGGAGCAGACGACTTGGGTATATCTGCGCATAAACCATTGAAGATGGCAGAACAGGTTGAGCGTTGTTAATAGAGCATACAGCATCCTAGGCTTCATTAATAGGGAATAGTGTACAAAAACAAGGAAGTTGTGTTAACCTTGTATAGAACAATTAGTTTGGCCTCATTATGTCCAGTTCTGGGCACCATAATTTAGGAAGGATGTGAAGGCATTGGAGAGAATGCAGAAAAATTTCACGAGAATGTTTCTAGGGATGAGAAACTTTAGTTATGTGGATAGATTGGAGAAGTTGGGACTGTTTTCTTTGAAGAAGAGAAGGTTGATAGGAGGTTTGATCGAGGTATTCAAAATCATGAGTCTGGACAGGGTAGATAGGGGCAAACTTCCCATTGGTGGAGGGATTGAGAACCACAGGGCACAGATTTAAGGTAATTGGCAAAAGAAGCAATAGTGATATGAGGAAAAACTTTCACACAGCAAGTGGCTAGGATCTGAAATGCACTGCCTGAGAGAGTGTGGTGGGGGCAGGTTCAATGAGGCATTAAAGAGGGAATTGGATTGTTATCTGAAAAGGAAGAATGTGTAGGGCTATGGAGAGCAGGCTGGAGAGTGGCACTAGGTAAACTGTTCTTTCGGAGAGCTGGCGCAGACACGATGGGCTGTAACCATTCTGAGATTCTGTAATTGTCTACCCACTCTAGTGCAATCGCATATTTCCTGTTGTGCGGTTGTCCTAATCAGTGCTTTATGCAGTTGCGGCATAATCTCCCTGCTCTTATATTCTATGCCTCAGCTGATAAAGGCAGGTATCCGCATGCTACCTTGAACACCTTATCTACCTGTGCAGCCACCTTCAGGGATCTGTGGGCATGCACACCCAAGGTCCCTCTGTTCCTCTACACTTCTCAGTATCCTACCATTTATTGTGTATTCCCTATCCTTGTTAGCCTTCCCCATATGCATTATCTCACACTTCTCCGGATTGAACTCCATTTGCCATTGTTCCGCCCACCTGACCAGTCTATTGATATTAGAATTAGAATTAGAATATTACAGCGCAGTACAGGCCCTTCGGCCCTCGATGTTGCGCCGATCATCTGACCTACACTATTCCATTTACATCCATATGTCTATCCAATGACCACTTAAATGCCCTTAAAGTTGGCGAGTCTACTACTGTTGCAGGCAGGGCGTTCCACGCCCCTACTACTCTCTGCGTAAAGAAACTACCTCTGACATCTGTCCTATATCTTTCACCCCTCAACTTAAAGCTATGTCCCCTCGTGTTTGCCATCCTCATCCGAGGAAAAAGACTCTCACTATCCACCCTATCTAACCCTCTGATTATCTTGTATGTCTCTATTAAGTCACCTCTCCTCCTCCTTCTCTCTAACGAAAACAACCCCAAGTCCCTCAGCCTTTCCTCGTAAGACCTTCCTTCCATACCAGGCAACATCCTAGTAAATCTCCTCTGCACCCTTTCCAAAGCTTCGACATCCTTCCTATAATGCGGTGACCAGAACTGCACGCAATACTCCAGGTGCGGCCTCACCAGAGTTTTGTACAGCTGCATCATGACCCCGTGGCTCTGAAACTCGATCCCCCTACTAATAAAGGCTAACACACCATATGCCTTCTTAACAGCCCTATTAACCTGGGTAGCAACTTTCAGGGATTTATGTACCTGGATACCAAGATCTCTCTGCTCATCTACACTACCAAGAATCTTCCCATTAGCCCAGTACTCTGCATTGCTGTTACTCCTTCCAAAGTGAATCACCTCACACTTCTCCGCATTAAACTCCATTTGCCATCTCTCAGCCCAGCTCTGCAGCCTATCTATGTCCCTCTGTACCCTACAACACCCTTCGACACTATCCACAACTCCACCGACCTTCGTGTCATCCGCAAATTTACTAACCCACCCTTCTACACCCTCATCCAGGTCGTTTATAAAAATGACAAACAGCAGTGGCCCCAAAACAGAACCTTGCGGTACACCACTAGTAACTAAACTCCAGGATGAACATTTGCCATCAACCACCACCCTCTGTCTTCTTTCAGCTAGCCAATTTCTGATCCAAAGCTCTAAATCACCTTCAACCCCATACTTGCGTATTTTCTGCAATAGCCTACCGTGGGGAACCTTATCAAACGCCTTACTGAAATCCATATACACCACATCCACGGCTTTACCCTCATCCACCTGTTTGGTCACCTTCTCGAAAAACTCAATAAGGTTTGTGAGGCACGACCTACCTTTCACAAAACCGTGCTGACTATCGCAAATGAACTTATTCTTTTCAAGATGATTATAAATCCTGTCTCTTATAACCTTTTCCATCTTCATGCAGTCTATACAGCTTTCTTCAACCACAGGTCCAATTTTTGTATCATCTACAAACTGTTATCTTTGGTTGTCATGAAGACCCTCACCGGCTAAGAATGAGGCACATTAATTTTGTCATATGAGCATTAATTTTTAAACTGTGGCTGGAGTGAAGAGATGAGTTGTTTGAAGACATCACCAGATATTTGACTGGAGACCATTTGCATACTAAAAGACAGTACTTGGAGAGACAAAGCAATTACTCCCTGGTCCAATTAACCCAAATAGGGTTTCATCACCAAACATTGAAGGTGTAAGAATGCTCGCATTCCAGTGTCTGCTAAGATGGAGAATCCACAAATCCAGGAGTGGTTAAACCAGCTGGTCACATGACTAACCTGCTGACCCAGGCTTTTTGAACTACACACAGGACAGTTTGAAGACAGACTGCAGATTGCAACTGAGCCTCTCCTGGCTGGCGCTCTCTCGCTTTCTCACAAACTTCCTGACCCACTGATGTCGCTTAAACCTCCTACATTAAACCAGGCAAAGGCTGAGAGGGAACCCCTAGACCCCTTTCTCACCTGGTCGTAACAGTGTTTAAAATAATAGTTTCTCTGTATCTATCTATTTCTTCTGGTGGGGGAATCCAGAAGAAAGGAACATAGTCTTAAAATTAGAACTAGCCCATTTGAGTGAAACCAGGAAACATTTTCTACACAAAAGATCATGGAAATCTGGACTTTGCTCCCTCCAAACGTGGGAAGCAGCAGGTACTTGTTAGAGCAGTTGGAATTGATACGCACAAGTGCTGAATTGGATGCTCCAAGGATCAGTGTTGGAATCTGTACCATTTCTTCTTTGCATTAACAACTTGGATTCAGAAGCTCAATGCAAACTGATCAATCTAGGAGGGAGGGGCTGTTGAATGCAAGGAGACAGCACTTGGGAAAATGTAATAAAAGATGTATTGAGTAGAATAACACATGAAATTTATTAAGACAAACATAAAGTATTCTGTGAATGGTGTTTAAAGAGAGTGAGGGGTTTTAGTGGGCATTGCTCCACATGGTCAATCATTTCGGAGCAACAAAGCAAATAGAATGTTAAGCTCTTGTGCACAAAATGGTAGGATAGAAGCCAGATTGAAACTGTTTGTTTAATACTTTGGTCAGCCCACACCTTGAACAGTGTGTCACATTCTGGCCATCAGGACAGAAGACAACTTCCTAGTGCCAGAGATCTTCAGGCGATCTGGACTGCCACTTCATAATCCAAGAGAGTCTGATAAGGAGACAAAAGTTCAAACTGGTAAAAGGCAAAGTTAGGAATTATGGCAGGAGGTTCCGCACACAAGAGTGATCAGTATGTGGAATGGTTCTTCGAGTCGAGCTGTGGAGGCAAACACCGTTTCCGTTTAGGAAATTTCAGTCGTGTCTCAGTCGTCTGCATGGGTCTTGTTTTGGACGGCTGTGAGGAGAGCTCTGCTTTGTGTTAAACATGCATAGAGCTTCATGATTGGAGAGTGATGTGTAGCAGGCAACATCATTCCCGCTTCTGGTCCCGTGCTTTAAAATGCCAGTGACATACAAACATTCAAAACCAAATGTGTGGTATAATTGCGCCCTTTAACAAATATTGGCTTCGAACTGTAAATAGATTCACTGTTCCATATGTTTAAATCGGGTTGCAACCGGTCCAGCTCTAATAGCTCGCACTTAGCCGATGCTGGACAGCTCTGGATGAGAGATGGGGGGAGCTTGATTGTTTTACTACAGACTTTTTTTGAAAATGTGGTTGCTGCTTCATTGTCATTCACCTATTGGCAATCGAGCCAGAAAATGTGGGGACATTAATCCAGTATTTTTTTAACTAGGTAACTTTAAATTGGCAGGCAGCAATCTTAACCTTTTGGTAAATGGATACCACGGAGCTGAAAATTGCGTCCCATGCGGGCTATCAAAGGGACAATGTGTCATTCTGGAAAGCGGCTACACTGCCAGCTTTGTTGGTGCCCTTACAGATTGACTTGCAAATAGCGAATGTGAAGAGTCTTGTGACTGCCAGATTACCAATGGGAGTCTGTGCAGGCGGGACTTCCCCTTCCTCCCCTCCCACCCCATCCTGAAGTTGCTGGATCCCCCCCTCAACCTCCAACCTCTCTCGAGTTCAAATGTAACTTTCTTTGTGCGTTTTAGTCGCTCTGAAGATTTTGCAAGCTCCATTCGCGGTTGCTGTGGTTTCCAAGGGGAGGTTCATTTCCTGCATTCCTATCATACTCCCAGAATGAGCGAGAACAGATTAATAATTACAACCAGCTTGATTCCTAAAGGAAGAGGAAGGAACTAGATGGGGGAAAGGAGAGGAACAAGAAAGAAGTATGATTTGTTTTGTTCTGGAGATTGTTGAAAAGTTTAATTTGTGGTTTCACTTGTAGAGCGGACGAATATATCAAGTGTAGTTTCTACACCGAGTAAGGAAAGCAGGTACTGAATTGTCTTGTAGTTACAATTGTTATGTACAACATTCCATCTTGTTCAAGAAAGACTGGTGGAAGGGGGGCGGCAGGGAGTTGCATTGTAGCCAAAGATTGTTTCAAAGGAACAACCGGCAACGTGCCTGGCAGGATATGTCTCTACGTGGCGATGTGGGAGGAATGATCGCAAAATCTCAGCCCGATGGTTTGCATTATTGAGAAAGCTCTGAAGTAGGTAAGTGCTCGATCTGCATGCACTTCGCTGTCACTGGGACAGGAATGTGAATGGTTGAAGGTGTCGCCAGATCACACGTCTGAGCCAGAAGCTGTAGGCATCTGTCTGTGCTGCGTACCGTGTAATGTGTTTCTCAATCTGCTTACATCCTCCCTTTCAATAACATGGACTTTTTCAAATTGATTTGATTCAATTGTTTTTCTTTTTATCACTCGTCTTAATTCATGCAGTATTTCTGTCCAGCGATTTTCTGTACTTGCTGATTTAACCGAACTTCTAACCACGCTGGAAATACACAATGAGCAGTTTATGTATGTTTTCAATTCAGAATATAACTATTTCGCAGCAAATTAGCTGAATTGCAACGTATGTGTGGAGGATGGAGTGATGCCTATCAACTAGTTTTTCACTTGACTACTTGAAGAACTAAGAGGCAGGAAGGGAAGATTCCCCCCCAAAATATTTCTTGTATCCATGAAAAGAGTTTGCTACTCAGAAAATATGTTTGCAAAACTTTTTTTTTTGCCAAACTTAATTGGGTAACGTTGTCATTGTGATGAGAGTAACACACTGTTCTTTGTTACTCTAGTCTAATTAAAGATAATCCTGGAGGTCGCAGTCTTCCTGTATTATACCTATACCAGAACCAAACAAAAATGTTTGTGTGCTGAAATACCCACAGTGATTCGTAAGATAGTGTTTTACAATGGAGCAGTTATCACCAATGTGTAACAGGAAGTGCCTGCTGTACACAAACTGCCTGGGAAAGAATTTTGCAACCTACAAGAATTCCATTTTCTTCGTGAACTTTGGAAAAATAGTAAATGCGAGTAGGAAGTGGGTAATATCACTTTATATTTTTAGTAAAATTGATAAATGAAGGAAACTATAGCCCAGCATGCGCTATACCACTTCAACATCCAAATGTCCTTTGTGAGGAAAGCAGTTTCATGTCACTATTCTTTACAGCACTGAACAAGATATGCTATCCATGCTGTGATTCAAATTATGTTTGTACACATGCATTGTGGATTTCTTGTTGAGGTTGATTTGAATGAGGTTAACCAATCAAGGATGCAGAAAAATTCAGGGACAGACAGCACCTTTCTGTGAAAACATTTATAGAAGTGCTGTCTGTCTGGGTTTTCAGGATTGTTTTTCATCCTGAGCTGATTTGGCTTGGTCCCTGCCCCTATTGTAACTGAGGAGTTCATATGTTTTAAACCAAGAGAGCAAAGTTTAAGCAGTTTATAAGTTCTCTGTAAAACCTGAGATTAAGTTAACATTCCTGAATTCATTCCCTGGTAACTGATATTTTATTGAGTTCATTTATATGGAATGTTGAGTGCATTTCTCCCACCCCTGTCCCAAGTGTTCTAGCATTGCCTTACAGTGCTGAAAAATAACATGATGGAACATTCAATGATGGGAAATTAGTTCCAGGAAGTGAAAATGGATGTAAGGCAAATAGGTAACGTAAGGGGTAGGGGAACATTTTCAGAAACGGTGACCATAGCAAGATTAAGTTAAATGGACTAACTGAAAAAAGAGGTAACAGTCAAAGGTAAAGGTACTTGACTAGAAAAAAGCAAGTTTTAGCAAAATAGAGGGAATAAATTGGAAAGAAAAAATGGCAGATGAAACAGTGGCTAAATAATAGGAAACTTTCGTACAAGACATGTTAGGATACGAACTAGAAATGTTCCCCCAAGAAGTTGTTCAGCAATAGAGAAACTATAATGAGACTTATGAGTTATATGAGAAATCTAGGGCCAATATAAAAGCACATCAAGCAAAATATAGAAAATATGGTGAAGTCAAAAAGAAGAGGCCGAGAGAGTGTATGAAAATGATTGGCAGTTAATAAAACACATAAAATATTTAAAATTATGGAGCCAGTTAGAAACAAAATGAAAATCTTCTCATGGTGGAAGAAGAAATGGTGGAGCTGCTATATGAGTGATTTGACAAAAAAAACTTGCATTTATATAACCTAAAAACCCACCTTTTCAACCAAGCTTTTGGTTTTACCATATTTATCTTCTCTCTTCCCCCATTTCTGTAAATTGCCATGGGACTTTAAAGGTGTTACGGATGCTATACAAATCCAAGGTGTTATTGTTTTCCTCAAGACACCCCAAAGTGTTCTATATTCAATGGAGTTCTTCTGAAGTGCATTACTATTATGTAGGCAGGCACATCAGCCATTTTACACACAGCTAGGTCTGCAAACAGTGAATCAATGACTGGATAATCTCGTTGATGTTGCTGGCTGAAGGAGGCTTATCAGCCTGGACACTGGAAGAACTCCTTGCTCTTCAGTGGTATCATGGGATTTTTTTTTTTTTACAACCATTTGATCCAGCAGACAGGCCCTCAGTTTTACATCGTACCCAAAGTTGGCACTTCAGTACTGCACAGTGGTGCTAGTCTAGATTATGTGCTCAATTTCAAGCATTGGTGGGGGAGTGCTGGGGGTGGCACACAGGGGAAACCGAGCCCCAAACAGTGTTGTCCCCCTAAGCTGTGCAGCAACCCAAAGTTCCCCACGCAGATTTGCGCACAAGTTGGCCCCTTTTCCTTTGTGGCCATGCAAATAAAAGTAAAGGGGTCACGCACTTAAATCCCATGCGCACACAAAAAAAAACTCTTACAGGGAACAGATCATTGCCCACAACCTATCCAGGGAAGGGTGCTAATAGAAGTGAAAAGGTACAAATGGGACATTGAAGCAATTAGAATGATTAACTAAAGATCATAAAGAACAGGATCAAGTATGGTTGTGATACCTCCTGCAGTAGAATTTCCTAGCACCATTCATCATCTAGGCTCACATAATTAAGGGGACTTGGCTAAAACAACAGTGTGTGTTTGGCTTCAGGAGAATGCAAAATTGGAGGGAAAGGGCTACTGAAGCTTGCCTAGAGAGATCATGGTTTAAAATAGTTCTGAGACGAGCTGGCAATTTAAAGCCTCCCTTGTTCTTGCTTTGAGAAACTAGGACAGTGTTACATAGAATTAGATAGAAATTACAATATAACAACAGCACATTTTGTCCAACCAGTTTATGTTGGTGGTTAACCTCCATGAGTAGTAGTTCCGATCCATTAGCTGACTCTGTCTCATATCCCCATCCTTCAACCACCCAGCTAACCTATTCTTAAATGGTCTCTGCTTCAATCACAAACTCTAGTAATGCATTCCACAGCTTCGCAACTCTCGGGAGGAAATTTTCTCCTGCTTTATGCCCTAAATCACTTGAATTTAAACTTTTTTAGACCCTTCAATCACAGAAGACATCTGTTTCTACTTTGTTCCATCTCTTCCTAATTTTGAACACATCTATCAATTTTCTCCATAATCTCAATTGTAAAGAAAATGCCAATATTTCAATTTTTTTCCCCAAAGTAGTGAATTTGTGTTGTACCCCCTCTCTTGTCTGAAGATGTTTCCAGAGTGGAAGGAGGGGTGGGGGGCATCCAAAACTGCAGACAGTGCTCCTACTGTGGTTGTAGTAAAGTTTTATGTGGATTCTCAATTGCATCTTGACTTTTTTTCTATCCCCTTCCATAAGACCCAGTATTCCATTAACCTAGAAATATATAGCAAGTGACCCAATGAGTGCGTGCTGGCATTTATGCTCTATGTGATCAAAAATTCTAGTCACATTAATCTACCCTGTTTTATGGCCTTATCTTCTTGAGATGCTGCTTTTAATGTCTTGTGAACCTGAACCCATAAGTCCTGCTCTTGCATATCATCCAACTTTCTCCTGTTCAAAGTATAATAATTGCTTTGCAGGGCATTGATGGAATCACATTGCATATGCAAGTCTTTCATAATGCTGTGAGTGAAGTGAAAAATGTGAGCTATCAATGTACAAGGCATGGGGTGTTGGAGTAGAGCAGATCATCTTTCTTTGGATTGCAGCAGGATTCATCCTTTCTGTTCTGTGAATGTTTTGACTAATTTTGCATAAATTCTCAGAAATATTCATATAACTGTATCAAATGGTGCAGGAAGGAGGGCTTTAGATTCTTGGGACATTGAGTTGGGTTCTGGGGGAGATGGGACCTGTACAGGTCAAATGGGTTGCACTTGAACAGAGCTGGGACCAATGTCCTTGCGGTGCAGTTTCCAAATGGTATTTGGGGTTGGAGGGAGGTTTAAACTTACTTGGCAGGGGAATGGAAACTAGGACGCAACATTAGAGAGGAAAAACAAGGTCCACAATGAATTGGGAGAGACTAAGAAATAGTAAGGTATTAGATGGCATCAGAGTAAGAAGGAATGCAATAAGGTCTTAATTACATTTACAATGCATGTATGTGATTGCACGGAATGTGGTAAATAATGGCGACCTGCAGGCGCTGGTAGCCACATGGGAGTATGATGTTGTGCTGATAATGAAGATCTGGCTCAAAAAAGGGCAGAACTGAGTACTAAATATTCCTGGATACAAGGTGTTCAGGAAAGATAGGGAAGGAAGGAAAGAAAGGAGGAGGGGTGGCAGTATTGATTGTCATGCAGGCCCCCACCTGCCAAGAATGCAGCACATTAATTTTGCCACATGAACATTGCTTTTTAAACTGTTGCTGGAGTAAAGAAAGAACTTGCTTTAAAAAAAATACACCAGACCCTTGACTGGAATGACATTTGCATAGTAACAGACTGTACTTGGAAAGGACAAAGGGGCCACTCCCTGCTCCAATGTAATCCACAATGGACTTTTGATTACCAGACGTTGAAGGTGGAGAAGCTAGCATTCCAGGTTGACTGCTAAGATGCTCCCAACACACAGACAAAACCTGGTCAAACCAGTCAATCACGTGACCACCTGCTGGCCAACTAGGGGAGTTTTAAATTGGAGAAACTGTGTTTGAATTCGGAAAGCTCTTTGCTCCTGGACTGACTGGAAAAGACCTCTCTCCTATCTGCTCTCATCTCGTTCGCACCAGCTTCGGAATCCATTGAAGACATATGAACCCCGAGAGAGAAAAGTCTCCTACAATAAACAAGGTTTAAGAAGAATACTGGGCCCCAACAAAAAGCAAGATCTACATACAAGCAAGGACTACAGCAAGCTCGAAGCAGAGTGACAAAAACCCCTCTTCAGAGATTGCCTCAAACCTCTGCTTTATTTCTCTTCTCTTTTCTGTCTCTATTTGCATGTGCGTATCATGTATGCATGTTAGCGTGGGCGCGGCGTGTATCTGTAGGCGTTAACCGAATTAGAGTTTAAGTTTTAATAAATTGCACTTTTCTAATTTAAACCTAAGAAAGCCTATTTATGCACATTTCTTTGCCTTATAATTGGAAAGCGGTGAACAAGGATTCAGCAAGGGGAAACTCAAAACACGGTGTGTTTAAAAATAAAATCCTGTTACAGTAAGACCAGGTGAAGGCTAAAAGGGACCCCTAGACACCTTTCTCACTTGGTCGTAACCATGATTAAGGATAGTGTTACTGTGCTGGAGAGAGAGGATGTCCTGGAGGGGACAAGGAAAGAATCTGTTTGGTTAGAGCTAAGGAACAAGAGGTATCATTACACTACTAGGTGTATTCTATAGGCCTCCAACTAGTGGGATAGATGTAGAGCAACAAATTTGCAAGGAAATGACAGAGTAGTTTAACGGGGGACTTTAGTTATCCGAAAATAGACTTGGATAGTAATAGTGTAAAGGGCAGAGGGGGAAGTGTTTATGAAGTCTGTTTAGGAGAATTTTCTACAGTATGTTTCCAGTTCAAAGAGGAAGGAAACATTGCTGGATCTGGTTCTAGGGAATGAAGTGAGACAAAGTGGATCAAGTATCAGTAGGGTAACATTGTGGGGGCGGGGGGGGGGGTTGGTCAGTGAACATAGTATCATAAGGTTTAGGTTAGCTATGGAAAAGGACAAAGAGCAATCCAGAATAAAAATAATTAATTGTTGGAGGCGGGGTGGGGGGTGGGGTGCAGTGGGGTGCAATTTGAATGGGGTGAGAACAGATTTGTCCCAGGTAAATTGAAATCTAAAATCGGTAGGCAAAACTATAATTGAACAGTGGGCTGCCTTTAAAGAAGAGAGAGTTCAGTTACAGTCGAGGTACATTTCCAAGAGAGGGACCGGTAGGACAAACAAATCCAGAACTCCCAGGATAATGAAAGAGATATAGAATAAGATGAAGCAGAAAAGAGTTTGTATATGACAAATGTCAGGTTGATAGTACAAGAGAGAACCAGGCTTAATATAGAAAGTTCAGAGGGGAAGTGAAGAAATGAGAAGCAAAGAGAGAGTATAAGAAGAGACTGGCAGCTAACATAAAAGGGAATCCAAAAGTCTTTTATAGGCATATAAATAGTAAAAGGGCGGTAAAAGGAGGAGTGGGACTGGTTAGGGACTAAAAAAGGGATTTACACATGGAGGCAGACAGCTATATACCTTCCTCCAGTCCAGAAAGCATTCACCTTTGTTTCCTGTCACTCAGCCAATTTCATATCCATGGCTGAGATACTAAATGAGTACTTTGCATCTGCCTTTACCAAGGAAGAAAATGCTGCCAGTCATAGTGAAAGAGGAGGTAGTTGAGGCACTGGATGGGTTAAAAATTGATAGAAAAGGTATTAGAAAGGCTGAAAGTTGATAAGTCACCAGGACTGGATCAGATGCATCCAAGGATACTGAGGGAAGTAAGGGTGTTAATTGCAGAGGCACTGGCTATAATCTTCCAATTCTCATTAGATATAGGGATGGTGCCAGAAGACTGGAGAATTGCAAATATTACGCCCTGTTGAATAAAGGGTGTAAGGATAAACCCAGAACTACAGGTCTGTCAGCTTAACCTCTGTTGTGGGAAAGCTTTTATAAACAATAGTCTGGGACAAAATTAACGGTCATTTGAACAAATATGGATTAATTAAGGAAAGCCAGCAGGGATTTGTTGAGGGCAAATCATGTTTTACGAATTTGATTGAGTTTTTTGATGAAGTAACAGAGGGGGTTGATGATGGTAATGTGATTGATATACATGGACTTCCAAAAGGCGTTTGATAAAGTGCCACATAACAGCCTTGTCAGCAAAGTAGAAGCCCATGGAATAAAAGGGAGTGGCAACATGGATATGAAATTGGCTGAGTGACAGGAAACAAAGGTGAATGCTTTTTGGACTGGAGGAAGGTATATAGTGGGGTTCCCAGAGGTTGTTACTAGAACCACTGCTTTTTCTGGTCTATATTAATGACCTAGACTTGGGTGTACAGGGCAAAATTTGCAGATGACACAAAACTTGGAAGTATTGTGAACTGTGAGGAGGATATTGATAGACCTCAAAATATCGACAGGCTGGTGGAGTGGGCGAACACGTGGCAGATGAAATTTAATAGAGAAATGTGAAGTGCTACATTTTTACATTTTGGTAGGAAGAACAAGGAGAGCCAATATTAAGTAAAGGGTACAGGAGCAGAGCAGAGGGACATGGGACTATAGGTTCACAATCGTTGAAGGGCAGATTGAGCAAGTGGTTAATAAGGCATACGGGATCCAGGGCATTATAAATAGAAGCATAGAGTACAAAACCAAGGAAGTTATGGTGAACCTTTGTAAAGCACTGGTTTGGCCTCAACTGCAGTGTTGTGTCCATTTCTGGGCACCACACTTTAGGAAAGATGTGAAGACATTAGAGATGCTGCAGAAAAGATCTACAGGAATGGTTTAGGGATGAGAGGATTTATGAGGATAGATTGGCATAGCTGGGACTGTTCTTTTTAGGGAAGAGAAGGTTGAGAGAAGATATGATGGAGCTGTTCAAAATCATGAGGGGACAGGACAGAGTAGATAGGGAGAAACTGTTCCTGTTGGCGGAAGGGTCGATTACCAGAGGACATGGATTTTAGGTGATGGGAAAAATAACCAGAGCAACATGAGGAAAATCTTTTCTACACAGCAAGTGGTCAGGATCTGGAATGCACTATCTGAGAATGTGATGGCAGATTCAATCGTGGCTTTCGAAAGGGAATTGGATAATGATGTAAAGAGTAAAAAATTGAAGGGGCAGAGGACTGGGACTATCAGTGTTGCTCTTGCAGAGAGCTGGCACAGACATGACAGGCCAAATGGCCTCCTTCTGTGCTGTAATCATTCTATGATTCTGAGTTTCTCTAATTCACTGGTTCTAATGGTTTGGCCAATCCTGATGATCTGGGATTTCCCTATGCTGTCATTGGAAAGAGGATGCATCCAGCAAGAGAGAATGAATGTATGGGCAGTGATCATCTTGAGTTAATATACTGTTTCATTTTTGCTCTTAATTTTTAAATGTTTTTGGGGTTCTGTGTAACACTTGAACCTTAAAGATTGCATCTCACTTCCTTTATGAAATCTCAATTTAGTTACTTTTAAAACATCACACCCACACCACACTGACCAATTCAATTTCCTTTTCTTGCCTTCTGCTGCTCCAAGTCTTGTAGTATTATTAGCATCCATGCTCGTTTAAGTACCTGCTGGCTTCCTTCCCCGGGAAATATTTCTCTGTTCCTCCTCCGCAGTTTTTGACATTCCACTCAAAATCTAGAGAGACTGTTAATGATCTGTTGCAGTGTTGTAAAATATCTTTGTTAATGAGGTGTTGCAGTCTAACTATAGCAGAAAATTTTTTAATTCTGAGGTAGCGGGATGGTGTGGAGAGAAATTAACCTGACGTCGTCACATAGAAACATTGCTTTATCTTCTGACACAGCCGGTTGATGTTAATAAGTAACTAAATCTGCAAAGGTCAACAACAAAGTTATTTTGGCCATTCTTTAAAACTGAATCATATAATCTATGTTTGCTAGTAATAAATAAACTGTTCACTATTTTTCCCCTCTAGTTCTCTTTCCTCCTGTTCTGTAGATGCGTGCTCATGTTGTGGCGCTAGTCAGCTTCTTTGATCTTGTTCATAAAGATGTTTTTTCATGTTTGAGCCCAAACAATGAATGTTAGGTTATTCAACTTTGGGAGCATCACAAACAAACTTGGTTCTGCTCCTTATTCTAGAACCATATGTGTACATTTTCTAACACCTTGATAGTGGTCAGGAACAGGTGCTCTGGGTGACTTTTTTTCATTTTTCCTAGGCTGGAGACATTGAGGCTTATTGTAGTGACCATACTGCATGCTGGTTGTCAATTAACTCTGCATGGACCTGGGAATCTAACCTATGACCTTCCTGGTCTGTGTGGCTTAGTTCCTTGTGGAAAAGTACAACTGTGCCATTTATTAACAAAAAATTGGTGCATTAAGCTTTTGAACAAAAAAAATACGGTGTTGCAAATTTTAAACAAAAATAGAAAATACTGAGTCGCTGAGCAAGTCAGGCATTATCTCTGAAGAAAACATGAGTCAGTTAACATTTCAGGTATAAGCCCTTCCTCAGAAATAACCTATAATTGTTTCCCTTTGTGGCAGTGCATGGTCTTAATTTGGTTCCTCACCCTGCGTTCATTATCCTATCACCAAGGGCATTGAGGCATTTTAAGTGTGAACCTTGCCTAAGAACGTAGGAATAGGAGTAGACCATTCAGCTCCTTGAGCCTGTTTGACCATTCAATGAGATCATGGCTGATCTGTAGCTGAACTCCATCCACCCACCTTGACTTCACATGCTTTTATACCCTTGTCTAACAACAATCTCCATCTCAGATTTAAAATTATTAATTGAACTAGCATCTACTGCTTTTGGTGGGAGTGATCCACACTTCTACTGCCTTGATGGTGAATCTGCCCTGCATTCCTTCCGAGGCCAATATGTCCTTCTAAGGTGTGGTGCCCAGAACTTTATGCAGAACTGCATTTGTGGTCTAACCATGGCTTTGCATAGCTGCAGCAAAACTTCCTCCCCTTTGTATTCTAGCTCTATAGGTAAAAGACTAACATTCTATTAGCCTTTTTGATTGTTTTTTGTGCCTGACTACAACATTTTAGTGATCTGTGAATGTGGACTTCTACATCTCTGGACCTCCACTGTTCCTAGCTTTTCACCATTTAAATAATACTCGGATCTGTCCTATTTTGATCCAAAATAGATGACTTTGCACTTGGGTGTGAGCCATGCCTTAGTTGGTTGCCCTCTTGCCTCTGAGTGAGAAGGTTGAGAGTTCAAGGTCCATTCCAGAACTTGAGCACAAAAATCCAGGCTGATACTCTAGTGCAGTACTGAAAGAGTGTTGCACTGTCGAAGGTGCTGTCTTTCTGATGAGACGTTAAACCAAGGCCCCATCTCTCTCAGGTGGACGTAAAAGATCCCATGGCACTATTTCGAAGAGGAGCAGGGGAGTTATCCCCAGTGTTCCAGCCAATATTTATCCCTCAATCAACATCATAAAAATAGATTATCGGGTCATTATCACATTGCTGTTTGTGGAAGCTTGCTGTGTGCAAATTGGCTGCTGTGTTTCCTGCATTAAAACAGTGACTGCACTTCAAAGCTACTTCATTGGCTGTAGAGTGGCTTTGTGGAACATCCTAAGGTCATGAAAGGCGCTATATAAATGCAAGGCTTTCTCGCTCTCTTGCAAGCTTGTTCTCTCTCTTTCTGCATTGAAATCCATCTGCCACAGTTTTGCCCACTTTATCAATAGCTCTTCATAATCTTATGCTCGCATCTGCAGTAATTACTATTCCATCAATCTTTATGTCATCAGCAAACTTGGATATATGCTCAATATTGTGTTATCTAATCCATTAATAAATATAATGAATAGTTGAAGCCCCAGCACAGTTCCTTGTGGGACACCACTAGCCATTTTCTTCTAATTCAAGTACATACACATTTACCCGACCTCTGTCCTCTTCTGCTTACCCAATTTCCTAATCAGGTCAATAATTTGCCTTCAATTCCATGAGCTTCAATTTTAGCTAACAGTCTCTTAGGTGGAACTTTATAGAATCTCACACCTACAGTGTGAGATCTCCCCTAGGAACTGGTCTTGTGCCATTTAGTCTTGACACTGATTTCAGTACAACAATGACATTATGAAGCAAAGTTTTAAAAGGCTTTACATTTCATTTTTTAAGTCATCTATCCTTTTGAGCCTTTAATATTAGTTGGCAGTTGGAAGGTGAAAAATTGTAATTGTGCAACTTGCTACTTTAAATGGTATGCAGTACGCCTCCAATATGCAGGTATGTAAAGAGAAAAAGACTGGTAAAGACATATGTAAGTCCCTTACAGTCAGAAACGGGAATTTATTATGGGGAATAAAGAAATGGCTGAACAACTAAATGCATACTTTGGTTCTGTCTTCACAAAGGAGGACACAAATATCATACCAGAAATGTTTGGGAACACAGGGCTTAGCGAGAGAGAGGAACTGAAAGAAATCAGTATTAGTAGAGAAATGGTGTTGGGGAAATTGATGGGATTGAAGGCCGATAAATCCCCAGGGCCTGATAATCTACATTCCAGAGTACTTAAGGAAGTGGCCCTAGAAATAGTGGATGCATTGGTGGTCATCTTCCAAGATTCTATAGACTCTGGAACAGTTACTACAGATTGGAGGGTAGCTAATGTAACCCCACTATTTAAAAAGGGAGGTAGAGAGAAAGTAGGGAATTATAGACTAGTCAGCCTGACATCAGTAGTGGGGAAAATTCTAGAGTCCATTATCAAAGATTTTATAGTAGAGCACTTAGAGAACAGTGGTAGAATTGGACAGAGTCAGCATGGATTTACGAAAGGGAAATCATGCTTGACAAATCTACTAGAATTCTTCAAGGATGTAACTAGTAGAGTTGATGAGGGGGAGCCAGTGGATGTGGTTTATTTGGACTTTTAGAAGGCTTTTGACAAAGTCCCACATAAGAGATGAGCATGTAAAATTAAAGTGCATGGGATTGGGGGTAGTGTATTGCGATGGATAGAAAATTGGTTGGCGGACAGGAAACAAAGAGTAGGGATAAATGGGTCTTTTTCCGAATGGCAGGCAGTGACTAGTGGGGTACCTCAGGGATTGGTGCTAGGACCCCAGCTATTCGCAATATACATTAATGATTTAGATGAGGGAACTAAATGTAATATCTCCAAATTGGCAGATGACACAAAACTGGGTGGGAGGGTGAGTTGTGAGGAGGATGCAGAGAGGCTTCAGGGTGATTTGGACAAGTTGAGTGAGTGGGCTAATGCATGGCAGATGCAGTATAATGTGGATAAATGTGAGGTTATCCACTTTGGTAGTAAAAACAGGAAGGCAGATTATTATCTAGCTATAAACTGAGAGAGGGGAATGTGCAACGAGACCTGGGTGTTCTCGTACACCAGTCATTGAAGGTAAGCATGCAGGTGCAACAGGAGGTAAAAAAGGCAAGTGGTATGTTGGCCTTCATAGTGAGAGGATTCCAGTACAGGAGCAGGGATGTCTTGCTGCAATTATACAGGGCCTTGGTGAGGCCACACCTGGAATATTGTGTGCAGTTTTGGTCTCCTTATCTGAGGAAGGATGCTCTTGCTACAGCGGGAGTGCAACGAAGGGTTACCAGACTGATTCCTGGGATGGTGGGACTGACGTATGAGGAGAGATTGAGTCGGTTAGGATTATATTCGCTGGAGTTCAGAAGAGTGAGGGGGGGATCTCATAGAAACCTATAAAATTTTAACAGGACTTGACAGGGTAGATGCAGGAAGGATGTTCCTGATGGTGGGGGAGTCCAGAACCAGGGGTCATAGTCTAAGGATACGGGGTAAACCTTTCAGGACTGAGATGAGGAGAAATTTCTTCACCCAGAGAGTGGTGAGCCTGTGGAATTCGCTACCACAGAAAGCAGTTGAGGCCTGAATGTTTTCAAGAAGGAGTTAGATATAGCTCTTGGGTCTAAAGGGATCATAGGGTATGGGGCAAAAGCCAGAACAGGCTACTGAGTTGGATGATCAGCCATGATCATAATGAATGGCAGAGCAGGCTCGAAGGGCCAAATGGCCTACTCCTCCTATTTTCTATGTTTCTATACTCTTTTGACCTGCAGCATTCTGTTAAAGAGATTAGTAATAGCAAAAACATGTGCACGTGGGACCTGATGTGAGTTAGGATGCGGGTAACAGAGTTTTGGATGAGCTCAACCAATCCAACAATGCCTCAGTTTTAAAGTTCTCATACTTGTGTTTAAACCCTTCCGTCTTGCGCTTCCTTATCTCTGTAACCTCCAACAGCCCTCCGACCTCTGTGCTGTTCCAATTCCGGCCTCTTGCGAATCCCCAAGTTTCATCACTCTGCCATCAGTGACCATGGCTTCAGCTGTTAAATGGGTCCAAGCCATTCAGTAAAGAATGAAGCTAGATGCAGATCCTTTTCTAGTCAGTTTATTCACAGAATGCAGCATTACACATCTCTGCCTTCCTTTCACTAACTATACTTGTGACCAGTAGGCTCTCTTTATATTCACATCCTTAATTGAACAATGGCCTTCAGCTCTTTAACTTAAACAACATAATTAACCATTAAAATCAGCTGCCCAGGCCCGAAGCTCTGGATTTCCCTCCCTAAACCTGTGCCTTGATACTTGTTTCCTCCTTTAAGACACTCCTTAAAACCTACCTCCTTGACTAAGATTATGATCACCTGTCCTAATACATCCTCATGTGGCTTAGTGTCAAATTTTGTTAATACTCCTTTTTTTTATTTGTTTATGGGATGTGGGTGTCACTGGTTAGGCCAGCATTTATTGCCCATCCCTAATTGCCCTTGCGAAGGTGGTAGTGAGCTGTCTTCTTGAACCGCTGCAGTCCTTGGGATGTAGGTACACCCACAGTGCTGTTTGGGAGAGCGCTCCATGATTTTGACCCGGTGACAGTGAAGGAACGGCGATATAGTTCCAAGTCAGGATGGTGTGCGGCTTGGAGGGGAACTTGCAATTAGTGGTGTTCCCGTGCATCTGCTACCCTTGGCCTTCTAAGTGGATGGGGTGCAGGTTTGAAAGGGGCTGTTGAAGGAGCCTTGGTGAGTTGCTTCAGTGCATCGTGTAGATGGTACACACTGTGTATCGTTGGTGAAGGAAGTTAATGTTGAAAGTGGTGGATCGGGTACCAATCAAGCGGGCTGCTTTGTCCTGGACGGTGTTGAGCTTCCTGAGTGATGTTGGAGCTGCACCCATCCAGGCAAGTGGAAAGTATTCCATCATACTCCTGACTTGTGCTTTGTCGAAGGTGGCAAAGCACTGGGGAGTCAGGAGGTGAGTTACTCGCTGCAGAATTCCAAGCCTCTGACCTGCTCTTGTCGCTACAGTATTTATGTGGCTGGTCTAGTTCAGTTTCTGGTCAGTGGTACCCCAGGATGTTGATAGTGGGGGATTCAGTGATTGTAATGCCATTGAATGTCGAGGGGAGATTGTTGGATTCTTTCTTGTTGGAGATGGTCATTGCCTGGCACTTGTGTGGTACGAATGTTACTTGCCATTTATTAGCCAAAGCCTGGATATTGTCCAGGTCTTGCTGCACCTGGACACTGGCTGCTTCAGTATCTGAGGAGTGGTGAATGGTGCTGAACATTGTGCAATCATCAGCGAACATCCCCACTTCTGACCTTTATGATGGAGGGTAGGTCCTGTGGAGTGCCTTGGGACATTTTACATTAAAGGCGCTATATAAATGCAAGTTGTTGTTGGGCACTGATTTCTCCTAGCTAGTCTGTGTTGTGGAGCTGAGAGGCCTGCTTTTACAGTACCATTCTTAAGTATGTAGTGATCTCTTAAATTAAAGTGGGTATAGCAACAGCTTCAAGGTAATTTCACTTGAGAGTGAGCTGTGCTTTTCGTAGAAGTGATTTTTTTTTTGCTTTATTGTAATTCTGGTGAGATCTTCGTTATTATGAGAACTACTGTGTGTGTGTATCGAGCAAACCTTGCAAGGCAACACAGTTTATGGAAATGCAGTAGAACTCTGTTTATAAGGATCTCTTCGGAAGTCTTATAAAAATGTGTAAAGAGGAAGAATGAGTTAGTTCCCTACTTGTGAGAAAGCCAAAGAAATGTGTTTGATTGTTATTATGTCGGAGTCTCATTACAAGCTCTTGCTTTTGCTTCATTTTGATTATGATTTCTGAACTGAATTTGAGTAGGATTGTTTGCCTGTTTTAGTGGGTGGAGGTGTACAAGTTTAATGGAGTAGTCCTTGAAGGTTTTCTGTGGATATTTTTTAGTCCAAAAAGTATTGCCCAACAGTCTGCTGAGAGAGTGCAAACCATTGTGACATGTGAGTGGCTGATTTATGGAAGCAGTTGGCAGATAGAACATTTGTGATTGGTGGTCATGATACAAGTTTGCAATCCAAATATAGGGAAGCTGTTGGTTGCTCTTCGCTCTGTGCAGAGCAGGGATTTGATTCTTTACCCTCCTTTCTTTCCTCCTGTCCTCCCTTGCAGGCTACTTTGTAAGTACCTTGATCCAGGTGGCTACCTGAGTTGAGATCAGCTAACTCAGTAGGGATTGAGGATTGAACTGGGAATTTCCACATCTGTTTCACTCCCGTTTACCTCACTGGGCAGTGCATTTAGATGCTAAGTGAGAGCTGTCCGTGCTACTGCCACATGTAGCCCCAAGTCCTGATCATCCTGCTTTTGAAGCCCAAGCAACTCAGTACCATTTGCATTTATTTATATTTCTTGCTGCTTTATTTTTGTTTGAATTTTATGAGCTTGGTGATATAGAAAGGGCTGTTTTAAGTGTTGTCTCATTTTAAGATAAATCCTAAATCAGGACGCCAAAATCTTTCGGCATCAACAATATGGGACATAAGCAAATTATAAGGGAGATTAATTTAAAATATGTAGCCTGACTTTTACCATCACTGACATGGACCCCGCGTCCACCATCTCCACTGCATGGCTCGGATAAAGGGGAGAAAGTGGTCAAAATGAGAAAAAGTTTTGTAGTGTGACATTTAGAAGAATTGGCCAAAATCATAGTGTCATAACAGCACAGAGGCCATTTGGCCCATCGAAGCCATGCCGGCTCTCTGCACAGCAATCCGACCAATTCCATTCCCCGGTTCTATCCCCGTAGACCTCTACGTTTATTTTCCTCAAGTGCCCATCCAGTTCCATTTTGAAATCATTCATCATCTCTGCTTCCACCATCCGCATAGGCAGCGAGTTCATTACCGTTCACTGCGGAAAAAAAGTTCTTCCTCACATCCCCCTGCATCTCTTGCCCAAAACCTTTAATCTGTGTTCCCCTAGTTTTCTACCATCAGTTAATGGGAAAAGCTCCTCTTTGTCTACCCTAGCCAAACCTGTCAGAATCTTGCACACCTCTATCAAATCTCCCCTTAATCTCCTTGGTTCCAAGCAGAACAACCCCAGCTTCTCTGGCCTAACCTTGTAGCTAAAATCCTCATCCCTGGAACCATGTTAGGAAATCTCCTCTGCACCCTCTCAAGGATCCTCATATCCTTCCCAAAGTGCGGTGACCAGAAATTTGACGCAGTACTCTAGGGGACATGGGTTCGAATCCCAACACGGCAGATGGTGGAATTTGAATTCAATTAATAAATCTGGAATTTAAAAAAAACTAGCCTAGCGGTGATCACAAAACCATTGTCGATTGTTGTAAAAACCCATCTGGTTCACTAATGTCCTTTAGGGAAGGAAATCTACCGTCCTTACCTGGTCTGGCCTACATGTGACTTCAGACCCACAGCAATGACTCTTAAATGACCTCTGAAATGGCGTAGCAAGCCACTCAGTTGTATCAAACTGCTACAAAGTTTAAGAAAAGGAATGAAACCGGACGGAGCACCTGGCATCGACTTAGGCACTGGAAAGCGCAAACCCAACCCTGTCGACCCTGCAAAGTCCTCCTTGTGCAGGCTTGTGCCAAAATTGGGAGAGCTGTCCCACAGACTAGTCAAGCAACATAAATAAAAACAAGAAATGCAGAAAATACTCAGCAGGTCTGGCAGCATCTGTGGAGAGAGAAGCAGAGTTAACGTTTCAGGTCAGTGACCCTTCTTCAGAACCTTGTTCACCTAGTCAAGCAACAGCCTGACATAGTCATATTCACCGAATCATACCTTGCAGACAATGTCCCAGACACCACCATCACCATCCCTGGGTATGTCCAGACCCACCAAAGGTGGCAGCACAGTGATATGCAGTCGGGAGGGAGTTGCCCTGGGAGTCCTCAACATTGACTCCGGACCCCATGAAGTTTCATGGCACCAGGTCAAACATGGGCAAGGAAACCTCCTGCTGATTACCACCTACCCACCCCGGCTGATGAATCAGTGCTTCTCCATGTTGAACACCAGTTGGAAGAAGCACTGAGGGTAGCAAGAGCACAAAATGTACTCTGGCTGGGGGTTCAATGTCCATCATCAAGAGTGGCTCGGTAGCACCACTACTGACCGAGCTGGCCGAGTCCTAAAGGATATAGCGGCTAAACTGGGTCTGCAGCAGGTGGTAAGGGAACGAACAAGAGGGAAAAACCTATTTGACCTCATCCTCACTGATCTACCTGCTGCACATACATCTGCCCATGACAGTATTGGTCGGAGTGACCACCACACAGTCCTTGTGGAGACCGTCCCATTTTCACGCCGAGGTTACTCACCATCGTGTTGTGTGGAACTACCACCGTGCTAAATGGGATAGATTTCGAACAGATCTAGCAATGCAAAACTGGGCATTCATGAGGTGCTGTGGGACATCATCAGCAGCAGAAATGTATTCAACCACAATCTGTAACCTCATGGCCCAGCATATCCCCCACTCTACCATTACCATCAAGCCGGGGGACCAATCCTGATTCAATGAAGAGTGCAGGAAGGCAAGCCAGGAGCTGCACCAGGCATACCTAAAAATGAGGTCAAAACAAAGACTGCATTTGCTGACAACGCTACCGCTAGTGGGCGCTGTTGTGGCACATGCGCAAATGCAGCATGTGCCACTAAAACGTCACAGACTGCGACTTTAGGCAGCTGCCAGGACTAAAGATGGTGCTGCTCAAATAATCACACTGAGGCAACCTAACAACCACATGTTAGCCACAATGGCGGAGTGAGAGAGTGAACGAGCAGGCCGGGGGGAGGGAGGGGGGGAGGTGGCCGGGGAGGGAGCGGGTCGGGGAGGGAGGGAGGGGGGCAGCGGGCAGGGAAGGGAGGCGGGGAGCGGGCCGGGGAGGGTGGGGGGAGTGGAGCGGGCCTGGTAGGAGCGGAGCGGCCAACGAGTGGGCGAGCGAACGGCCCAGTGACGGAGGGAAGCGGAGCGGCCGGAGACAGCAGCGTGAGGGGCGGGGGTGCGTTTTTCTACGCATGTGCCATAAATTTGCAACGGCAAAAGACTTAACAAACTTACCCGCACCCGGCGACACCAAGGTCTTCGGCCGCTCGCTCCCCGCGGCTCTCTACGGCCTCTCGCTTCCGGTCCCCTCCATCCAGCCGTTCTCTCCAGTTGCAGATCCCCCATCCAGCTGCTTTCTCCCCTACTTCTCAACTGTACTTCAGACATTGCAGCTGTCTGGTCCCTGCCTTTTGCATCCCTCTCTTCAGGAGCTTCTGAATTTAACTCCCTCCCACTTAACCCCCCACACCCCCTCTCTACCTCCCCCCACCTCCCCACTCTTCCCCCACCTCCCCTCCCTCTTCCCCTTCACAACCCCCTCCCTCTTCCCCTTCACAACCCCCTCCCTCTTCCCCCTCACAACCCCCCCTACCCCTTCACAACCCCTCCTCTCCCACCCCATCCCTTCACAACCCCCTCCCTCTTCTCTCTCCGCTCCCCCCGCCCCAAGGACCACACCGCAGTTGAATATCTGAAGTGCAGTTGCAAAGTCGGGAAAAGAACATCAAAAACCTCAACAATTCCAGGTTTATTTATTGAGAAATTTTATTAAGTGCATTAAACATTCGAGGCACTGCTGTGCATGGATACATGAGTGTTGTGTCGCCAGCTTTCCCGTGAGACAGACAGGCCGAGTCTCTGCTATGCAGAACTAAAGAGATTGTTCCTGGAGAGCCTTGTGGTGAATGAACGCTTGGCTCTCTATTCCACTACTGTATTGTCCATGTGAAGAAGGCAAAGTCACAAGAGTCTGAGCTCAGTCTATTCTTGGTGAATGTTCCCCAAACGCATCCCAATGTGCATTCCCACTTCATCCATAAATGCAATGTTCCTTTCCGTATCATGACATGCTCCGCAGCATGATCCAGTTGCCTTTGTTGCTTGAATGCTGACCTTAAGTCTCAAGGATTGTTTTCTCAAGGGCATGTTTTACGTGAAAAGAAATAAGGAAAGAACATCAGTGTCAGAGCTTCCCTCCTCCAATGAAATTACTGTTGAGCATGCTATATGTTCTGCAGTAAAGTCATGTACTGATAACACCGCCAATGAATCACTTAGTACCCACCTCAGCTGTAGGAGGCAGGATGATGTTACTGCCCCTATCTCGTGATGGTTCAATGCTGCTCTCGGAAAACATGAATGATGTGAGGGTGCAGGAAAAAGAAGCACATTTCTTTTGGACTATGAACATAAAGCAGACCATTTAGCCCAGCTGTTCCCTGCTAGTGGTTATGCTACTCCTGCGCCTTCCCATCTGCTCCCATTTAATCCTGCCTACTACTATCAGCATCACCTTCCATTTCTTTCGCTCTTATCTATCTTTGCCTTCAAGCAACACTGAGGATGGAGAACGGTGTGACTGCACTCCCATCTCACCAGTTGTGTACACAGCAAGAGCATTCACATTTGTGCTACCACTGGACATGGCATGCTTGTTTCTTTCAGTGCTCAGTCTCTTCTTTCTGAATGTTCCCCAAGTGCTTGACTGCTTTGGATGCCCTCTCTGCTTGACAGGCAGCAGCTGGCAATTGCGGAGTCTCACAAGGCTCTGCATGGTTGTTTCAAGGGAGGATGGTGAAACATGTGGCTATGTGTCCATGTGCACGGCTCTAATGGGTGCCGGAACAGAGCAACTTACAACAGGGACTGGAGCACATGTACTGCCTGCACACAGCCCCAGACAATGGAAAGGATTTTAGTGCAGTGCAATAGACTGGAGCACATGCAGTGCCCCAGACAATGGAAATTTTTCAGAGCAACTTACAACAGCAGAGCAACTTACCTTGGAGCAATCTCCTCTTTCTAATAAAAATGAAGCAGACTGAAATCTCCAAAATGACTAAATAATTGCGATAAAATGCCCGATGAAACCTCTCCTCCTTCCACTTTCAGAAACGTGTGCCAAAGATTTGATGCATGCGTGAATATCAGAAGGTTGACGCATGCGTCAATACCCGTTGGCGTTGCATAAAGCGCATGCGCAGAAGCCGACCAGCGCGTTGCCCGAAGAAGCGCACGTTACGCGATGACGTCATCGGCGCATGCGCTAACCAGTCCTGGCAAGCCGGAACGCAGCGCATGCGCAGAGAGCAGGAGACCGTCTGCGCATGTGCGCACCGCGGCGCAGCCTGATGACGTCAGTGGCAGGCTGCGTTGTCAGGAATCACTTTGAAAACAAAAAGTGCTGGAAATACTCAGCAGATCTGGCAGCATCTGTGGAGACAGAGCAAAGTTCATGTTTCAGGTCTGTGACCTTTCATCAGAACTGGCAAAGGTTAGAAAAGAATTAGGTTTTAAACAAGTGAAGGGGGGGGGGGGGGCGTGGGTGAGAGAACAAAGGGGAAGGTGTTTGATAGGGCAGAAGGCAGGAGAGATTAAATAACAAAGCTTTCCTGGGCCAAAGGCAAAGTGTATGTTGATGCTTGTGAAGAAAGACAAAACATTAGTCCAGAGAGAGTGTTAATAGCAGAATAGCAGCTCCGATGACATGAAAAGCAGGCACATGGTTAAAAAATAAAATATTGAAAAAAAAGACCAGTCATGCTCTGAAGTTATTGAACTCCGTGTTTAGTCCGCAAGGCTGTAGAGTGCCTAATTGAAAGATCAGGTGCTGCTCGAACTTGCGTTGATGTTCACTGGAACACTGGAGCAGGCCAAAGACACAAATGTTGGCATGAGAGCAGGGGGGAGTGTTGAAATGGCAAGCGACCGGAAGCTCGGGGTCATGCTTTCGGACTGAGCGTTTGGTCTCCCCAATGTAGAGGAGACCACGTTGTGAGCAGTGAATACAGTATACTACATTGAAAGAAGTACAAGTAAATCGCTGCTTCACCTGAAAGGAGTGTTTGGGGCCTTGGAACGTATGGAGAGAGGAGGTAAAAGGGCCAGGTATTACACCTCCTGCGACTGTGAGGTGTCAACCTGGTGAAGCTACAACAAAGGACTACTTGCATTGCAAACAGCGGTCGCAGCATGCAATAGACAGAGCTAAGTGAGCCCGCAACCAATGGAGCAGATCTAAGCTCTGCAGTCCTGCCACATCCAGTCGTGAATGGTGGTGGGCAATTAAACAACTGACAGGAGGAGGAGGCTCCACAAACATCCCCATCCTCAGCGATGGGGGAGCCCAGCACATCAGTGCAGAAGACTAGGCTGAAGCATTTGCATCCATCTTCAGGCAGAAGTGCTGAGTGGATAATCCATCTCGGCCTCCTCCTGAAGTCCCCAGCATCACAGATGCCAGTCTTCAGCCAATCCGATTACATGATATAAAGAAACGGCTGAAGGCACTGGATACTGTCAAGGCTATGGGCCCTGACAACATTCCAGCAATAGTGTTAAAGACTTGTGCTCCAGAACTAGCTGCACCCCTAGACAAGCTGTTCCATTACAGTTACAACACTGGCATCTGTCTGGCGATGTGGAAAATTGCCCAGGATGTCCTGTACACAAAAAAAACAGGACAAATCTGACCCGGCCAATTACCGCCCTATCAGTTTACTGCTGGTCATCAGCGAAGTGATGGAAGGGTTCATCGACAATGCTATCAAGCGGCACTTGCTCAGAAATAACCTGTTCACTGACATTGTATGGGTTCTGCCAGGGCCACTCCGCTCCTGACCTCATTACAGCCTTGGTCCAAACATGGACAAAAGAGTTGAACTCCAGAGGTGAAGTAAGAGTGACTGCCTTTGTCCTCAAGCCAGCATTTGACCGAGTATGGCATCAAGGAGCCCTAGCAAAACTGGAGTCATGGGAATCAGGCGGAAAACTCTCCGCTGGTTGGAGTCGTACCTAGCACAAAGGAAGATGGTTGTGGTTGTTGGAGGTCAATCATCTCAGTCACAGGACATCACTGCAGGAGTTCCTCGGGGTAGTGTCCTAGGCCCAACCATCTTCAGCTGCTTCATCAATGACCTTCCATACATCATAAGGTCAGAATTGGGGATGTTCGCTGATGATTGCACGAAGTTCAGCACCATTCACAACTCCTCAGACACTGAAGCAGTCCATGTAGAAATGCAGCAAGAGCTGGACAATATCGAGGCTTGGGCTGATAAGTGGCAAGTAACATTCGTGCCTCACCAGTGCCAGGCAATGACCATGTCAAACAAGAGAGAATCTAACAATCTCTCCTTGGTGTTCAATGGCATTACCATCACTGAATCCCCCACTATCAACAATCTGGGGGTCACCATTGACCAGAAATAGTGTAGGTCAGATGGTTTCACAGGTCGGCGCAACATTGAGGGCCGAAGGGCCTGTACTGCGTTGTAATGTTCTAAATTCTAAATCTAAACTGAACTGGAGCAGCAGCATAAATACCGTGGCTACAAGAGCAGGTCAGAGGCTGGGAATTCTGCAGCGAGTAAATCACCACCTGACTCCCCAAAGCCTGTCCACCATCTACAAGTCACAAGTCCAGGTGTGTGATGGAATATTCTCCACTTGCTTGGATGAGTGCAGCTCCAACAATGCTCAAGAAGCTCAACACCATCCAGGACAAAGCAGCTTGCTTGATTGGCACCCCATCCACCACCTTCAACATTCACTCCCTCCACTACCGATGCACAGTGGCAGCAGTGTGTACCATCTACAAGATGCACTGCAACAACTCACCTCTTTCGACAGCACCTTCCAAACCTCGAAGGACAAGGGCAGCAGATGCATGGGAACACCACCACCTGCAAATTCCCCTCCAAACCACACACCATCCTGACTTGGAACTATATCGCCGTTCCTTCACAGTCGCATGGTCAAAATCCTGGAACTTACTTCCTAACAGCACTGTTGCTGTACCTACACCCCAAGGACTGCAGCGGTTCATGAAGGCAGCTCAGCATCACCTTCTCAAGGGCAATTAGGGTTGGGCAATAAATGCTGGTATCGCCAGCAGTGCCCACATCCCAGGAATGAATTTTTTTTAAAAGTTGTGGCCTAACTAGAGCTTTATGAAGGTTCAGCATAACCTCCCTGCTTTTGTACTCAGTGCCTCTACTTATGAAGTCCAAGATTCCCATATGCTTTGCCAATTACTCTCTCAGTATGTCCTGCTACTTTTAAAGATCTATGCACATGAACCTTCTGTTCCTGTAAACTCTTTAGAACTGTGCCATTTAGTCTATATTGCCTCTCCCTATCCCTTTTGCCAACATGCATCACCTTACATAAATCAGGGTACTAAATGTTATTTGCAGCAGGAAAGAATCTGGAATGGATTTAAAACAGATCTATATGATCTACTTATAGTTGCAAATTGTGGCTTTTTGACTAACTTCTTTTAAAAATAATTGGTGCTGTGGCATTATTGAAGGGGATAATTCTATGCAGTTAATACTGATCACACTGGAAAAAGCCACTTTGGGGTAAGCTGCAGTTCATGGTCCTTCAAATTGTGATAAATGCAAACTGGCTGTGGGCATAAATGAGAGCTTGGCTCCAAGCAGACAGTATAAATAACTGGTGTTTTGGGCAGTAATGAATCTAATTCATAGCTGCACTCTCACGATTCGTTCAATGTGACTTTAATTTTAAAAACCCAAGTTGTCTAAATCCTGTGGAAAAGATGGTTCTTTTGACTAGAGAAATAAGAAGATTCCAAAAACTCAGGGAAAGGGTGGTTTATTTCAGATGCAAGGCATGTGATTCATAGAGTTGAACATTGGCATGCATAGAATGTTCTGAAAGTACTACAATTTCACTCTGTTTTGAGGTGTGGGAAATTTGGGAAAAAATATAATTGGGGGAAAAAATTTAGTTCAAAGTAATTTAAATTAGAACAAGATGAAGATGTTACAATAAGCTAGATGTGCTAATTGGTGTTTCTCCCTCTGTTCTTTTTCCACACTTCTTATTTAATTTTAGTTGCTTCTCTGTTCGCACACATATCCTTTGCTGTTCCCTGGATGAGAGGTTGGTTTACAAAACTATCCCAAGCCTTTTATTAATATCACTTTTGGTCTTATTGCTTAGTGTGCAGAAACTGCATTAAAGGAATGGGAAAGGAGGGATAATGGGCTATTTTAATTTTTTTTATATCACTACCACTGTGGAAACACCGAACCTTTGCTTGACACCGATGACTTTTTTTTTAGAGATACAGCACTGAAACAGGCCCTTCGACCCACCGAGTCTGTGCCGACCATCAACCACCCATTTATACTAATCCTACACTAATTCCATATTCCTACCACATCCCCACCTGTCCCTATATTTCCCTACCACCTACCTATACTAGGGGCAATTTATAATGGCCAATTTACCTATCAACCTGCAAGTCTTTGGCATGTGGGAGGAGACCGGAGCACCCGGAGGAAACCCACGCAGACACAGGGAGAACTTGCAAACTCCACACAGGCAGTCTCCAGAATTGAACCCGGGTCGCTGGAGCTGTGAGGCTGCGGTGCTAACCACTGCGCCACTGTGACTTTGTAGAACAGTAGATAAGCACTCCATTATACTGTACCACCGAGCTGCTGTACTGGAGTAATTCTTCCATGAAAACTCTCTTCAATCAATGGTGTATCTTTATTTATGCACAAATCAAAGACACTTCTCACAGGAAGAGAGAAAGGTTGAGAAAATTGCATATGCCTACAGACGATTTACTGAAGGGTGCCATTGGCAGAAAGAGTAGGAACTTTTGCTTGTGCGCTCAGCTATGGAAAGGATTTTCTTTTAGGTAGGGATTTTAATTCCGTGCAGGAAATTAATGAACGCAGTTTATCAGCAAAGTAAATAGCTTCTCATGTATCCTTTTAAAGCAGTTGGACTTGTTACTCACACTTATATTGTAATATTAATCATCTCAAATGGGTCAGTCTCCGAATTCAAAAGCAAACTTATTCCTTGTAGTTCATGGATTCGCGGAAAGAAAAATAGGAACATCATTTCCTGGCCGAAAATAACTCGCACAGGGCGGAAAGCAGTAAGGGAAGCATTGGGAGTGAGAGAACCTTGGGAATTGCATCTTTCCCTGACTTCTGCGAAAAATTCTGTTTTACAAAAATAAATTCTGGAAATAGGTAACATTTTGTGAATGAATTACGCTATTGTGTCACAAACAATGTATGAAAGTTGTGCAGCATAAGTGTTGAATTATGTACTCATTTGCTCAGTCAGCTGTGTTTACTAAAGAGATGACTGTCTTCATCACCACCCATTTCCTTTCTTTAGCATTGCTACTTAAAAAAAAAAAGCCCAGATGGTCAGAATATATTTAATTGTACACACAATATTAAATACCATTTTTCCTTTTCTGTCCTACTGTCGTACAGCAAAATTTGGAACATTGATCAATACTCACATCTCTATTGTTTAATGCTGATGACATTCCTTTGTTGTGTCCTATAGAGTGTTTTCGTGGTATGCTTCTGTCACATTTTGAGATTTTTTCTTTTAATCCTTTTTCCAGAGAGAGGATTTTGAGAATAGTTACATTTAAATGTTAGGACTTTAAACCAAAATCCACATAAGTTTGGAAATAAAAGCGCGAGATGGAATCTGGTTATAATGCTAGTTAAGTCGTTTTCCCCCAGAAACTGTAAACAAAAAGCAATTTGTGAGCCTGTCTCAGTAAAAGATTATCTCCTCACACCCATTGAGTTGCAAGGTCCCGGGTGTGGGTAGGGCTTAGTGGGTCTGATGGGCCTTCCCATCAGATTGTGAGCGCACAGAAATAGAGATGGAAACATTCACTAACAGGTTTTTTTGTTAAAGTAAAACTATGTGGACAAGCTTTTGCATCGTGAGAGGTTAAAATGCAAAAAGGCAAGTTGATTTTGTTTAAGTCAAGCAAAATGACCCACTGATGCAGGGAAATTTGGTGTGTTCTTCATCATACTATTAAACAAAGACAAGTTTTACTAATTTGAACTTAGTCCACTGATAACTATCGCTGTGTATGTTTGTTTACTTGCTGTGAAATAAAACAGCTTAATAGTTTGTATCTAGCCTTGTCTTATCAAGTGTTTACTCAGCTTGCCTTTGAAAAGATTGGAATGGCGCTGTTACGAAAGACATGAATATCCAGTTTGGATCATAGGGTACTATTATATTCTTGGTTACCGTATAGTTAGATACTGGTCAGTACAGGCACACTCCTAAACCTAAGCTGCGCAGACCCTTTATGGAAATGACTACCATTGCTGTATCTGAGAGAATACCTAAGGCAATGTACAAATGTGTAACAGCTTGAAGTACACAAGGAAAATATTGTCCCATTCCACTTCTGATATTGTCAGAATGGCTGCCTCAGTCATCAGAGATTATATGTGCAGTTAGAAATATGAAAGTTTTATGAACATACGAAATAGGAGCAGGAGTAGGCCACTCGGCCCTTCGAGTCTATACCGCCATTCAGTAAGTTCATGGCTGAACTGATTACTCTACATTTCCACCTACCCTCGATAACCTTCCACCCCCTTGCTTATCAAGAATCTATCTACCTCTGCCTTAAAAATATTCAAAGACTCTGCTTCCACTGCCGTTTGAGGAAGAGAAGTCCAAAGCTTCAAGACCCTCAGAGAAAAATTTCCCCTCTTCTCTGTCTTAAATGGATGACCCCTAGTTCGAGATTCTCCCACAAGGGGAAACATCCTTTCCACATTCACCCTGTCAAGACCCCTCAGGATCTTGTGTTTCAATCAAGTCGCCTTTTACTCTTCCAAATTCCAGCAGATACAAGCCTAGCCTGTCCAATCTTTCCTTGTAAGACAGCCTGTCCATTCCAGGTATTAGTCTAGTAAGCCTTCTCTGTACTGCCTCCAACGCATTTGCATCCTTCCTTAAATAAGGAGACCAGTACTGTACACACTACTCCAGATGTAGTCTCACCAATGCCCTCTATAGCTGAAGCATAACCTCCCTACTTTTGTATTCAATTCCCCTGCGATACATGACAACATTCTGTTAGCTTTCCTAATTACATGCTGTACCTGCATACAAACCTTTTGTGATTCCTGCATTAGGACACCCAGATCCCTCTGCATCTCAGAGCTCTGAAATCTCTCACCATTTAGATGGTATGCTTTTTTATTCTTTCTGCCAAAGTGGACAATTTCATGCTTTCCCACATTATACTGTATTTGCCAGGTCTTTGCCCACTCACTTAACCTATCTATATCCCTTTGTTAGCCCCCTTATGTCATCTTCACAAGTTACTTTCCTACCTATCTTGTGTCATCAGCAAATTTAGCAAACATACCTTCGGTCCCTTCATCTAAGTCATTTACAAAATTGTAAAAAGTTGAAGCCCCAGCACAGATCCCTGTGGTACACCACTCATTACATCTTACCAACCAGAAAATGACTCATTTATGCCTACTCTCTGTTTCCTGTTAGCTAGCCAATCTTCTATCCATGTCAATATGTTACCCCCTACACCATGAGCTTTTATTTTCTGCAGTAACCTTTGATGTGGCACCTTATCAAATGCCTTCTGGAAATCTAAGTACAATACATCCACTGGTTCCCGTTTATCCACAGCACATGTAACTCTCTCAAAGAACTCCAATAAATTGGTTCAACATGATTTCCCTTTCACAAAACCATATTGACTCTGCCTGATTACCCTGAGTTTTTCTAAATGCCCTGCTATAACGTCTTTAATAATAGCTTCTAACATTTTCCCTAAGACAGATGTTAAGCTAATTGGCCTGTAGTTTCCTGCTTTCTGTCTCTCTCCCTTTTTGAATAAAGGAGTTACATGCGTTATTTTCCAATCTAACGGAATCTTCCCCGAATCTAAGGAATTTTGGAAAATTGAAACTAACACGTCAACTATCACACTAGCCACTTCTTTTAAGACCCTAGGATGAAGTCCGTAAGGACCCGGGGACTTGTCAGCGCGCAACTCCAACAATTTGTTCAGTACCACTTCTCTGGTGATTGTAAATTTCTTGAGTTCCTCCCTCCCTTCCATTTCCTGACTTACAGCTAATACTGGGATGTTACTTGTATCCTCAATAGTGAAGACCGATGCAAAATATCTGTTCAAGTCATTTGCCATCTCCTTATTATCCATTATTAATTCCCCAGACTCACTTTCCATAGGACCAACGCCCACTTTGTTAATTCACTTTTAAATATTTATAGAAACTCTTATGTTTTTTGCTAGCTTTCTCTTGTACTCTAATTTTACCTTCCGTATCAATCTTTGTTGTCATTATTTGCTGTTTTTTAAAATATTCTGTCCAATCTTCTGACCTGCCTCCCATCTTTGCGCAATTATAGGCTTTTTCTTTAAGCTTGGTACTTTCTTTAGCTGTTTTAGTTAACCAGGGATGGCGGGTCCCACCCTTGGGATTTTTCTTCCTCGTTGAAATGTATCTATTCTGTGTGTTCTGAAATATCCCTTTAAATGTCTGCCACTGCATCTCTATTGACCTATCCCTTAACCTGACTTGCCAGTTCACTTTAGCTAGATCTGCTTTCATGCCCTCATAATTACCCTTATTTAACTTTAAAATACTAGTCTTGGACCCACTCTTCTCTCCCTCAAACTGAATGTAAAATTGAATCATATTATGATCGCTGCTACCAAGGGGTGCCTGAACTATGAGGTCATTATTTAATCCTATCTCGTTGCACAATACCAGGTCGAGTATAGCCTGCTCTCTGTTTGGCTCCAGAATGTATTGTTGCAAACAATTATCCCAAAAACATTCTATGTACTCCTCATCTAGGCTACCTCTGCCCATCTGATTTTTCCAGTCTATATGTTAAAATCCCCCATAATTATTGCTGTACCTTACTGACAAGCTTCCATTATTTCTTCCTTTATACCCCATCCTACAGTGTGGTTAATGTTAGGTGGCCTGTACACCACTCCCACAAGTGACTTCTTGCCTTTATGATTTCTCATCTGTACCCAAACTGCTTCTACATTCTGGTCTCCTGAACTTAGGTCATCCCTCTCTATTGCTTTAATGCCATTATTAATTAACAGAGCTACCCCTCCACCTTCCCCTAGCTTCCTGTCCTTCCTAAATGCCCTGTACCCTTCAATATTCAGGTACCAGTCTATGTCGTCATGCAGCCATGTCTCTAATAGCTATCAGATCGTACTTATTTATTTCTGTTTGCGCTCTCAGTTCATCTGTTTTGTTTGGAATGCTATGTGCATTCAGATACAGCACCTTTAGTTTTGTCCTTTTATTATTTTTGTAACCTGTAGCATTATCTGTTGATTTACTCTTCGATTTGTATGCTCTGTCCCTTCCTGTCACAGTGTGTTCATTTCCCATATTAACATCTTTCTCTCTTGCCTTATCTCTATTCCTTGATTTACCGTATCTTCCCAAATTTGATCCCTTGCCCCACTATTCAGTTTCAAACCTTCTCTATTTCCCTAGTTATGCAGCTCGCTGGAACACTGGCCCCAGCACGGTTCAGGCGCAGACCATCCCAGCGGTACAGCCGCCACTTTCCCCTTTGCTGGTGCAGTGCCCCATGAACCGGAACCCACTTCTACCACACCAGTCTCTGAGCCATGCATTCATTTATCTAATCTTGTTTGCCCTATGTCAATTTGCACGTGACTTAGGTACCTTTGAGGTTCTGCTTAATTTGGCGCCTAGTTCCTCATACTGACTATGCAGAACCTCTTTCCTTGTCCTGCTTATGTCGTTGGTACCTACGTGGACCACGACGACTGGATCCTCCCCCTCCCGCTCTAAGTTCCTCTCCAGCTCTGGACAGATGTCCTGAACCCTGGCACCCAGCAGGCAACGCAGCTGTCTGGACTCTCGGTCTTTGCTGCAGAGACCAGTGTCAATCCCCCTAACTATACTGTCCCCTATTACCACTTTTTTCTCCCTCCACTTTAATAGCTTCCTGTACCATGGTGCCATGGTCAGTTTGCTCATCCATCCTGCAGCCCCCACTCTCATGCAAACAAGCTGAAAGAATCTCAAACATTTTGGTCAATAGCAAAGTCAATCGCTCCTGCACTTCTGCCCTCTGTGTCCACTTACCTGCCTCAGCGGCAGCCACACACTCCTGTCCCTGACCACTGACCAAATCAGAAGACCCTGTCCTAAGGGATGTGACCGCCTCCTGGTACAAAATGTCCAGCTAATTTACCCTCTCCCTGATGTGTCGCAATGTCTGCAGCTTGGACTCCAGTTCAATGACTGAGCCGAAGCTCTTCGAGTGAAAACATTTACTGCGGACGTGTTTGCCCTGGATCACACTGGCATCCAGGAGCTCCCACATGCTGCAGCTGTGACACATCACCTGTCCTGCCATCCTTAATGTGTATTAATTAACTACTTAATAATTTTATTCAATTATTTATTTTATTTTCCTTTTTTAAATATAATATATTAAGCTTACCACTAGTTCCTTTACTATTTTAAGCATTGGGATTAGAATGGACCGTAATCACTTACCAGATACTCACCAAACAGGGAGCTTCTTACCAAGCCAATCACCTACCTGCTTGCCTGTGATGTTTAATGCTATGTTTGATTTTAATTAAATTAAATTTAAAGCTTACCTGTATACTCACCCTGGTGGCTTTCTGTTTCCCTGCTCTCACCGTTGATTGTTTTCTTTTTTAAAACTGTCAATTGGTTTCCAGACACGCACTGGTGCTGTTTTAAGGAAGCGCATGATAAGATGCAAGGTCTCTTTGCGATTTGGCACATTTTTGTGGTGTGGTGTGTGGATTTGGGGGATTGGTGTAGGTTTTTTGTTATGGGAACTCTCTCAAAATAGTTGCTGTTAGATGCTCATGAAATACAAGGCTCTGTCCTTTCATCCCTTGACTCATTACCTCTGTGCTGCTGCTGTCTTTTGAATCTTAACGTGTTGGCCAAATTTAGCTTCCCTTTCCACATCTGTTCCATAATCAAGATTATTTTTATTCCACCTTTAAAACAGTAATTGCCACCGCCTGATCTATTCTCCACTGTTGCCTTTATCACTTTGAGACTGACTTTTTAATGCTGTCCCGACCACTCTCGCCACTTCCGTCCTTCGCAAATTACACACATTCAGAATGTTTGCATCCACACTCACTCTCCCATTATTCTGTCCCTGCCAAGCCTCACTGGTTTCTTTTTGTTCCAGTAAAATGATTTCAAGATCTTTGGCCTCTCGTTTAAATCTCTCCACGATGCAGTGCCTTACTGATCTTGAGTAATCTCCTCACTCCACACCTCTCCACTTAAGCTCCATTTTTCCAATTCTGCTTTACTCCAATTTTCTCACTCGTTTCACTCCAGTATTGGCATCTGCTCTTTCAGCCACCATGCCCCTGCACTCTTGAACTCCCCTCGTATATTCATTCATTTTGCCACTGTTTTTCTGTTTCAAAATTTCCTTAAAGCTTTTTCATTTCATGCTAGATTTTAATCTGAATCCCAGAAGTGAAAGGGCAGTGTCCTAACCATTGCAGAACTCATACTGGTATTGCAGATTTGAAGTAATGATACAAGATAGAAACGTAATCCCTCCCCTACGTGGTTGTCAGCTGCTCAATTTTAGGCTGGACAGTCTGGTTTGTGAGTCTGCTGTCTGGAAATTTAAAAAATGTAAACTAAACCTCAAAAGTTGAGCTTTTAAAATAGATGTCGTTTTTACTCTTGCTTCTGTCCTAATGAATGGAGCCATTTGTTCTTTAAAGTTACAAAAATTTTCATGTAGTGTCTTGGGCAAAACCAAGTATCATAACTGAAGCAATGATCCCAAGACCCTGCCCTACCCCTATTCTGAATCCCGTCCAATTTTTATTTCATTCTTGGGTCATGGACATCGCAAGAAAGGCCGGCATTTAGTGCCCATCCCTAGTTGCCTTGAGAAGGTGGTTTTGGGCCACTTTCTTAAACCATTGCAGTCTGTGTGGTGAAAGTGCTCCCACAGTGCTGTTCCAGGCTAGGGACTTGCAGGAATTTTTTTTTATTTGTTCGTGGGATGTGGGCGTCGCTGGCTAGGACAGCACTTATTGCCTATCCCTAATTGCCTTTGAGAAGGTGGTGGTGAGCTGCTGCCTTGAACTGCTGCAGTCCATGTTGGAAGGGAGTTCCAGGACTTTGGCCCAGCGACAGTGAAGGAATGGCGATACAGTTCCAAGTCAGGATGGTGTGCGGATTAGAGGGGAACTTGCAGTTAGTGGTGTTCCCATGCATCTGCTGTCCTTGTCCTTCTCGGTGGTAGAGGTCGCGTGTCTGAAGATGCTGTCCAAGGAGCGTTGGGGCATTGCTGCAGTGCCTCTTTTAGATGGTACACACTGCTGCCACTATGCTTTGGTGGTGGAGGGAGTGAATGGGGTGCCAATCAAGTGGGCTGCTTTGTCCTGGATGGTGTCGAGCTTCTTGAGTGTTGTTGGAGCTGCACCCATCCAGGCAAGTGGAGAGTATTCCAACACACTCCTGACTTGTGCCTTGTAGATGGTGGACAGGCTTTGGGGAGTCAGGAGGTGAGTTACTCACTGTGGGATTCCTAGCCTCTGACCTGCTCTTGTAGCCACGGTATTTATATGGCTAATGCAGTTCCGTTTCTGGTCAATAGTAACCCCCAGGATGTTGATAGTGGGGGATTCAGCGATCGTAATGCCATTGACTGTTAAGGGGAGATGGTTAGATTCTCTGTTGTTTGAGATTCATTGCCTGGCATTTGTGTGGCGCAAACATTATTTGTTCAACCCGGTGACGACGAAGGAAAGCCAGTATATGTCCAAATCAGGCTTGTGTGTGATGTGGAGGATATTTTGGAGTTGGAAATCCACAAATGCTGCCAGACCTGCTGAGTATTTCTAGCACATTGTTTTTATTTCAGATTTCCAGCATCAGCAGTATTTTGCTTTTATTTTAGTGACCCAATACTACCGCTTCTCTCTTCAGTTCCACTCTTCAGGAGATCTCTGCAAGTTTCAAAAGTGGACGCAGACCTCCTTGTCTGTAAACATTGTAATGGACACAGCCCCACTTCTTAAAAAGAAAACAGAATCTGATTTAGTGATTCTGCTGGTGTAATTCTGTGATGATCAAGGTGTTCCACAAAGCTCAACCTTCTGAAGCAAAACCTATTGGGTGTGAGATAAGTAGAAATAACGTACAGTAGAGTGTATATATTATCTTGGGCCTAGCAAGAGTCAGAAATTCTCCAGTTGGTGGCTGTGGCACTGCTATACAGCATAATGTGAAAGAATTGCATTAATTTATGGGCGCTTTTTTCCCTTCACATACCTTCCTTTTTGATTTCCCTTCCTCTCAACCTGTTATATCTCTCTCCCAGTTCTGATGAAAGGTCATTGACGTGAAACGTTAACTTTGTTTCTGTCTCCACAGATGCTGCCTAACCAACTGAGCATTTCCAGCAATTTTTATCTTTAATTTAGATTTGCAGCATCTGTAGTATTTTGCTTTTGTATAATGCTCTGTTTAGACCACAGCAGCTTTGATCATCACAAGGGAGAAGGTCGAGCCCTGTTACAGGTTGAAACAGAATTAATGCCACCAAGCGTTTTATTTTAGAAGACTTGAACATGTTGTACCTTGTTCGCCTCAGTCAACAATAATTTGCTTTTATAAAGCACTTTTGACCAATGTCATCAGAAACCGCAGCATATAGCGTGATGAACCAGTTTAAGTACAAGAATGCAAGCTTCATGCCTCCGTACAAAAATCCAAAAATTTGAAATTGTCTTATCACCCAAAGTAACAAAGAGACAGCTTCCCTCAACCTATCTCTCTCCAATCCATTTTTAACCAATTTATGCTTAAACTTCAATGGTCTTTTCTGTTAATTTATTCCACATATCTATTACACTTTGTGCAAAAAGCTTTTCCTGACTTAGCTGCTTACTGCAGATCTAATTTTCAATCTATGTTCTGTTAAGACGGGAGCTACTTTTCACTCTTTTTGATAGTATTATATTCGATTGCATGCTGTACAAACATGAGGACTTGACTCGCCTTTTGACATGATTGTCACTATTAAATTTGGCAAACTATTCATATTTAGAGGCCTTCATATATAGGCCTGAAACATGTATTTACAGCTGTTTACCTGCCACTCTTGAAATGACTTATGAATTTGTCAAATATTTACTTTTCAAAGTTGTATTTGGCATGATGATGATAAAAGTAGCTCACTTTAAAGTGGTCAGTATTAAATTGCTTTCTGATTTTGATATAACTCATAAAATCATTGTCTAACCTTTTTGTAAGTAGGCCTATTGTACTCAACTGGAAAATATTTTGGTTTATCAATGTATGCGGTGCGTGTACGTGTGTGTACGTGCGTGTATACGTGTGTGCGTGCGTGTGCGAGGTCCAGAGGTTTACCCAAATCTTATTGAATTGTGATTGTTGAGTATAACTGAAATTCCAACAGATGCCTTCTGAATGCGGATCCTCGCACTCTACACAAAGCTGGGTGGGATTGTGAGCTGTGAGGAGGATGCAGAGAAGCTCCAGTGTGATTTAGATAGGTTGAGTGAGTGGGCAAATACATGGCAGATGCAATATAATGTGGATAAATGTGAAGTTATCCACTTTGGTGGCAAAAACAAGAAGGCAGATTATTATCTGAACTGCGATAGATTGGGAAAGAGGGAGGTGCAGCAAGACCTGGGTGTCCTTGTGCACCAGTCACTGAAAGTAAGCATGCAGGTACAGGCAGTTAAGAAGACACTTGGTATATTGGCCTTCATAGCGAGATGATTCGAGTACAGGAACAAGGATGTCTTGCTGCAATTATACAAGGCCTTGGTGAGACCACATCTGGAGTATTGTGTGCAGTTTTGGTCTCCTTATCTGAGGAAGGATGTTCTTGCTTTGGAGGGAGTGCAGCGAAGGTTCACCAGACTGATTCCTGGGATGGCAGGACTGATTTATGAAGAGAGATTCAATTAGACTTGTATTCGCTAGAGTTTAGACGAATGAGAGGGGATCTCAGAAACCTACAAAATTCTAACAGGACTGGACAGACTAGATACAGGAAGGATGTTCCCGATGGCAGGGAAGTCCAGGACCAAGGGTCACAGGATAAGGGGTAAACCATTTAGGACTGAGATGAGGAGAGATTTCTTCACCTAGAGAGTGGTGAACCTGTGGAATTCTCTACCACAGAAAGCAGTTGAGGCCAAATCATTAAATATATTCAAGAAAGAGTTAGATATAGTTCTTGGGGCTAAAAGGATCAAGGGATTCGGGGAGAAAGTGGGAACAGAGTACTGAGTTTGAACGATCAGCCATGATCGTATTGAATGGCGGTGCAGGTTCGAAGGGCCGAATGGCCTACTCCTATTTTCTATGTTTCTATCACAAGGATTATCATTGCCACTGAATGCAAATTTGTATTCTACCACAGAGCTAATGGGAATTTCTGGGTGTCCTGATGCTCTACTATTGGAGCAGGTTGGGCTTTGTTAAAAGAAGATATTCCATTACTATATCTGTCACGGTTAAAGAAATGGGAGCCTCGATACTTTCTTACAGAGTTGTAAAGTGACAAAAGGACGCCACTAAACTTTACCACTGAAGCCATTCCAAGTTTGCGGGGAAAAAAATATAAACTTGCAGGGCTGTAATCTATTTTGTTGATGAATTGTACACATTATGCTATGTTCCGATACTGAATAACTTGGCAGGCACACTTGCTTTAAGGGAATTAAAGATTATCTGGGCAATTCAGGTGATCTCATTTCTTTGGTATGCTTTTGATCTTGTGCTGGTATAATTTACATAAGCGCTGCAGTGAAGGAAGTTAAACCTGTTGACTTGTTGATGCCTTATTTTCCCTTCAACTTTTGTTAGAGTCACTGGGTGTGAAGGATCTTGGTGACCGGCAGTCTATCCTACAAGAAGCCAAGTGTCTGTTTGAACAAGATGGCATTTACTTGGAGGAATGCAGCCAGTTACTGCACAGGCATGAGCTCTCCACAATAGCTGAGGAGGACATTGAAAAGAGTGAAACAGAAACAGGTACTTGTAACCAGTACTGTAAACGGCACTGCCATGTTACTGCAGAGTACAGTGGTTCAGGACTGAGGAGTGATTTCAGAATTTGTACAAGACTTTCCACAAACTGACTGAGACTTTAAAAGCACAGGCGCTCAGTCTTAAAAGCACAAACTATTTTACTACAATGTATCAGGCAGGTTTTCCTCAATGGACCGTGTCTGAAGAGTGAGCTAGAAATTCTCCTTGCCTTTTTACATTAACACAATGGAGAACATGAATGTGCATGTGAAGTCAGTTTCTTCTCAGGGTAAGGTGAATTTTTCATGTCCTCTTTGCTGGTGTCTTATGGAAGACCACTTCATAACTAACACTGTATCTTTTTAATCTCTTGACTTATTCTCCTATCATTGTATTGCATATGCACATATTTATTCTGTTTCTGAACTGGATATGACTGGTGACCTTGGATTTCTTAAAAGAAAAGAAAGCACATGCATTTATAAAGTGCATTTTGCAATCTCAGGATGTCACAAAGTGCTTTAAAGCCAATTATGTACCTTTTGAAGTGTAGTCGCTGTTGTAATATAGGAACCACGGCAGGAATTAGCACAGAGCGAGGTCCCACAAACAGCAATGTGATAACCAGATAATCTATTTTTAGGTGTTGGTTGAGGGATACATTTTGGCCAGAACACCAGGGAGATCTCCCTTGCTCTTTGAAATAGTGCCTTGCGATTTTTTACATTTACCTGAGAGGGCGGATGGGACATTTGTCGCATCCAAAAGATGCCAGCTCTGGCAGTGTAGCATTCTCCCAGCACTGCACTGGAATATCAGCCTAGATATTGTGCTTAAGTCCCAGGACTGGGACTTGAATCCATAACCATCTGACTTGGAGAAGAGAGTGTCACCAACTGGGCTATAAAATGCCACCTAATTTTTAAAGGATAACAGTGCACCTTCCACTGGGATTGCAGGGAATGGGTGTTTGATAAATTAAATTTCTGAACTGTAACTATGAATAGAGGCTCAAAAAGAAAAGACTACAGTAAGATGCTAGGAGATTGTTAGGATTGATTAGGTTTGTGTCCACTATTTGAGTTTCTGATCACAAGTTCACCATCTGGGTGAGGTGCTGAATGGAAGCCAGGTCCCAGTGGTGGGAGATTCACAACACACCACCTAAGCTACTCCAGTCCATTTTTTTTAAAAGTGCTTTTACATTCGAAGCTTATGTATTCCTGCCATCGCTATACTCTGAAGTACAAATAGCTGGAGCCATGTGAAACAGGCTATTCTAGATTTATGAAAATGTGCACATATGAACCTGACGTTAGATTAAGCTTTCCTCTTGCAGTTAGTTAAACAGGAGAGCTAGGCCTGCACGTTCGCACACTGAAGTCATCTGGTTTCCATTGGAGCCCAACATCCCTTTGGAGTTCGGCACCCAGTGCTTAAAATAAAAAAGGGAGAGCCCAATATTAAGATAACTTTCCTAACATGGGAACAATTTCTTAAGATAAAGTAGAATGCCCTTTATTGCAGATGTCTGACAGCAGTGCAACTCTTGGCTAGGGTATGGCATAATCCAAACAAACATATGAATTAGGAGCAGGAGTAGGCCACTCTGCCTTTCGAGCCTGCTCCGCCATTCAGTAGGTTCATGGTTGAACTGATTACTCCACATTTCCACCTACCCCCAATAACCTTACATTCCCTTGCTTATCAAGAATCTATCTACCTCTGCCTTAAAAATATTCAAAGACTCTGCTTCCACCGTCTTTTGAGGAAGAGAATTTCAAAGACTCATGACCCTCAGAGAAAAAATTTCTCCTCATCTCTATCTTAAATGGGTGACTCATTTTTTAAACAGTGATCCCTAGTTCTAGATTTTCCCACAAGGGGAAACATCCTTTCCACATCCACTCTGTCAAGACCCCTCAGGATCTTATGCGTTTCAATCAAGTCGCCTCTTACTCTTCTAAATTCCAGTGGATACAAGCCTATCCTGTCCATTCTTTCCTCGTAAGACAGCCCGCCCATTCCTGGTATTCACTTGAGCGAATTGGAGGAACTAGTGAATAATTCACCAAAAAGAAAAGTTCATTTGTACTAGAGAATATTATCTTGCTCATATCCTGTTGTTCTTCCACTTAGTGTTGACTCATGCCTCATCTCCCATTGAATCCCTGAAAGTGCCAGCTGAATTTTATTTGGTGTTGCCTTAATTTGACTCCGCTTTGTTTAATTTTCCCTCGCTGCCTATCACTACCTAAACTAAGCAATCAAACAAAATGCATTTCTTAATTCATCAGTGCTTCCTATATAGAAGCTGGTGATCTGATACATGTGCAGACACTAATTAATGAATCTGCATAATATTTTTATGTATCTGTCAATAGCATGCTAACTTTTGCAGTGTTGCTAAGATTCTAGGAAAAGATAATGGTAGGTGTGCAAAATGTTTATACTGTGTTCACCTGAATTATGAAAAAGTACAATTCTATGTTTTGTTTCTAATGCTGGGTTGTTTGGAGTGATAGGGAAATACTGGCAGTACAGGGAGCAATTTGAAATGTTGAATGAAGACCATTAAACAAGAAACATTTGGTGTAACATTACTGCTTAGGTGTGACTTTATTTTCACCCCATCTTGTCCCTTTCATGTACATTTGTCAATATGCTAATAAGTGACAAAACTACTTTGTCTTAGACATTTTTTGCATAAACTGTACACTAGAAAATCATTTGACAATCTACAGGTACATCTTTATGTCATTAAAAGTGGCAATTCATGATCTTTTAGATGAAAATGCGCCATCTGTGATCTGCCCTGTTAGGTATTTGATCACTCTTGTGGAATATCAGCTCTCGATGCTTCATATGTAATGTTAAAAGCACATTAGACTAATTTGTTAATGAGTTGATTAATAACCATCTAACCCACTGAAGATGTTTTGTGCAACAAATTGATGTTAATAAGCCAATTTAGGTTCAAACTCATTAGAATTGATTATAAAGAAAAAAAACACTAAATCTGAGCTATAAACAGTGCTGGAAATGTACAGCAGGTCAGTCAGCATCTGAAAGGATGATAAGTTAACTTTTCATGTGGGATCCTTCATCAGAACATTTCAAATTTCATTTAGATGAAAGGAACTAACCAAAGTTTGACCTTTTTTCAGGTCTTTTTGTTTTTACTTCAATTTCATTAGGAATTGGTTTGATATCCTCCAATTGAAAAAAAAAGCTGTAGCACACAGTAATTGATTTTGTAGAAGGTGTAGCACTCCTTGATTAAAATTATATGTTGGTGTATATTACAGGATCAGCAGAGCTTATAAAAATTCCATAAGAGGTGGAACCACATTCCACACCGTTTAATCACTGCATGTACACAATTGAGCTGGATTGTATTATTGATTCATTTCTTTTAAACAGCAGCTGGACAATAGCACTATTTACTTTTACATGCTTCTCTATATTTGAACAGTGAAATGATAGAATAGTCTTTCATGTGACAGATTGATCGCAAAGCCTGGTACAAAGTGGTTGTATTCTTGCCAAAGTGAAAAAGAATACCTCATTTCAAGGAGAATTAGGTTCTGTGTATAAGGAGGACCTTGCCCCATTCACATCCAATGCTCTGATTTTTCTTCCTCGCCCTTCTTTTCCTGAAGGTTGAACTTTATGCTGAGGAGCAGTTTCATGGGTGCCAGCAGGTTGTCAGGTGATCATTCTTCCAGTGTAGCAATTGACCACAAAAAGAAAAAGAAAGCCTTGCATTTATATAGTGCCTTCCACCACCTCAGGACATTTCCAAAACACTTTTAAAAACCAATGAAAACCATGAGGGCCTCGCTATAATTGTTTGGCCAAATTTCCTTCTTGCTATATGTCCATGCAAACACTTCTATTCGGGCTCTCTGAACAGCAGTGAAGAGCAGTAACCCTGCTTAGATTCTGTTTTCTTTTTCCTCTATTGACCAGAGGCATTGAGGCAAGTCCCTCCCTCGACCCCTGCCTTCTACTAAGGGCTAACTCAGACTAAGAATTATACCTGGGACATACCTAGTTTGTCTGGATCATTACAACAGCAAGTACATCAATTACCCACTGAGTCTGTGAGGAAGTAGGAGGAATAGAAGATTTTTTTTAAAATGCAGAACAGACATTTCCTTTTAGACCCCAGCTAGTTGGAAATTTAAAATTTCACATGGAAACATGAATGAGGCAAGTAGTTGGTGCTGAAAGCAATTCTTCTGTAGTTCTGCTCTTAATCTATTTCAATATTAAAAGTATTTTCATTGCGCATATGTAATAAAGAACGTAAACAAAAATTGGAGGTTGAGAATCACATTGTTTTTATTTTTAATGATTGTGCTAATGTCTTTTTTTCCTAAAGGCAAGGCTCATTTTGATGTCCACCATCTGCAAGATATTCACAGAACACACGGGCTTGAAATGAGAAATTCAGAAGAAGGAGCAAGTGGGACAGTTCTACAGCGTTTGTTGCAAGAGCAGTTCCGATATGGAAACCCCACTGAGAATCGAAACCTCCTTGCCTTGCACCAGCAGGCCACAGTAAACGTCATCGCCTTCAACAGCAATGGGTCTGCAGTACCTCCAAACGATGGCCTGACACAAGATGAGCGTCAAATGGTCCCACATTCTGCACGACAGGAACCCCAGGGCCAAGAGCTGCAAGTTGACAATAGTGTCATGGAGAAGCAGCTGCAGACCCGAATAGCACAAGCACAGAATAGTGAGGAACTGCCAACTTATGAAGAAGCGAAGGTCCAATCACAGTTTTTCAGAGGACAGCAGCATACAGCAGCGGGAACTGCTTTCTTTGTTACTGGAATAAATAACCAGAAGATGAGAACTGAAGGGCGGTCCACGGTTCAGAGGGTGGGTGGTGGAAAGGTTCACCAAGATGACGGACTTAAAGACTTGAAACAAGGTCATGTCCGCTCATTGAGTGAACGCCTTATGCAACTCTCCTTAGCTACAAATGGTGTCAAAGCACAGTCTTCAGTTGCAAGTAGTGTAATGTCACCCCAACAGGCAAACGAATTCTACACAAATGCTGGGCATGTTTTGTCTCAGGCATCCATGAAAGGAATAGACCCTCGGGGGCCTCCACCAGAATATCCATTCAAAAATATGTCAACATTACCTGTTACTTCCAAGGCTCAGGATTATGGAAATTTCTACAGTGACTTTAGATTGGGAATGACAACTGAGGTATTAAAACCTGTCCCAAACCTGCAATACATCAAGCCAGATGCTCCTGTTATGAGGTACCAGCCACCTCCAGAGTATGGGGCTGTAAGGTAAATAAATGAAGGATCATCCTAAAATCTTTGTCTCCAGTAATAGTTTTATATTTATGGGGGAGGAAAGAGCAAAGTCTCGGGTTATAGTTTTACATAGAATCTACAGCACAGAAACAGGCCATGCAGCTCAACCGGTCGAAGCTGGTGTTTATGGTCCGCACAAAACTCCTTCCATCTATCTTATCTAACCCTATCCGCATAATTTTATTCTTTTCTTGCTCATCTGCTTATCTAGCTTCCCCTCAAGTTCATCTATGCTATTCACCGCAACCACTCCTTCTGGTAGTGAGTTGCACATTTGAACCACTCTCCAGCTAAAGTTTCTCCTGAATTCCCTATTGGATTTATTAGTGACTCTTATGTGTATGTGCCCTAGTTTTCACCTCCCCCACAAGATATCTCTATATCTATCCTATCAGACCCTCTTATAATCTTAAAAGACCTCAATTGGGTGACCCTCTCAGTTTTTTCCTGGAGGATGAACCTCAAGTCTGTTCAATCTTTCCTGATGGTTATAACCTATAAGTTCTTGCATCATTCTAGTAAATCCTTTTTACACCTTCACCAGTGCCTCTAGCCTATTTCTTTCTCAAAATATGGAGATCAGAAATATTCACAGTACTCCAAGAATGGTCTAAACAAGGCTTTATGCAAGTTTTATTCCATTAGAAATTAAGAAAGTAAATATCAGATGTCAAGTTGGTTTGTGGTGAAGTACAATATCTTGCTATAGTTGTCATTTTTCATGTGAAATTAGTGATCAGCAGCAGGCTATTTAACTAAGTAGGACCATTACAGCTGAACCTAGTCCAGTTCTCGCCTGATGCCACACATGCATACTTTCCATCATGGTTTATTGGTTAGCAATTAGGTGTGGGGCTCTAGGTGTTTTTTTCCATTTTCTCCTCCTGTCTCCCTAGTACAAGGTGTTGAAGTCATTCTAACTGCTGCCCCTATTTGAGATAGCTAACTTAGCACAGACCATGGATCCAGCCTGGAACCATCTTGACCTGTGTAGAGATATACATATGTATTGTATGCTCTGGTCCCAGATATGTGGCCAGACTGCTTCATAATAGTCTACAGGAAGGGCTATGAGAGTAGGCCTTATGATAATCCAACAAAATATATACATAAGAGGCCAGAGATGGAGGAAAGCAGAACTCTTGGAGCTTTATAGAGCTGGAGGAAGTTACAGCGATAGGGTGGGGCAAGGCTAGGGATTTAAACTTGAGGATGGGAATTTTAAACTCGAGGCATTGTTGGACCAGGAGCCAATGTAGGCCGGTGATTTTGATAGGTGATCGGGGCTTGGGCAAATTAAGATATTGGCAGCAGAGATTTGGATGAGCTCAAGTTTATGGAGGTTGGCAAAGAGGACAGTGTACCGTCTTTTTGGATGGATGAACGGAGGGAGAGAGAAAACAGGGAACTACAGACCTGTTAGTTTGTTGTCTGTAGTAGAGAAATTGTTAGAATCTATTATAAAGCATGTGATAACTAGACACTTAGAAAATAATGATATGATTGGGCAGAGTCAACATGGATTTGTGAAAGGGAAATCATGTTTGACAAACCTGTTGGAGTTTTTTGAGGATGTTACTTGTAGCATAGATAGAGGAGAACCAGTGGATGTGGTATATTTGGATTTTCAGAAGTCTTTTGATGAGGTCCCACACAGGAGGTTAGTAAACAAAATTAGAGCACATGGATTGGGGTAGAACTGGTAAACAGAGAATAGGAATAAATGGGTCATTCTCAGGATGGCAGACTGTTACTAGTGGGGTACCGCAAGGATCAGTGCTGGGGCCACAGCTGTTCACAATCTATACAAATGATTTGGATGCAGGGACCAAATATAATCGTTCCAAATTTGCTGATGACACAAAACTATGTGAGTTGTGAGGAGGATGCAAGGAGGATTCAAGGGGACTTGGACAGGCTAAGTGAATGGGCAAGAACATGGCAGATGGAATGTAATGTGAATAAGTGCGCAGTGATCCACTTTGGTAGAAAAAATAGAGTATTTCTTGAATGGTGAGCAGTTGGGAAGTGTTGCTGTCCAAAGGGACCTGTGTGTTCTTGTTCTTGAGTCACTAAAAGCTAGCATGCAGGTACAGCAAGCAGTTGGGAAGGCAAATGGTATGTTGGCCTTCATTGCAAGAGGTTTTGAGTACAGGAGTAAAGAAGTCTTGCTGCAATTGTATAGAGCCTTGGGTGAGACTGCACCTGGAGTATTTTGTACAGTTTTGGTCTGCTCATCTAAGGAAGGGTATTCTTGCCATAGAGGGAGTGCAATGGAGGTTCACCAAACTAATCCTTGGGATGGTGGGATTGTTTTATGAGGAGGGATTGAGGAAGGTGGGCCTGTATTCAAAGAATGAGAGGTGATCTAATTGAAACTTACAGAATTCTTGCAGGGCATGACAGGGTGGATGTAGATAGGATATTTCCCCTGGCTGAGTCTCAAAATAAGGGGCAGGCTATTTAAGACTGAGATGAGCAATTTCTTCACTCAGAGGGTGGTGAATCTTTGGAGTTCTCTACTCCTGAGGGCTGTGGAAGCTCAATCATTGAGCATGTTCAAGACAGAAATCAACAGATATCTGGATGCTAATGACATCAAGGGATATGGGGATAACGCGGGAAAATGGCGTTGCGGGAGATGATCAGCCATGATGTAATTGAATGGCGGAGCAGGCTCAGTGGGCTGAATGGTCTACTCCTGCTGCTATGTTCCTGTGAACTGTAATAGCTCACATGTCTGTTTTTAGTCTTGATCTAGTGGAGTTGCAGATGGACCCAGCCTTCCCACTCTCTGGCAGTCTGTTGAGGCTACATTGTGTGCTATCTTGTGCAACCTGAAAATATTCTTTTGTTTTGGCAGAGGCAATGATGGGGAAAGCGAAAGTAGGCTTTGATAGAAAATGGAAATATCCTATCTGGCCCTGGTTTTATTCACTTTTTAAAAAAACTTTTTCCCATAGTTTTTTCTGTTTTTGAGACTTATGTTCTACTGTAGCAGAACTAAACTTGTGTCATATTCTAAAAGAGCAAAACTAATGATGATTCACAAAGTGAAAATTACCTTCATTAAACAAATGAATCTACTTTTCCTTTTTGAAGGATTTGACTCTATTTCAATGGATGCCAGCAATTCTTCAGCTTCTTTGCTCAGCGGATGTTCTCCAAGAGTAAACCCACACAACTATTGTCTGCGGGTTAGTTGGCTGTGTGGGCATTACATGCACTTCCAGAGGGATCCTGAACTGAAAGCTTTCGTATTAATTAGCAGAAATCTTTACCAAAACTCCATCTCACCTTTATTTCCCTAACTGAATTCTAACATTTAGGGATGCAACTTATGAACATTTTGGCAGGGATGCAACTTATGAACATTTTGGCAGGAATGCAAAAATAAAATGTGGCGTTTTCATCCTTTTATGTGCTGATTATGTTTGTGGATTTTATAACTGTAACAACCCTGAGTGGGAGCAGAGCAGCAGCTTCTTTGGGGACCGTGCACGAGGTAGAGTATTGGATCCTGATGGTCTACTTTGATTTGGGTCATCTGATATCTCAGCCTTATTCTCAGATCCGCAGTGAGCCCATGCCAGTAATTGTATCCAGTTTTTACTCTATTCACTTCCAAGGAAAATAAAAATCCATTAATCACAGCCACATGTTAGCTGCAAATGTAAGTACATTTTCACAACATAAGAGTTCTGTGTTATCTTGCAACAAACCTGTGAGAGCGCTAGCACCAACTGCTCTCTGAGCTGACGTTTTTTTCGATTCGTTCATGGGATGTGAACTTCACTGACAAGGCCAGCATTTATTGCCCATCCTTAAATTGCCTTTCGGAAGGTGGTGGTGAGCCGACTTCTTGAACCGCAGCAGTCCTTGTGCTGTAGGTACACCCGCAGTACTGTTAGGGAGGGAGTTTTAGGATTTTGACCCAGTGACAGTGAAGGAATGGCGATTTAGTTCCAAGCCAGGATGGTGTGTGACTTGGGAACTTGCAGGTAGTGGTGTTCCCATGCTGACTGCTTCCAGCATTTTCTGTTTTTGTTTCAGATGTCCAACTTCTGCAACATTTTGTTTTTCAGCATAATCTTTCCTGGACTGCTGGGATCAGTGGTGGGGGGTGGGTGTCAAGAGTAGAAAGGTTCAAAAATCCATTGCCTTCCCTTGAAAACAATAGCATTGACAATCAGGTTGAAAGAGCTCACTGTTGAGGCTTATATATAAAGAATGTTTACTTGTCAAGGGGAGTCAGTGTTTTCAGAAGGAAATGAAAATGGGAAAACTGCAGAAAATAGTATTTTGCTGATGCTGTGGATATGTTATGTGCAGAGGGTTAACTGATTACATTTCAAAAATGGAAGCATTTTTTCAAAAATGAGGCCTGTGAAATGTAAATCTGGGGAATTTTAATCAGACAAATTGAGTTTACTGACTTAATTCAAATCCATTCAGAATACGTGAACTCTGTAGATTGCAGCTTATACCTGTCACTGTAAAAAAAGAGCTAATATTTTAAATAATATAAAGGCAAATATTTAAGAATTCTTGGACAATTGGTTTACAGCAGGTCTCAAAGGTTTAATGGCCTTGGTATATGGAAAAAGAGGACAAATTATTATTCATTCATCATTATTATGTAAAGCTGTTATAAACAGGGACTAGTGAACAACCTGCTTCCAAGCCATCTACCCATATTCCTCATGAACATGTATGCAGAAGTGCACTAGAGTGCCTGACCCACAATGTCCATGCTTGTTTCTCTCCTCCTTTCCTTCCTGTAGGGAAACACCTGGTCTCCACTTGGTGCTTTCCACTGATGACACAGCTGGGATCAGGAACTCAGACACAATAACTTTTTTTTTGTGTTTAAAGCACCCTTCAACATCCTCTTCAGTTCTATGCTGGGATAAGCCAAATTCAAATCCAACAAGCAATTGTTTTCTAAAATGAAAACGAGCTGTGGAGACATCAGCAAAGTAAAACTCTGGGAAATTTCTAGCCATCTATTTTATAAGTACACAACTGTTGCTATCACTACTACTACTTTCGCTTCTGTCACATCTTTCTTGTCAAATGTTTCAAAACCCAATAAATGGGGCATGGGTGCTAAAGCAGGCAGGCGAAGGGAGATAAAGGGGCATCTGAAATCAGTTAAGTGGTAGCTTTTGAAGTGGGGAAGAGATGTGCCTTACTATATAGATAGTTATAGGGATAGAATTCCATTGTGCAAAGTGGTGATGCTGATGGCTCTGTGAGGAGTGCCAGAGCAAAGGGAAGTGTTTGGCGTAGTGGTAATGTCACTGGACTAGTAATCCAGAGGCCCAGGCTAGTGCTCTGGGGACATGGGTTCAAATCCCACGGCAGATGGTGAAATTTGAATTCAATTAATAAATCTGAAATTAAAAAGCTAGTCTAATGGTGACTATGAAATCATTGTTGATTTTGTGAAAACCCATCTGGTTCACTAATGTCCTTTTTAAGGAAGGAAATCTGCCATCCTTACCTGGTCTGGCCTAAATGTGACTCCAGACCCACAGAAATGTGGTTGACTCTGAAATGGCCTAGCACGCCATTCAGTTTAAGGGCAATTAGGGATGGGCAATGATTGCTGGCGTAGCCCGCAATGCCCCCACATCCACAAATGAATAAAAAGAAATTGACCTGTCAGAAGAGTGGAGGGCACTGAAACTACTCTAAGCAAAGTCAGGAAGTCTGTGGTACACAATCTCTTTTATTTTCATCCCCCTTGACACCTCTGCAGCTTTTGACATAGTCAACCACACCTTCCTCCAATGCCTCTCCTCCATTGTCCACCTCACTAGGGCTGCCCACCCTTGGTACTACTCTTAACTATCCAGTCACAACCAGTGCAAAGCCATCACTGGGTTCTTTTCCCACCTTGCGTCATTACGTCTGAAGTTCCTTGTGGATCTATCCTTGGCCTCCTCTATATTGCCCCTTGGTGACATAATTTGAGGACATGAGGTTAGGTTCCACAGGTATTATACTGATGACATCCAGCTGTATTTCTCCATCACTTATCTTAACCCATCCACTGCCTCACTCCCTTTATGTCGTCAAACTCTTGTCTGTCATCCTGTTCTAGATGAGCTGCAATTTCTTCCGATTGATCATTGAGCATACTGAAGCCAGCATTCTTGTGGCCCCTGCCGCAAATTCCATACCCCACTTATCGGTTCCATCTCCTTCCTGGCTAGCGTTTGTTTGAAGCAGACTGTTTGGAACCTCAACATCCTGTTTGACCCCAAGATGAACTTCTGACACCATGTTATCTCCATCACAAAGACCACCAATTTCCATTTCTAACATTGGCTGTCTATGCTCCATCTCAGCTCCTATGCAGCCAAATCCTCATCCATTCCTTTGTCCCCTTCAGACTCAATAATTCCACTGCTGTCCGGCCGGTCTGCCATCATTCACCCTCCGTAAATGTCAGCTCATCCAAAACCCTGCTATCCGTATCATATGAAGCTGTGCTTACCCATTGCCCCATTGCTCTCTGAGCTACATTAGCTCTTGTTCTCTCAATATCTCATGCTTAAAACTTCTATCCTCACGTTTAAATCAATTCATGGCCTTGCTACTTCCTACCTCTGTAACCTTTGCTGGCCCTACAACTGTCTGAGAACGATGTTCCTCAAACTCTGGCCTCATGTACAACCCCTACTCCTTTCACCCCACCATTAGAAGCTGGGCTTTCTGCTGCCTCAGGCTTAGGCTCTGGAATTCTTTCCTTAAGCCTTTCTGCATTTCCATTGTCTTCCTAGTTTAAGACTTTCCTTAAAAGCAACCCCTTTGACCAAGCTTTTAGTTACCCTTCCTAATATCCTTTGCTTAGGCATCCATTTTTGTAAAGGCATTATATACATGAAAGTTTAGGTTCATAATGTTGTGAAATGTAAGTAGGTGGTTTTAGTGAGGTTTAAGGCTTAGTTTAAGATTGAGTAGAGTTGAGTACCATGATGGGTACTGGGTCAATTGAAATTTTCATGACTGAGATCAATGGATTTTTCTGTTAAGGGTATCAAGGCATAAGGAACAAAGGTGGATAAATCGAATTGTGGCACAAATCAGCCTTGATCTAATAGAATGGCATACTCCTGTTCGTATGAGGTTCACTAGATTGATTCCAGAGATGAGAGGTTTGTCTTATGAAGAGAGATTGAGCAGTTTAGGCCTTTACTCTCTAGAGCAGCCTCACAGCTCCAGCGACCCGGGTTCAATTCTGGGTACTGCCTGTGCAGAGTTTGCAAGTGCTCCCTGTGACTGTGTGTGTTTCCGCCGGGTGCTCTGGTTTCCTCCCACAGCCAAAGACTTGCAGGTTGATAGGTAAATTGGCCATTATAAATTGCCCCTAGTATAGGTAGGTGGTAGGAGAATTGTGGGGAGATGGTAGGGAATATGGGATTAATGTAGGATTAGTATAAATGGGTGGTTGATGGTCGGCACAGACTATTTCAGTGCTGTATCTCTCTATGATTCTAATGAGAGGAGATCTAATTGAGGTATATAAGATGATTAAGGGGATTGACTAAGTAGACGTCGAGAGGATGTTTCCTCTGGTGGGGCAATCTAGAACAAGAGGTCATAGTTATAGGATAAGGGGTAGCAGATTTAAAACAGAGATGAGGAGAAATTACTTCTCTCAAAGGGTCGTGAGTCGGTTGGAATTCACTGGCCCAGAGTGCGATGGATGCCGGGACATTGAGTAAATTTAAGGAGGAGATAGATTTTTAATTAGTAAAGGGTTGAAGGGTTATGGAGAACGGGCAGGAAAGTGGAGTTGAGGCCAAGATGAGATCAGCCATGATCGTATTGAATGGCGGAGCAGGCTCGAGGGGCTGAATTGCCGACTCCTGCTCCTAGTTCTTATGTATGTCTCTGCTGTCCTTCAAAAGTCTTAATAAAATCTATTACTTTACCTTTCCCTTGCTCCTGCACCGTGCAGTCTCATCAACTATGTGAAGATGCTTTAAAATTGTTTTGAAGGGGAGACAGGTGGATCACACATGGCCCCAGACTGCATTACAAGTATAAATGTTGGATAGCGATTGATCAAAGAAATTCTGAAGGATTAGATGTGGAAGTTGGCAGAGTCCTTGAAAACTGGCAAGTTCCTTTTCTGAGCTCGCCAATACCTGTTTGCTTTAGACAAGTCGGCAGGTGCAATTTTTTTCAGCCCTGAGCTGACTGAGAGCCCTAAAGATGTTTTTTTCATTATGTTGATGGGAAAAATGCTCGAATTGACAGTAGCTGGAGGGCTGATGTCATTACTTAACCAATCAGTGTAAAGAAACAGACAATAATGTTTGGTTGTTTGCCTGCAATACACCCGTTCGTGGTGTGTTTTCTTTTTTAAAAAAAAACACAAGACCAATCAAATATAATTAACTTGCTTTACTAGTCTTCAAATATTTGGGAAATTCCACTACTGGCCACTATTTTCCATTTCAGTTATTCATAAAAGGAGAGTCATGCAATTGGGCGAGGCATGTCAGATTAACAAGCAAAAGTGACACTTCTGTCTGGCGAAGAACTGAATATCTTGGCAGTGCACTTCAGATTAGGATGAGAGGTGGCTGTTCCAATTTTTCTTTTGAATTAATGTCAATCTGTTAGGTGGGAAAGTGCTGCACTATGTTGGATGGAAGACCACCATTCTTGATTGGAATAGGAACCTAATGCAAGGAACCTAATGACAAGACAAATGGTATAACAATGCCTGACAAAACCCCTCCCTTTAGAGTAAACTGCAGTAAATTCACTACCTGGTTCCTGTAATCTACATATTGGCTGTGAATGCTAAGTCATTAAGTATATTCGAGGCTAATATCAATGGACTTTTGAACTCTAAGGGAATCTAGAAGTATTACGATTGGGTGGAAAAGTGGAGTTGAGGTCGAGGATCAGCCATAGTCTTAGTAAATGATGGAGCAGGTGTGAGGCACCCTATGGCCTATCTGCTCCTATTTCTTACATTCTATTCATTGTTATCTAAAATTAGTAATTTTTTGCATCAACAGGCAAATTCAAGAGGGGCCGATACTTCAGCAGTTGCAGTTACACCAGCGAATCTATCAACACAGTCCATCATCATCTCAGACGTCAATGGGATCTGCATCTTTGATGCAGCCACCACCCTCACCACACCTGGTGGCTGCCCAGCCCCAACAGGCTCCCCTTGCAAGCCAACTGCATCAGCAGTTCCAGGGAGACCCATTAGCCATTGTCTTGCGAGCTCAGCAGATGGTAGAAATCTTGTCAGAGGAAAACCGTGCTCTTCGACAGGAGCTAGAGGGATACTATGATAAAGTGGCTAAATTGCAGAAGGTAATAAATGTTCTGTTAATCGCAGTTACACTGCAGGTAGCATGAATGACTAATTATTTTCTTATAGCATCATAAGCTCTTCCAAAGAGGATTTGATGATGAGGTAGGTTACGATATTGTCCTTTTGCCTTTGGGGTTGAATCCAAAATCATCCTCGGTGGGAATAGAGACCATCACTTATCAGAATCATGTAAATTAAATTGTCTTGGGGCAGTGCCAATCTTTGTGGGCACAGGTCTGTATCATGAAGCTGCCCTTAAATTGGCACTAAAATAAAGACATTTGCTGAAGGGCCATTGACTGGAAATGGAAATATGGTAAGGGTGCTTTTCTGGGAATGGGGCTGAGGCACATCAAGAAGGTAGAGGTAGCCCTGCAACCTTTAATGTAATACCCGACATGGAAATCTTTGGAAGTTACATTGGATATAAAAAATAGGAAAATGCTGACACGCTCACCATGATAAGCACACGTCAGATTACGTGGGATTTTACTAATCAAGTATATAGCATACATATTATGTCTTTAGATGTGGTGTTTGTAAGTACTCTGTAATTGTTTTCTTTTTGATTGTTTGGTGTAGTTTGTAAGCTCACTGATCTCATTGCACCAAAATCGAATTCCTCGAGATACATCTACCATTATTTTATTGTCCACTGTGTCTGACATTTGGAGAAATCTCTAAGTTTGCTCAAGTTTCCAAACCAAACTACTGAGAAATCCATACATGTATAATTTTCTCAATGCCTGGCATGGATCGCACATGGTTTCCACATAAGGTCACACATCACTGATGTGAGACAGCTTGTGTACAGATCGGTAGCGAAAAAGGTTAGGCACCTACAAGTGGTGTGGATATGTGGCTGAGTTTAACCAGCTAATACTGCACAATTTATCAGTGCTGCGCTTCTAACTGCTTGATCAGCTAGGTTAACCTATGTCAGGCTTTGCAGCTTTATTTGGAGACAAATGGAAAGATTCCCAGTCTTAAGTTTGTGTTCTTTTCTCAGTGGGTCAGTTGTTTCGGTCTGTTTCTTTTTATTCGGAGGCAATTTTTTATTCTAGAATGAAGAAAACTTTTTCTAGTCTCGAAGTGGGAGGAACATCAGTCAAGTGTCCTTCCCTGAGAGAGCGGGCTTGCGCAGGACAGCCCAAGGTGTATGTTGAGACTGTGGCTGGAGCTGGAGGGATGTGAGGTGTAGCTGATTGTACCAGTTATTATTGGAGCGAGTAGACATGAATTGCAGAGTGAGTTTTATGTACTCCCAGCCATGAGAACTAAACGACATTTCTCATCCCAGCTGAGATTTTAGGAAAAGGTTCCAACAGAGAAATGAAGCTCCTGAGAAGAAAGCAAGGAAAATGATGAGGAAAATCAATCAAATTATTCCAGGCTGCTGCTCTTCATCTCCTCTTGCTGCTTCGATGCTTGACATCTAAACATGTGAATAACAAATAGCATGGATGGCTGTAAAAAGGTGGAAGTAATTCCAATACAAATCAGAGTGCTTGTTATTGTAAAGCACAGGAAGAAACACTCAGCCTATTTCTTTTACTGACATGTGCAATCTTTCTTTAAGGGCTTACTCATGTAATTCTCTCATAGCATCACGGTTATGCCACTCAACTAGAATCATAGAAAGTTTAAGGCACAGAAAGAGGCTACTTGGCGCATCGTGTCTGTGCAGGCCGAAAAATGATACACCTGTTCTAATCCCGCCTTCCAGCATTTGGTCCGTAGCCCTGCAGATTGCAGCACTTGGGGTGCATATCCAAAATATAGGTCATAAATTCAGCTCTACCACAACATGTTTGAAATTGAGCTCAATAAATCTGGTAATTTGGTGTGAACACCAGGAAAAAAAATGACCATGAAAAGCTAGCGCATTATTGTCAAACAACTGACTGGTTCCTGAAGGTCCTTTAGGAAAGGGAACTATCACTCCTACCTGGTCTGGCTTCAGTCCCACAGTATGTTGTATACAACAGCAACTAGGATTTATAAAGTGCCTTTAACATAATAAAACGCCCAAGGCACTTCACAGGAATGTTATAAAACAGAATTAGACATAGAACATTTGGAAATATTGGAGGTAGATTTTAGGAGCGTCCTAAAGGAGGAAGGAGAGGTAGAGAGGCAGAGCATTTTAGGGAGGGAATTCTAGAGCTTGGGGGCCGAGGCAACTGAAGGCACTGCCACCAATGGTGGTGATTAAAATCAGGGATGCTCAAGAGTCCAAAATTAGAGGAGTGGAGATATCTTGGAGGATTTTGAGATTGGAGGAGATTATAGAAATAGGGAGGGACATAAAAACAAGGATGTGGATTTCAGATTTGAGGCATTGCTTAACCGGGAGTCAGTGTAGGCCAGTGAGCATAGGGGTGACGGGCTGGCAGGACTTGGTGTGAGTAAGGACCTGGGAAGCAGAGTTTTGGATGACGTCAGGTTTAGGAGGGTAGAATGTGGGAGGCTAGCTAGGAGTGCGTTAGACCACTGGTTCTCAAAGCGTGGTCTGCGGGCTGGTCCAAAATACAAGTCACCAAAGGTGTTATTTGTTGAGAAAAGTTTGGACTTTTGGCTCCATGTACGGTCCAAGTATCCTGGACTCTCAGCAGCTCTGAAGCATCTGCTGCTATTCCCAACAGCATGCAACTGCAAGACTGGATTTTTCACATTTGTGGGACTGAAACCAAAGAGGAGGAATGGCTAAACATGGAGCCCGACATGAGACTGAAGCTCTCCAGCTTGGAACCAAGTGTCACCACATTGGTGTCTCGTCAAAAGCTCCATTCTTCCAATTAATTTTGATTGTTTTTGTGGCGGCAAGTGAAAGCGGGTGGGTTAGGATCGTTCGGTGGTCTACGGGCTCTTTTCCCCTGCCTATGTGGTCTTTGGTTTGAGAACCACTGCATTGGAAAAGTCAAGTCTACAGGTAACAGAGGCATGAATGAGGGTTTTAGCAGCATATGAGTTAAGGTGGTGGTCAGGGGAGTGGGGGGGTGGAGTCGGACAATGTTAGAGGTGGAAATAGGTGATCGTCGTAATGACCCGAATAGTCATAAGTGGCTGAAATTTCATCTCTGGGTCAAATATGACTCCAGGGTTGCAAAGAGCCTGGTTCAGCCTCAGACAGTTGCCAGGGAGAGAGATGGAGTCGGTGGCTAGGGAACTGAGTTTGTGGCAAAGACTGAAGACAATGGCTTTGTCTTCCCAATATTTAATTGGAGGAAACTTCTACTTATCCAGCACTTGATATCAGATTAACCGTTAGTTTAGAGACAGTGGAGGAGTCGAGAGAAGTGGTGTTGAGATAGAGTTGAGTGTAATCAACGTACAGGTGAACACTGGCACTGTTTCCAAATGATACCAAGGGGGCAGCATGTTGATGAGAAATAGGGTTCAAGGATAGATCCTTGGGGGGGGGAAATCAGAGGAAACTGCTGGAGCTGGAAGAGCAGAAGGTGTTTAAAAAAGAGCAGCGACAGTGGGAAAGAAGGAGACTGAGTGAGACCAGCGGTGTTTAAAAAGAGCAGCGACAGCGCGCCTGAGTTTTAAAAGGGGAAGCCAACAGTGACGTCACAGGAGATCTGCAAGGTGATTGGTTGGTGAGTAGCAGCTGTTAGAATATCTTAAAAAAAAAAAGGGGTAAGTTTCTTTTGTTGAAAATAAAACCTCTGGAGATAAGGTGAGTACTACTAAAAGTGTTTTTTAAAATGAATTTTAGATTGAAGTGGGTAGAACAAGGCCCCTAGTAAAATTAGTATTTTTAAATTCAGGCAGTAACTAATTAACCTAAGGGTAAGTCATGGCAGGAGAGCTCAGCCCCGTTATATGCTCTCCTGTGCTATGTGGGAAATCAGGGTTGCTTCCAGTGTCCCTGACGACCATGTGTGCAGGAAGTGTATCCATCTGCAGCTACTGACTACTCGCATTACGGAGCTGGAGCTGCGGGTTGATTCACTGTGGAACATCCGCGATGCTGAGGACATTGTGGATAACACATTTAGTGAGGTGGTCACACCGCAGGTAATGGCTGCACAGGCAGAAAAGAGATGGGTGACCACCAGATGGAGTAGTAGGCGCAGGCAGGTAGTACAGGAGTCCCCTGTGGCCATCCCCCTGTTGGGGGGGATGACCTCCCAGGGGAAAGCAGCAACAGCCAAGTCTGTGGCACCACAGAGGGCTCTGCTGCACAGCAGGGGAGGAAAAGCTATAGTGATAGGGGATTCTATCATAAGGGGTGCAGATAGGCGTTTCTGTGGCCGCAAACGAGACTCCAGGATGGTATGTTGCCTCCCTGGTGCTAGGGTCAAGGATGTCTCTGAGCTGCTGCAGGACATTCTGAAAGGGGGGGGTGAGCAGCCAGAGGTCGTGGTCCATATTGGTACTGACGACATGGGCAGGAAAAGAGATGAGGTCCTGCAAAGTGAATATAGGGAGTTAGGCAGAAGGTTAAAAAGCAGGACCTCTAGGGTTGTAATCTCAGGATTACCCCCTGCGCCACGTGCTAGTGAGGGTAGGGATAGGAGGATTAGGCAAATGAATGCATGGCTGAAGAGTTGGTGTAGGCGGGGAGGGCTTCAGCTACTTGGATCATTGGGATCTCTTCTGGTGCAGAGGTGACCTGTACAAGAAGGACGGTTGCATCTAAACTGGAGGGGGACCAATATCATTGCGGGGAGGTTTGCTAGCACTACTCGGGAGGGTTTAAACTAGTCTTGCAGGGGGATGGGACCCAAAGTAGTAGTCTCTCCGATGAGATAGTTGAGGCAAATGTAGAGGTTAAAGCAAGCAAGTCCAGTACGCAGGCCGGGCAGGACAGAGAGTGTGGAAGGTCTGGTAGGCTAAACTGCATTTACTTTAATGCAAGAAGCCTTACAGGTAAGGCAGATTAACTCAGCATGGATCGGTACATGGGATTGTGATATTATTGCTATTACGGAAACGTGGTTGAGGGATGGGCAGGACTGGCATCTCAATGTTCCGGGGTACCTATCTTTCCGGCATGACAGAGGTGGAGGTAAGAGAGGAGGGGGAGTTGCACTATTGATTAGGGAGGACATCACGGCAGTACTTAGAGAGGATATCCCAGGAGGAATGTCCAGCGAGGCCATATGGGTAGAACTTAGAAATAAGAAAGGGGTGATCACTTTGATGGGGTTATACTATAGGCCCCCCAATAGTCAGAGGGAAGTGGAGGAGCATATATGTAGGGAAATCACAGATAGGTGTAGGAATTATAGGGTTGTAATAGGTGATTTTAACTTCCCTAATATTGACTGGGACTGCCTTAGTGCGAAGGGATCAGATGGGGAAGAATTTATTAAGTGTGTCCAGGATAGTTTTCTGAAGCAGTATGTGGATAGCCCTACTAGAGAAGGGTCTACATTCGACCTCCTCTTAGGAAATGAGGATGGGCAGGTGGTTGATGTGTTAGTGGGACCAGTGACCATAACTCTATTAGGTTCAAGATAGTTATGGAAACTGATAGGTCCTCAGGTTGAAGTCCTAAATTGGGGAAAGGCCAATTTCGATGGCAACAGACAGGAACTCTCAAAAGTTAAATGGGAGAGGCTGTTTATAGGTAAAGGGATGTCTGGCAAGTGGGAGGCTTTTAAAAGTGAGATAGGAAGAGCTCAGGGCCAGAATTTCCTGTTAGATGGAAGGGCAAGGCTGGCAAGTTTAGCGAACCTTGGTTGACGAGGGATAGTGAGGGTCTGGTCAGGACAAAGGAGGCGGCATATGTCAGGTATAGGCAGCTAGGATCGAGCGAGTCCCTCGAGGAGTATAGGGGATGTAGGACTACACTTAAGAAGGAAATTAGGAGGGCAAAAAGGGGCCATGAGATTTCCCTGGCAGGTAAGATAAAGGAGATTCCTAAAAGATTCTATATGTATATTAAGAGTAAAAGGTTAGCTAGGGAGAGAGTAGGTCCCCTTAAGGATCAGTGTGGCAATCTATGTGTGGAGCCACAGGAAATGGTCGAGGTCTTAAATGAATATTTCTCGTCTGTATTTACCGTGGAGAAGGTCATGGAAGCTAATGAGTTCAAGGGAAGGAACATCGATATCCTGGAGCATATCAACATTACAAAGGAGGAGGTGTTGGAGGTTTTGAAGCACATTAAGGTGGATAAATCCCCAGGGCCTGACCAGGTGTATCCTAGGATGCTATGGGAAGCAAGGGAGGAGATTGCTGGAGCCCTGGCAGAGATTTTTGTATCAATGTTAGCCACAGGTGAGGTACCGGAAGACTGGAGGATAGCTAATGTTGTGCCTTTATTTAAGAAGGGCAGCAGGGATAAGCCAGGGAACTACAGGCCGGTGAGCCTTACATCAGTGGTGGGAGAGTTATTGGAAGGGATTCTGAGAGACAGGATTTATATGCATTTGGAAAGGCAGGGTCTGATTGGGGATAGTCAGCATGGCTTTGTGCGTGGGAAATCGTGTTTCACGAATTTGATTGAGTTTTTCGAGGAGGTGACCAAGAGGATTGATGAGGGCAGGGCGATGGATGTTGTCTACATGGACTTTAGCAAGGCTTTTGACAAGGTCCCGCATGGTAGACTGGTCCAGAAGGTTCGAACACATGGGATCCAGGGTGAGCTTGCAAATTGGATATAAAATTGGCTTGGTGATAGGAGGCAGAGGGTGGTAATGGAAGGTTGTTTTTCAGATTGGAGGCCGGTGACCAGTGGTGTGCCACAGGGATCGGTGCTGGGCCCTCTGTTGTTTGTCATATATATTAATGACTTGGATGTGAATGTAGGGGGCATGATTAGTAAGTTTGCAGATGACACCAAAATTGGTGGTATAGTGGACAGTGAAGAAGGTTGTCTAAGGTTACAACAGGATATAGATCAACTGGGAAAGTGGGCAAGGGATTGGCAAATGTAATTTAACGCAGACAAGTGTGAAGTGATGCATTTTGGGTAGTTAAACCAAGGCAGGACATATACAGTGAATGGCAGGGCCCTGGGGAGTGTTGTTGAGCAGAGAGACCTTGGGGTGCAAGTACATAGTTCCCTGAAAGTGGCAACACAGGTCGACAGGGTGGTGAAGAAGGCGTATGGCATGCTTGCCTTCATTGGCCGAGGCATTGAGTACAAGAGTTGGGATGTCATGTTACAGTTGTACATGACGTTGGTTAGGCCGCATTTGGAGTAGTGTGCAGTTCTTGTCTCCGCACTACAGGAAAGATGTGATTAAGCTAGAGAGGGTGCAGAAAAGGTTCACAGGGATGTTGCCTGGTTTGGAGGGCTAGAGTTGTAAAGAGAGATTGGATAGGCTGGGTCTGTTTTCCCTGGAGTGAAGGAGGCTGAGAGGGGACATGATAGAGGTATATAAATTATGAGAGGCATAGATAGGGTAGATAGCCAGAGTCTGTTTCCCATGGTAGGGGTGACTAAAACTAGAGGGCATAGATTTAAGGTGAGAGGGAGGAGGTTTAAAGGGGATCAAAGGGGTAAATTTTTCACACAAAGAATAGTGGCTATCTGGAATGAGCTGCCCTGGGAAGTGGTGGAGGCAGGAACAGTAGCGACATTTAAGAGGCATCTGGACAGGTACTTGAATGAGCAAGGCATAGAGGGATATGGAATTAATGCAGGCGGGTGGGATTAGTATAGATAGGCATTATGGTCGGCATGGATGCGGTGGGCCGAAGGGCCTGTTTCTATGCCGTATGACTCTAAGAGAACCATTGAAGGTGATTCTCTAGCTGGCTCTGATTTGATAGATAAGAATGGAGCCAGGCGAGTGCAGTCTCACCGAGCTGGACAATGGTGGAGAGGCAGTTGAGGAGGATGGGGTGTGGTTGACTATGCCAAAGGCTGCAGACAGGTCAAGAAGAGTGAGGAGGGATAGTTTACTTTTGTCGATCATATAGGATGGCATTTGTGACTTTGAGAGCCGTATCCCTCCACCATCACCTCGCTTCATCTAAGGATGGTCAACAAATGCCACCCACATTCCAATAGTTTTTTTTAAAAAGGTACAGTTCTGCAGTAGTGTCCCTGCCCTTCAAAAAAAAAAGCAAACTAAAATTTCAGAATACCTGTGCCTCGTAATATTGATAGCTGCAGCACTGACTGATATGTCCATTGATTTGTGAGCTTTTCCATCTGCCTGGCTCCTTGGGAGATACTGGCACACTCCTGAGAACCTCTTGTTTTACTTTCTGAAAGATTGTGTCAGCTACCCAAAGGAAAACAGCACTATTATAATGGAAAATGTTTTCAACAGAAATGAAGTGCATGTGAGTCGCCAAATCTGGAAAAGTTCAGGAATTTGATAATTGAATGACAGAAATCTGATCTGAGTCCCTTGGGATATAATTGAGGACCCCATTTCAAAACCTCGGATTTATGTGAAGTAATTTGCTATGTCTCTCTGATATCCCCAACATACTACACTTTGGGAATTGGGACGGCACCAAAAGCAGCCTCAGTCAGCAGTGTAATTGTTGTACTTATCTTGAACTGGACAAAGGTGCTGCTTTCTGTTTCTTTTTCCCTGCATCCAGGTACAGTAATGTTCCTGTTTCAAGCCCCAGAATATATTATTGCATATACCATGAAACTGTTACGTCAAGCACTGGTAAAGGAGTTCACTTTAAATTTTCTTTTGCTACAGCTGGAGATGGAAATCGAGAGAGTTTCAGAAGCTTACGAAAACTTGGTGAAGTCTTCTTCCAAGAAGGAGGCCTTGGAAAAAGCCATGCGGAACAAGTTAGAAGGTGAAATCCGCAGGCTTCATGACTTTAATCGAGATCTAAGAGGTAAAACAGGAAGAGATGAAATAGCGAAAATAAATGTTAGTTTTGTATTTAGTGACTTTCTAAAGCAACAGATGTATCTGAAAGATTGTATGGTATTTATTCACTCCTCACAACTCCAATTAGTACATTAAAAAAAATCCACTTTATTGTATCTCTCCAGTCCATCCTGGGGAAGGAAAATGGGAATGCGGTTGGGCCCTGTGCCTTTACCAATGCTGCTGCATAACTGAGTACTTAGGAGGTGTGTAGGAATGGCCCAATTTTTCATTTGTACTTCCAACCTTGACCTTCATGTGAGAAAGTGCCTTAGTCCCTCCCATGACAACACTATTCTTGCACTCGCCTTATGTAGAATCATAGACAAATATCTGCAACCTGTCTTTCCGTGACAAAGAACAGGGCAGTAATGAACAAAGAAAGTTAAGGTGGAGGGGGGGGATGAATTGGTTATAAAAGTCTTCAAATTTATGAATGTTAACTAGTGAAAGATTCTTTCTAGTGTTTGGAGAATCAGTAGCAATGATGCATTGACTGGGGATTATCACAAAAAGAAGGAAGAGGGAAGGAGGAGGATTTCTGTACCAGAGAATGTTTTACCATGAACGGCTAGTGAGACAGACATGATAACATCATTTAATAGGAAATTGGATAAATATTTGAGAAGGAAGAGTAGAAAATAATAGACAAATGGGAATGGTGTTATTAACACCAGCACAAGTGTGAGCAGGCGAATGGCTTTGTTCTGTACTGTGCTTTCTATGATTCTTTAATATTTTGCATTTCAAAACTGCAATAAAATGGTACCACAAAGTGCAGGGAGGCATTTTTACAAGTCCTGCTAAAGTGAACTTTAATCTCAGCTCTGTCAGCAAAGTGATAACCACAATCAAAATTAGTACTACACCATGTTAATTAGAAACACAATGTACCATGGCAGGTGGATAGTAGGTGAAATGGAAAGACACTGTTGTGGGCTTGGGGGCCGGGAGGGGGGGTAGGGCATGGTGGTAGGGAATGGGTATCCCCAATGCTTATTTTAAAATAAACAAGATATAGGTCAGCTACTCTGTAATATATTAAATGTTATAGCCTCATGGAGAACTGACGATTTGTGCATCTATTTTTCTCGTCCATCTATCTCCTCCGTTGCTTTGGTGTTATAGTAGTGATCCATGTGTGTCCTGGACAGATTTCATTCATTATAACACAAGCCAGTACTTAGGAGTCGATGCTTAGACTTCCTGGAGGGCATGCCAGGAGCAGCACCAGGCATATCTAACAATGAGGTTGATCCTGGTGAAGCTACAACACAGGACTAACCTGTCAGATAGCAGAAGTAACATGCAATAGACAGAATTAAACAATCCCACAACCAGCAGATCAGATTAAAGCTCTGCAGTCCTGACACATCCAGTCCTGAATGGTGGTGGCCAATTAAAAAACCAACAGGAGGACGAGGCTCCACAAATATCCCCATCCTCAACTATGGAGGAGCTCAGCACATCAGTGCAAAAAAAAAAAGGCTGAAGCATTTGCAACCATCTTCAGCCAGTAGTACCGAGTGGCTGATCCATGTCAACCTCCTCCTGAGGTCCCGAGCATCACAGATGCCAGTCTTCAGCCAATACGATTCACACCACGTGATATTGAGAAACGATTGAAGGCACTGGATACTGCAAAGGCTATAGGTCCTGACAACATTCCGGCAATAGTACTGAAGACTTGTGCTGCAGAACTAGCTGCAACCCTAGCCAAGCTGTTCCAGTACAGTTACAACACTGGCATCTACCTGACAATGTGTAAAATTGCACAGCTATGTCCAGTCCACAAAAAGCGGGACAAATCCAACCTGGCCAATTAACGCCCCATTGGTCTGCTCTCCATCATCAGCAAAGTGTTGGACGTTGTCGTCAACAGTGCTATCAAGCGGCACTTAAACAGCAATAACCTGCTCGCTGATGCTCAGTTTGGTTCTGCCAGGGCCACACGGCTCCTGACCTCATTCCAGCCTTGGGCCAAACATGGATGAAATAACTGAACTCAAGATGTGAGGTGAAAGTGATTGCCTTTGACCTCAAGGCAGCATTTGACCAAGTGTGGCATCAAGGAGCCCTAGCCAAATTGAAATCAATGGGAATCGGGGGAAATCTCTCCATTAGTTGGAATCGTACCTAGTAAAAAGGCAGATGGTTGTGGTTATTGGAGGCCAATCATCTCAGCCCCAGGACATTGCTGAAGGGGTTCCTCAGGGTAGCGTCCTAGGCCCAACCATCTTCAGCTGCTTCGTCCATGACCTTCCTTCCATTATAAGGTCAGAAATGGAGATGTAGGCTGATTGTACGCTGTTCAGTACCATTTGCAACGTCGCAGATACTGAAGCAGCCCGTGTCCATATGTAGAAAGACCTGGACAACATGAAGGGTTGGGCTGATAAGTGACAAGTAACATTCACGCCACTCAAGTGCCAGGCAATGACAATCTCCAACAAGAGAGCATCTAACCATCTCCCCCTGACATTCAACAGCGTTACCATCACTGAATTCCCCACTATCAGCATCCTGGGGGTTACCATTGACCAGAAATTGAACTGGAACAGCCCCATGAATACTGTGGCTACGAGAGCAGGTCAGACGCTGGGAATGCTGCAGCAAGTAACTCATCTCCTGACTCTCCAAAGCCTGTCCACCATCTATAAGCCGCAAGTCAGGAGTGTGATGGAATACTCTCCACTTGCCTGGATGAGTGTGGCTCCAACAACACTCGGGAAGCTCAACACCATTCAGGAAAAAGCAGCCGGCTTGGTTGACACCCTATCCACCACCTCAACATGCACTTCCTCCACCACCAACGCATGGTGGCAGCAGTGTGTACCATCTACAAGATGCGCTGCTGCAACTCACCATGCCTCCTTTAACAGCACCTTCTAAACCCGCGACCTCTTCCGCCTAGAAGGACAAGGGCAGAAGATATGTGGGGACACCATTATCTGCAAGTCCCCCTCCAAACCACACACCATCTTGACTTGGAAATATATCACCGTTCCTTCACCGTCACTGGATCAAAATCCTGGAACGCCTTCCCTAACAGCACCGTGGGTGTACCTACACCAGATGGACTGCAGCAGTACTAGAAGGCAGCTCACCACTACCTTCTCGAGGACAATTAGGGATGGGCAGCAAATGCTGACCTTGCCAGCAATGCCCACATCCCATGAAACACATTTTATTTTTAAACTCTGGGAAGAGTGACTATACACTGTAGGTTACTGTGTTCTGTTGGTTGTACACTGCATGTTCCCTTCTTGCACCCAAAAGCTTAGCAACAACTAGTATTTATATAGTTTCTTCAACGTAATAAAACATGCCAAGGTGCTTCACAGAGACATTATAAAATAAAATATGACACCAAGCCACATAAAGAGATAGCGCAGATGACCAAAAGCTTGGTCAAAGATGTAGGTTTTAAGGAGGAAAGTGAGGTAGAGAGGTGGAAAAGTTTAGGGGGGAAATTCCAGAGCTTCTAGCCTAGGGAACTGAAGGCATGGCCCAGCAATGGTGGAGCGATTAAAATCGGGGATGCCGAAGAGGCCAAATTGGAGGAGCGCAGATATATTGGAGGGCTCTAGGAGATTAGAGACTAGGAGGGGCCAGGCAATGGAGGGATTTGTCATAGAGTTATACAGCACGGCAACAGGCCCTTTGGCCCACCATGTACGCGCCGGCAATCAAGCCTATCTATTCTAATCCCATTTTCCAGCACTTGGCCCGTGGCCTTGTATGCTATGGCGTTTCAAGTGCTGATCTAAATACTTCTTAAATGTTGTGAGGGTTCCTGCCTCTACCACCCTTTCAGGCAGTGTTCCCGATTTCAGCCACCCTCTGGGTAAAAAAATCCTTCCTCAAATCCCTTCTAAACCTCCTACCCCCTTAGCTTAAATCTATGCCCCTGGTTATTGACACCTTCGCTAAGAAAAAAGTTTCTTCCTATCTACCCTATCTATGACCCTCAAAATTTTGTATACCTCAATCAGGTACTCCCTCAGCCTTCTGTCTCTAAGGAAAACAACCCCAGCCCATCCAGTCTCTCTTCATAGCTGTAATGCCCCAGCCCAGGCAACGTCCTGGTGAATGTCCTCTGCACCCTCTCCAATGCAATCACTTCCTTCCTATAGCGTGGCGACCAGAACTGTACACAGTAGTCCAGCTGTGGCTAACTAGCGTTTTATACAGCTAGTATAAACAAGGATGAACATTTTAAAATTGAGGCATTGTTTAATTGGGAGCCAGTGTAGGTTAGTAAGCACAGGGATGATATGTGAACGGTATTTGGTGCAAGTTAAGACATGGGCAGCAGAGTTTTGAATGACCTCAAGTTTACAGAGGATAGAATGTGGGAGGCTAGCCAGAAGTGGGATAGAACAGTTGTCTAGAGGTAACTAAAGCATGGATGAGGCTTTCAGCAGCAGAAGAGCAGAGGCAAGGGCAGAGATGAGCAAAAGTATGGACGTGGAAATTGGTGGTCTTAGTCATGGCGCAAATATGTGGTTGAAAGCTTATCCCAGGGTCAAATGTGACAAACTTGCAAACAGTCTGGCTCAGCCTCAGAAAGTTGCCAGGGAGAGGGATAGAATTGATGGCGGGGGAGCAGAATATGTGGTGGGGACCAAAGACAGTGGCTTCAGTCTTCCCAATATTTAGTTGAGGAAATTTCTGCTCATCCAGTACTGAATGTTGGATAACCAGTCTGACAATTTAGGGCCAGTGGAGGGGTCAAGAGAGGTGGTGGCAAGATAGAGCTGGGTGTCATCAAAGTACATGTGGAAACTGACGTGTGTTTTGATAATGTCATCGTGGGAAGCTTGTAAATGAGAAATAGGAAGGGGCCAAGGATACATCCTTGGGGGCCACCAGCGATAATTGTGCAGGAATGGTAAAAGAAGCCACTGATGGCTGTGAACTGTGAAAGTAGACAAAGGGGACATGGATCAAACTAGTGAATAGCATTAGAATGAATGTCAGAAAATTGTTCTGCACAAAGTGATCAACACATGGACTTCCCGGCAGAGTAGTGGAGGCACAAACTGTGAAATTGTTTAAAAAAGAAAATGGATGGTTGGCCTTTCTTGAAAATGAACTAAGATGGATCAAATAGCCTCGCTCATCTCTGTTATATGTTCCCTCCTTGCACTTACCTTTGCTCTATTTGTTTTTGCTCCTTCCCTTGCATGTACTTTTCCCCCAGTCTTGTTCTCCTGAGCTTTATCCCTTCCCATCGTAGCTTCTTTTGCTCTCAACAATAGCAGATTGCATTTATTTAGGTTTCGCTATATAAAGGGTGCTAAGGTACCTCACAAAGGTGAAGACTGCTAACAGAATTAGAATTATCAAAGGTTTGGTCAAAGTGATAGATTTGGAGAAAAATCTTGAAGGTTGCAGAGGAAGGTAGCAAGGTTCAGGAGGAGTGTTGCAGATTGCAGGACTGAGAAGGCTGAAGGCTTTATTAATGTAAGTGGAGGGAAGGGAGGCTGCAAAAAAGGCCAGAGTCAGAGCAGTGAGTTACATATGCTGGCACTTTGGGTGGAGGAAGTTGCAGAGAAGTCAAGGGAATAAATAGCATGACTTAGTCTTAATTACAAATGCTGATTCTTATGCCGTTTTCCCCCTCTGTTTCTGCTGCTTCTTCTGTTATTACTTTAATGTTTTACATGATTTATTGTACTTTAACTGTTAAAAAGCAACATTTTCCTTATCTACATGGTGCTATACATTGAAATCAGTGCTTTGTCTGTGTCTCACACACTATGATACATCACTGGATGGACGGAATGGAATTTTGAGTATCACTTAAGCACCATAAAAATAATATATACAAAAGATTTGAGATAAAATCTTTTGGAGAGCAAAATGGCACTACAAGGTATGTGAGAAGGGGAAGTGTGAGAAATGCACAGGACATAAACTGGATTTTCACATGAGCTCATAGGACTGGTATTCAGTAACTTAGGCAAGTAAAAACGTGTAATAAATCTTCTGTAAGCTAATATAAATTTTAGTAAACTTGTGCAAGTGATATTGCAAGTGTATAATATGCTTACATCACAGTTATTTGCTACACAGTAGTGGAACATTAGAATGTTACTGTAAACAGGGTACTCATGTAAAGGGACTGTAAAGAATTTTAATTGTGCATTTATATATACAGCAACTATTTAAAAATTGATGTCAGTGGACAAATTTATAAGGCTGCAGCATCATTTTGGTTTAAGATCTTTAGAGCCCAGAAAAGCTTTACTTTTTCAGTTTGATGCCACCTGAAGCATTTGATTATACTGCAGCCATTTGTGTTACACACAGGAATCTATTACTGTATATGTCACCTGAATCTGTTTGTTAGATTCCAGCTTGTAACTCACTTCCAGGTACCCATTAATATGCAATTTGAAACTCTCCATTGACTTTTTGCTTGCTGTACTTCAGTTGTAATTTGCAGCCATTGACTTGATAGGTTTCATCTCTGCCCACAATGAAGGGACAGCTCTAATGGTTGCGTTTATACTGGAAAACAACTTCAGATGTGGTTCTACCATTATGGCTATAGCTCCTGTTGCAGTAAAAGCTGCTTGTTTGTATTGTAGGGAACCATCTACAGTGGCTGGTTTGCAATTAAACAACAGCATATTGTGCAAAAGCTCATACTTAAGCAGTTGTTTTTATGCCAATTCAGTAGATGCAAACTGTGCAACTCATTGTAAAGGTGAGGCCGCAGCAAAGCTGCACTTGCATTGCCACCAACGGCAAAGTAGTTACTTGATCCAGTCTATTTCCAATACTGGAAAGGTTGGTTTCCACCAGTGGCAGCAAACACAAAGCAGGCTTGTCATGGGAGATTGAGTAGCCATGGGTTTTGGCCATTGATGGGTTGAGTGCTCATCTCCATTTGTATAGCCCAGTGAAAACAAACGAAAAATTGTTGTTTTGCAGGGCCTTCCCAGTACTGGCCTAGGTACAGACACCAGATCATAAATTGAAAACAACCTGCATACATTTACTGTTGTGGGAACTGATTTTATGATTACAAATCAGTCAGTATCTGTAATATTCATGTGCTCTAAATTGACACTTCCAGAATTCTGCTCAATTCTTGTTAACGTTCACTTCCCCTCAAGGTTTGGTTGTTTCATTTTCTTATATTCTGTGAATTGTAGATCGTCTGGAAACTGCTAACAAACAACTTGCTGTTAAAGAGTGCGAAGGTTCTGAAGACAACCGAAAAACTATCGCTCAGCTCATTGGGCAGAGTAAGTGGGCTCTTTTCTTGTTTGAACTCAGAGAAACTGTTAGTTAATTCAATAACCAAGGCTAGTGCTCATCCACAATCACTTAGCCTCTGAAAGAATTCTATTCTGATTCTGTCACTGGCCTTTTAAGTTGTAAGTTGGATGTTGGCACTACAAAGCTGAGTACATACAGTAAAGACTTTTGTAGCCATTACTGACATCAGTTCCTGAAACAAAATGCTGCAGAAACCTTTTCTCAGCCACTGACCTGCCGGCTGCCAGGCTGCGCAGAATGAAATGTGATGCAATAGTTCCTATCTTCCAAAGTGCTACTTTGCATGTACCTCAACTTTCATTGAAATTATGAACTTTATTTTTATGGAAGATATTTAGATATGTTTTTTCTTTTACTTATATTTTTATCCTCAATTTATGACTGTCCTTATACTTGGACCTGGGAGAATGGGTGCCAGGCTTTCTTCTGGAGTGCTGCCATTATCTGATATTGCCAGCCACCAGAAGATGCCTAAGACAGCCCAAGGATGCTTTTGATTTTTCTACCCTGTCTTCTGGGAGACAATATACGGCTCACCATGACTCAGCTTGAAATTGCATTGGTCCCTGTTCTGTTTTGCTGTGAATTATTGAATTATTGGCTATTATTCTAAAAAGTTATTTATTGTGCCATTGGCAATTGATGTTGCAGCTTCATTTCACATTCCTCTATTGTACTAAAATGGCAATGGAGAAATGACCAATGTATTGTCTACTGATCGTGACGCATAGTCCCCATCTCGGATGACTGCCATAGTTCCTGAGGAAGCTAAGTAAAAACACAGGCAATATTTTGGACATTTAATTGTAATAATACCCCAGGCAGCGCTGCAGTTCATATTTTGTTCTATTGATCATCACTAGGATTTCAGTGAAGCATAATAAGAGTGTGAAATTTTCATGCTATGTCCAATTGAACTGTAAATAATATCTACCAGTTGTAACTACAAATTGTATCCTTCAACATGGATAGTGTCAGAGCATTCTGACCTTTTGAAATACTGCCACTAGTAGTGGTGAGAATGATTTGAGGTCCTGAATTCAATTAACTTTGTCTGATAAACTCTTCATATGATAACGTATGCTAGCACAATGTAATGTTGTATTGGGACAAGTTTACCTGTACTGTAGGTAAATGATTTTTTTTTACATTAAGTAAGTCTAGTGACAACACTTATCAATTGTCCAAACATATTCTAACAAATGAATTCCTGATACCACCTCCTGTACTCAACCCTGCTGCCACCAAGGGTGATTTTTACATGTATAGTTTTTACTTTAAAAATCGTAATAGGATCTCTAATAAATTTGGCATCATGTACTGGGTTGTGTCTAAGGATTTCTGCTTCATTCTTTAGTGGAACATATTTTCTTCAATTACAGCTCTCTGGCATCCATTATAGCTTAATTCAATCCATCCAACCTCTTTAATCACACACTTGCCTCCTTTTTAAAAAAAAAAAATACCCTCATGGCATTTTTGAAAAAAAGTTTAAAATTGATTTCCTTCCATAACTGCATTATTATAGCAATGTATTATCAGCCTGAGGCTTATCTGTGTTAAATGTGGAAGTTTCTGAATCATAGTCTCCAAGTGTCACTCTGAATTTCCATATATGAATATGGTCAGAACTTCAAGGCATTCCCACACCAACGTGGCTGGCAAGTTTAATCTTTGAATCCCCAAATGCTCTGCACTTTATTTCCAAGAGCAGTGTCTCTGGAATGTGCGGTGAGCTTTGATGTGCAACAGGCACCCTGTCTCTTTGCTAAAAATGGTGTCCCAAGCTTTGCTTTATACAAGGGGAGCTATTCAAGTACACAATTGAGTATAATACAGGCGGCCAAGTAGGGAGGCAGCACTTGTCAGAATAATTGAAGGCCGGGGAATGTTTGAATCTGTTTTTTCCCTTTTTTTTGTTCTTTGGCAGAAAGCAGATGTGATTTTTAAGTTTTCAAGAAACAAATGTTAACAAAAGGGAAAAAAAGCCATTTTGCCACTATGAAATACAAGTGTTTTTTGCAGCTATCAGTGCAACCTGTATTGAATCTTGCACATTGAATTAGATATCCCTGCCCTATTGATGATTGTTTGAATAAGCGATGGGCTGATATTGTAATGTAATCATGTAGGTGTCTAGGTCCTATCTTGATTTCTTGGCTGTTGAGATTGAGAGCAGGCCCTAATAGATGAGGACTGCTTGGAACAGAGTAATGGATTTGGTGATTACCCCTTCAGTGGCTTGAATTTCCTTTTGGCTCTCAAGCTTAGAAATTACCCCATGCATACCAAACAGCTAATCAGTAAGTTTCCCACAGCATTCCCAACAAAGGCCCTTTCTTGAACAATTTTCAAAGTACCGTTTTCACAAAGTGTAGTTTTCAGAGTAGTTTCTTTTAACATAAAGATCATAATTTTGTAGCTGTTAAAAAGATGGGACTTCTTCAAAGAAAACAAAAGCCTGGATTTGCGTGCCTGTCATTCACTTTGTTTCTTTTGGATGGTCAGTCTTGTTAACATGAAGACAGTGGATGCGTTTAATGAATAAATTCAGTCCCATTTCATTTGGCTTTTGATTGCTGCAGTGTTAGTTTGGTTTTCAAGTTTTATTACATTTATAAATCATTTCTTCCTTTCTCATTTTTGTTCCGATGATGTATCCCCCAAAGATGCTGTCATTGAGACTCCATGAACTTTCCATTAGAAAGCATAAATCAGGCGTGGTAATCAGTGGTTTTTCCGGGCTTCCTCCATATTGGAACCTCTTTATCTGCCTCTGACGGACCAACTTACCTTCCTGGAATGTTCAGTCCATGTTGAACTTGACCAAGCTTGTCAATTGAGTCGAATTATAACTGGCAATTAAGATTAGACTCTGCATCTGCAGAATGGATGCTGAACACTGAATGATAGCTGCTTCAGCTATTGAGCTGCACCCAGTAAAACCTCAAGGTTAAAACAACACACGTGCCCTTGAATTTGTTGCGCAACATTGCTTATAAGTGTAGTAAGCAGTTGGTATTCTGGAAGGCTAAAATCAAATAGCCTGAACGTTTAATCAGTAACTTGCAGTTGATCGCTGCACATTTATAACCAGTATGTATTTAGAACTTTTGAAATTGCCCCGTAATCAGCCAGTAAGTGGTCCATTCAGTCCTGAGCCTTGAACTTGAGGAAGGCCTCGGGTCCAATCTTGCAGTTTTTGCAAATCTGTAGTGCATTATCTACACTATATCTTGTGAATTGTTTTATTTTAAGGCAGAGGTAGATAAATTCTTGACCAACAAGGGAGTCAAAGGGTATCGGGGGTATGCAGGAAGGTGGAGTTGAGGCCACAATCAGATCAGCCATGATCTTATTAAATGGCGGAGCAGGCTCGGAGGGGCCGAATGGCCTACTGCTGCTAATTTGTATGTTTGTATATCACAGTTTATCTGATCAGAAATATCATCAGATATTCAGTTAATCTGCATTAAGAATTTTTTGCCTCCTATTGTCTGTCTCTCTCTCCCGGAGTGTGTACAGTTCCACAAGCTTCATCAGCCCTTCAGTACCTCATCCAATTGGCCACTCTTGTATGAACCTGGGCAGTGCTGTCAGCTGGCTAATCAACTGAGTGTAGCATCACAGTTACACTGGAACCTACTCTCATTCTGCAAGTAGGATGCACTGTATAGCAAGAGTAGAACCCTAGTTATGGTATATTTTTCCACCTCTTTAGATCAGGGACATTGAGAAAAATTGTAATCAACTTCTTACAACTGATTGAGACTATCTGTCCCATCGCAGAATGGCGTGCTTTGGAGACCCTGGACCTGTTCCTCAGTTTGATGCTCGTATCGACTGAGCCGTTAGCTTATAATATGTAATGGCTTTAGAATTCCCAGTAGTTAACTGCAGGTTACTTAATAAATATGCAGTCAAAACATTGAAGTTCTATGGTTAATGCAGTGTGAACATCATAGTCCATCAATGACCTGGACATGTCCACTAGATATCTCTGCATTGTAGGCACAAAAATGGATCCAAAACACACACAACCCACAAACTATTTTTATAAATATGTTTTTAATGTACAGTAGGTACGAGGCACTGAAAAAACAATATGCAGCAGAGTCTGGCTATTTCCCAGTAAAAGTGAATTCAAAGTTAGTTATAGTGTGTACTCTAGGTGAATTCCATCAGTGATAGTTCAAGAGTAAAGCTCTTAGGTGTGCCATAACAGCAGTTGAAAACCAGTTGGACAAATGAAATGTTTAATAAAATCTAAATTGATAGCATATGGTGAGTTCATGCAATAGATGCACAGTGGCGCAGTGGTTAGCACCGCAGCCTCACAGCTCCAGCGACCCGGGTTCAATTCTGGGTACTGCCTGTGTGGAGTTTGCAAGTTCTCCCTGTGTCTGCGTGGGTTTCCTCCGGGTGCTCCGGTTTCCTCCCACATGCCAAAGACTTGCAGGTTGATAGGTAAATTGGCCATTAGCAATTGCCCCTAGTATAGGTAGGTGGTAGGGAAATATAGGGACAGGTGGGGATGTGGTAGGAATACGGAATTAGTGTAGGATTAGTATAAATGGGTGGTTGATGGTCGGCACAGACTCGGTGGGCTGAAGGGCCTGTTTCAGTGCTGTATCTCTAAACTAAATTAAAACTAAACTAAAGATCTCCCCTTAGATTTGGGCAATGCTACTGCTACTAATGCACACCAATGACTTCCATTAATGTAACAGCACTCACCCAAAAACTTTCTAGAAAGATGGTTGGTTGCTGACAGCACAGTAGGACAGAGTTATGAGAGGCTTTTGAAGGAAGGGAGCGAACAAGGTGAAATGATATTTGGGATAAATTTTAGCCGAGGTGTATGATAAGTGAATGATTGGCTTCCAAGCAAGGACAGCAGTAATAAGGAGTCAGAGGAATGGAAGATGGGGGCTGGGACATACACTGGAGAGGATTGCTTCGATGAGGTGAGGTGAAACAGTGGACATATTTGAAGATGGTTAGTCATATCCGTGCTTCTGAAAATGTATGATCTGTGCATGTCTCTGTCCCTCCTGTTCATGCATACATCAAGTGTGTGCATTGCACACTTATTAGAGTATGAAGTAATGACCAGAGAGCAGGACAAACTTGTGTTTGAGATGGAAGAATCACTATTTATTAGTACAGCACTTTAAAAGAGTGGAGCAGCCATGCGAATCTCATCAATTCCTTTAAGACAGTGCATTCTAGATCATAACTCGCTGATTTAAAAAAAAAAAAATTCTCATCTCCCATCTGATTCTTTTGCCAATTACCTTAAATCTATCCCCTGGTTACTACCCCTCCTGTCATTGGAAACAATGAAGTCAATGGGAATAAGGAGGAAAACTCTCTACTGGTTGGAGTCATACCTAGTACAAAGGAAGATGGTTGTGGTTGTTGAGAGCCAATCAACTCTCCCCAACTATTTTAAGCTGCTTCATCAATGACCCTCCCTCCATCATAAGATCAGAAGTGGGGATGTTCGCTGATGATTGCACAGTGTTCAGTATCATTTGCAACTCCTCACATACTGAAGTAGTCCATGTCCACATCAGCAAGACCGAGACAACATTCAGGCTTGGGCTGATAAGTGGCAAGTAACATTCAGGCCACTCAAGTGCCAGACAATGACCATCTCCAACAAGAGAGAATCTAACTATCTCCCCTTGACGTTCAGTGGCATTACCATAACTGAATGCCCCACCACCAACGTTCTGGGGGTTACCATTGACCGAAAACTGAACTGGAGCAGCCACATAAATACTGTGGCTACCAGAGCAGGTCAGACGCTGGGAATTATGTGGCAAGTAACTCATCTCCTGACTCCTCAAAGCCTGTTTCCCAACTACAAGGAGTCAGGAGTGTGATGGAATACTCTCCTCTTGCCTGGGTGAGTGCAGCTCTAACAACACTTAAGAAGCTTGGCACTGTCCAGGATCAAGCAACCCACTTGATCAGCACCCCATCCACCACCAATGCACAGTGGCAGCAGTGTGAACCATCTACAAGAGTCACTGCAGCAACTCACCAAGGCTCCTTTGACAGCACCTTCCAAACCCATGACCCTTACCACCTAGAAGAACAATGGCAGCAGATGCATGGGAACACCACCACCTGCAAGTTCCCCTCCAAGCCACACACCATCCTGACTTGGAACAATATTGCCATACCTTTACTGTCACTGGGTCAAAAACCTGGAAATCCCTTCCTAACAGCACTGTGGGTATACCTACACCCCAAGGACTGCAGCGGTTCAAGAGGGAGGCTCACCACCACCTTCTGAAGGGCAATTAGGGATGAGCAACAAATGCTGGCCTTGCCAGTGAATCTCACATCCCAGGAACCTGAAATCATCAAAAATCTTAACTTTGAACACATCTATTAAATCTCCCCTTAATCTTCCCTGGCTAAGAACAACACTCCCAGCTTCTTTAGTGTCTTCACATAACTGAAGTCTTTCATCCCTGGTGGTATTTTGTTAAATTTCCTCTGCACCCTTTAAAAATGAGCTGGATAACTGTCTGGTCGGAATAGGATTGAGGTTTGTAAAGATGATGCTCCAGACTTCTTCACAGCCTTGGCAGACACACCCCATGCACAGACAGAAGTGTGCAAACAAAATGCCAGAGAAGTGGGAGTAAACTAGCAGGCATAGTTCAAAATGAGGTGTCAACCTGGTGAAGCTACAACACAGGACTATCTGCGTGCCAAATTGCGTAAGCAGCATGTGATACACAAAGCTAAGCGATCCCATAATCAACGGATCAGATCTAATCTCTGCAGTCCTGCCACGTCCAGCCGTGAATGTTAGTGGACAATTAAACAACTAACTAGAGGAGGTGGCTCCACAAATATTCCCTTCCTCAATCATGGGGGAGCCCAGCACATCAGTGCGAAAGGTAAGGTTGAAGCATTTGCAACGATCTTCAGCCAGAAGTGCCGAGTTGATAATCCATCTCGGCCTGCTCCTAAAGTCCCCAGCCAATTCGATTCACTCCATGTGATATCAAGAAACGACTGAAGGCACTGGATACTGCAAAGGCTATGGGCCCTGACAATATTCCGGCAATAGTACTGAAGACCTGTGCTCCAGCACTTGCTGCGCCCCTAGCCAAGCTGTTCCAGTGCAGCTACAACACTGGCATCTACCCTGCAATGTGGAAAATTGCCCAGGTATGTCCTGTACACAAAAAGCAGGACAAGTCCAACCCGGCCAATTACCACCCCATCAGCCTACTCTCAATCATCAGTAAAGTGATGGAAGGTGTCATCAACAGTGCCATTAAGCAGCACTTGCTTAGCAATAACCTGCTCAGTGACGCTCAGTTTGGGTTCCGCCAGGGCCACTCAGCTCCTGACCTCATTACAGCCTTGGTTCAAACATGGACAAAAGAGCTGAACTCAAGAGGTGAAGTGAGAGTGACTGCCGTTGACATTAAGGCAGCATTTGACTGAGTATGGCGTCAAGGAGCCGAGCAGAACTGAGGTCAATGGGAATCAGGGGGAAAACCCTCCACTGGCTGGAGTCATCCCTAGTGCAAAGAAAGATGGTTGTGGGTGTTGCAGGTCAATCATCTGAGCTCCAGGACATCACTGCAGGAGTTCTTCAGGGTAGTATCCTAGGCCCAACCATCTTCAGCTGCTTCATCAATGACCTTCCTTCAATCATAAGGTCAGAAGTGGGGATGTTTGCTGATGATTGCATAATGTTCAGCACCACTCGTGACTCCTCAGATACTGAAGCAGTCCATGTAGAAATGCAGCAAGACCTGGACAATATCCAAGCTTGGGCTGATAAGTGGCAAGTAACATTTGAGCCACACAAATGCTAGGCAATGACCATCTCCAACAAGAGAGAATCTAACCATCTCCCCTTAACATTCAATGGCATTACTATCGCTGAATCCCCCACTATCAACATCCTGGGGGCTACCATTGACCAGAAACTGAACTGGTGTAGCCATATGAATACCGTGGCTACAAGAGCAGGTTTTCAGGCTAGGAATCCTGCGGCAAGTAACTCACCACCTCACTCCCCAAAGCCTGTCCACCATCTATAAGGCACAAGTCAGGAGTGTGATGGAATACTCTCCACTTGCCTGGATGGGTGCAGCTCCAACAACACTCAAGAAGCTCGACACCATCCAGGACAAAGCAGCCCGCTTGATTGGCACCCCATCTACAAACATTCTCTCCCTTCACCACCGACAGACAGTGGCAGCAGTGTGTACCATCTATAAGATGCACTGCAGCAATGCACCAAGGCTCCTTCGACAGCACCTTCCAAACCCGCGACCTCTACCAACTAGAAGGACAAGGGCAGCAAATGCATGGGATCACAGCTACCTGCAAGTTCCCCTCCAAGTCACACACCATCCTGACTTGGAACTATATCGCTGTTCCTTCACTGTCGCTGGGTCAAAATCCTGGAACTCCCTTCCTAACAGCACTGTGGGTATACCTACCCCACTTGGACTGCAGCGGCTCAAGAAGACAGCTCACCACCACCTTCTCAAGGGCAATTAGGGATGGGCAATAAATGCTGGCCTGGCCAGCAACACCCACATCCCGTAAATGAATACAAAAAAAATGAAGACAGAATTTGATTTGAACATGCCACCAAGAAGCCCAAGCAAAACTGCTCCTATTCTAATGCTTTTATTTATTAGTTTAAACACACTTTCTAGTAATTGGGGGGGAGGGGGGCACAAGACAGCAGCCACAATCCGACGTAGGCAGTAGCTTAAGGCTGCATTGTGCTCCACCACCCCATGCCACTTGATAATCTACATAATCACTGCAGAAATCACCCAGAAAAACAGATAGACAGGAATTTTAGTTATATCATCTGAAATCCTCCCCTTCCCACCAACCCCACTGTGGATAGTTTGTCCAATAATCTTTCTGAAATCCATTAATAGAGCTGGACAGTTTTTGCTTATAAAGTTCACACTGTACGTTATGCATCTCTGCTGCTGAAGCAAACCAGTTTCTAGTTTTGCTCTGTAATTTTTTTAATTTTCCTCTTTGCTTGCCTCTGCCACCTTTACAGATAAAGAAAATTTGAGAGAAAAGGAGAAGTTGGAAATGGAGCTATCTGCCCTCCGTTCTAACAATGAGGATCAGAGAAGACACATTGAAATCCGGGATCAGGCCTTGAACAATACACAAGGCAAAGTTGTGAAATTGGAGGAGGAGGTAGGAAGAGGGATAGGATGATCTTTTAATCTGTCATGACCAATGGGATGTTAGTATGTTAAAAAAAAACTATTGCAATCAAATGCATATAACTAAATCACTTTTAAATTTATTTCAGTTGACTATTTTGTATTTTCAGTTCAGCAATTGAATTTGGGACACTTACCTTACATTGTGCATAAATATGCTCTGTGGTGTATCACTGAACTATTCAGACCAGAAAGATCCTAGATTTAATCTCTAAATCTAATGCTCTCAGTATCCCTGGAGAGAGGAGGAAATATCAAGCAGGGTTCTCACTCCTTAACAATACCCAATGATCCCTACCAGAAAATGTGTGAATGATGCGTGAGGATAAGATCCGGTTCAGCTGCGATGGCCCAAAGGTTGCTTTGCCTGCCAGCACATGATATGATCACGAAGGCAGAATGGCTATGTAAGTGAGGTATAGTGGGCTGCTAGCACCATAGAACCGCTTACTCCGTCTGACTGCCATCAGGAGTGGAGAAAATTTGGAGAAATAAGTGATTTTCAGGACTGGGTAATAGCCCGTCCGGCAGTTCAGTTTCTGAAGTGGCTGTTCCAGTAACCTTTAGAACTGAAACATCAACAAACATCAAGTTTTAAATGATTATCCTTGCATGGATGTGCATGTGTGTCTGTTCCACATTCATAGATGCAGAACGGCTGTTTTGTGCACACAAGATCACATTGGCCTTCCACAAATGTACAGTTTTAAAAAATACATAAAATATCCTTCCCCTACTGGTTGCATTACAGAGGAAAGTTTAGGCACAATAATTGGAGGGTTATCCCAAGGCAGTTGTTGCTACTGGGATAAAAACGCAAAGTGCTGGAAATGCTCAGCAGGTCGGGCAGCATCTGTGGAGAGAGAAGCAGAGTTAACGTTTCAGGTCAGTGACCTTACATCAGAACTACTATTGGACACTGGTAGAGGACCATGAGCATTTCAACTGTTTGAAGGACTTGCTGGAAGGTTGGAGTTGAGAATGGGGAGAGGGAAAAAAATTGCAGAGTAATCATCATATTTCACTTGTTTAGCTTTCACATTATAGGTTTTTTCCTCCATATTTGATCATTTTTTATTTCATGCTTTTTGATAATTTAATGTTGACTCTGTGGTACTTTATGTATTTAGAGAATGCAATTACTGTAACAAAAATCTTTTCTTGCTTACCCTGTGTCTTGACTGCTTGGTAGTTTGTGGTCATTTTGATGCAGCCCTCTCAATTCCCCAAGCCTGAAGGAAGTATCGCCCTTCCTGAATGTAATTTAATACATTAGGTTTGGTTCTTCACTGCAGCACAATATTGTCCTGATTTCATCTCTTAACTATAGATCATGGACTTACCAGGCCATGAAAATCGGCAGTGGTTAAAAGTGGATTCCTTAAACTGTAGTAATTAATGGGGAAATCTAGTGGCTGATGGAACAGCAAAAATTTTAGTACATTAAGAATGCAGTTACAACTGGGTAACATTTGTATACTGTGTGATGTCTTTCATATATCCAGAAGGCTTAGAAAACTCAAAATCTGGAGATTTTGAGGCAAAATAGGTTAATGAAAGATCCGTGACCAAAAATCCATTTTCTTTCCGTTTTTTCAGTAAGTTGTATCCTAAATGTTTTTCATTCCTCAGTTCTAAATTATACACATTACTCATAATAATCTAAGACTTGCATTCATGCAGTTCTTTACGTTGTCTCGAAGACATGTTCAGCAATGCTGTGACTACAATGATTTGTTTTCAAGTCACTGTTACGTAGGTGAACGTGGCAGCTATTTTGCATACAGCAATATCCCACAAACAGCAACAAAGTAAATTACCAATTAAGCTGTTGGCAGTATTGCTTGAGAAAGGCTATTGGCCAGGACATTGATAGAACCCACTGCTCGACAAGTAGTGCCATAGGATTTTTCATATCCATGAAATGGGTTGCAGAGAGCGAACCCAGCAACATCCTGGGGGGGGGGGGTGCTGAGGTCCTGCTGCATTTAATGGAAGGGCCTCATTATAACTTGTCTCTTCCACTTTCCACTTGACAACTGGTCAAATTGACAGGTTGGCCAGCTGCTGTGTGGGAAAACGGCAGCAGGAGACTGCATGAGGACCCTTGAGGACAGTCCCCAGTGTTTACGAGGCAGTTTGGGGGGCTGAGGAGGTAAAGCAAGTTGAAGGTTAGTGGTGGGGGTGGATTGTGGGACAGACCGGAGATCAGGGATAGGTGGCAGGGGAGGTTGCCCATCATAGCTACAGCGAGAGAAAGGCTATGTTCGGAAGAAGTTAGATTGAAGATTTTCTTGAGGGGGGAGCATTCCTGCTCCTCTTGGCCCATGAGAATTGCTGTAAAGTGCACTTAATATCTTGAGCTGTTCAGTCTCATCTCCCTTGCACTGCCAGGTTTCCCAAACTCTTGAGAATCCCAACTGGCAGCTGTGGAGGTGGGGGAAGAGTTAATATCAACCCCTATGGACTCTGCTTAACATCTAATGCGCAGGATGGCCCCTCTGAAAATGTCGTAGCACCACTGAAGGGTTAGCCTACAAGTGCTGGAGGGGAACTTGAAGCCACAAACTTGTGACTGAAGTGAGACTGCTACCAAATGAGCTAAGCTGAGGTGTTTGGGCACTTGCAGTTCATCACTGATCCAAGAGAGAATGCCGGTTTGAACTTGCAAGAAAGAGGTATATGAGATCACGTTTGGAATGTACACAAACTGCATATTCCTCATGCTTCTATGTTGTACCACCCAACTGAGATGAATGCAGATTCAAGTCTAACTACTGAACTCCTGTTAGGAGCTGAGCCAAGTGGAGCTTAACAGATCTCCTGGGAGTTGGGAGGGAAGGGCTGGTGATAATCATAGAGAAAAGTCATGCCTAGCCACCACCTTGTTGCAGAGAGCATTCACAGCCATCTGGGAACAGATTTGTGCACTTGCTGTTGGTTTTAGGGGGCAGGAAGAGCTCAAGGGATACAGGATGGGATATTAAATGACTAAACACAGAGGAAACTTATCCCCAAAATAAACTGAGTTTCTTAAGTGAATGCAAGTAGGAAATCAGTTTTTAATTTTTTTTATAGAACTTAACTTTAATTCTACATTTTCATTTTTTATCATTGTCACATGTAGGATTTTTTTTTTTAAGAGATACAGCACTGAAACAGGCCCTTCGGCCCACCGAGTCTGTACCGACCAACAATCACCCATTTATACTAACCCTACAGTAATCCCATATTCCCTACCTACACTAGGGGCAATTTATAATGGCCAATTTACCTATCACCTGCAAGTCTTTGGCTGTGGGAGGAAACCGGAGCACCCGGCGAAAACCCACGCAGACACAGGGAGAACTTGCAAACTCTGCACAGGCAACACCCAGAATCGAACCCGGGTCCCTGGAGCTGTGAGGCTGCAGTGCTAACCACTGTGCCGCCCCAAAAGCCAATTCAGATCTGATACATTTTGCTTATGTACTTTGAATGATGTGTGGAGTAAAAATTTATTAACCTCATGGTCAGAACCCTCATATTCATTTTTTTTTTTGCAATATTCAGTGAAGATTTTTTTTGAAGGGAAGATTCCTTCCTCTTGTTAACTCCTGTGTCAGACACAATCCATGCATAACCAAGCAGATAATTAGAGATCTCAGAAGAGGTTCTGGAGCAGGTTACCTGCCTATTCTATGCGTTCAGTAAATGTTAGTGGTGCAAAAGAGAGAGGGGAAAAAACACCTGAATAAAATAAAGCGAGATTGACAGCATAAAAATCTCCAACTTGCTAGCCGAGAGGTGATTCAATCAGGGTGAGGAAATGCGAGATTCTAACACAGTGCGATTAGCAATTGCAGAAGTGTGAAATGAGATCATAAATTACTTTGCTTTATAGCTCTGCCTTATTTTTCTGTCTTTTCCTCTATGCCCAGAGTTGTTGATTCATGGCTGAAGAACAATAATTCTTGCAAAGGCTCAAATGTGGCACAGTGTTTTGATTGAGGGTTGCTGTCAGGACTGCTTAATGTGCTATACCATAGGAATGGGATGCAGGGTGGTGCTTGTGACTGCCCACACTGTGAACACTTGGTTTTAATTATGCAACTGTGGACATCTAACCGAGGCAGGCACTTTTCCACAAGAAGAGGGGAGGGAAATTGTTAGACCAAACTTTCTGCTAAGCTGTTCGGTCTTAAATGAACAGTACTGCTCTTGTATGGAAGCTGGGATAACCCTGCTTCCTCTTATTGGTGAGTACAGAAAGGATGTGGAGGAGGAGCAGCACTGAATCCCAGTTCATTCAATATCATATGTGCATGGAGACTCAGAGCTACAGGGTTGTTTAAGCTTTTTGTCTCCATGGGCAAGTGGGTGCATACCAAGCAGATATGTGGAGCCACATAAACCTGTGTTCTCATTAATGTTCAGATCATAAGTTGCTGATGCAAACAGATCTTGGTGTTCCGTTTAGGATTTAGCTGCTAATGAATAGTGCTAAGGACAGTCCTTTTCAAACCTCAAGGCTGTCACAGGTCAAACAGAATAACAAGTAAAAAATCTAAGTGTAAATAGGACTAAGTTGCCTAGGCTTTGAGTGCCAGATTGTCAACTCTGGGGTCACAGGGTTGAGTCCCCGATATACTGCCATGGGACACAGGTGAAGGGAAGTTGGTCTACAAATAGCCCATGGACCATACTGTGAGTACAGTGTGAGAGTTAATTTAGTTCCACTGAATTTAGACCTTAATGGTGTTATGCCAGTTTATTGTCAGTCAAAATGCAGACTATTACCTGATAGAAATATTAACAGGAGGCTCTCCTGAAAGTGAGAGTTTGTGATACTTTTGGATGTGTTCAAATCTGGCCATGCTTTTTGATCTCCAGTATAAGCTGTTTAGACTCACTGCAGTAATTAAATGATAGTACTATGATTTTAATTACTAACAAGTCATGATGATGTGCATTCATTGCCTATCTTGTGATTCACAGTCCCGGTAGTTTTGGTGCGTATGGCTTTGGCGTGCATTCTCTATGGTCTTGCTCAAACACTTTTCTCTTTTTCTGGTTGTAGCTGAAGAGGAAGCAGGTGTATGTGGACAAAGTTGAAAGAATGCAGCAGGCTCTGATCCAGCTCCAAGCAGCATGTGAGAAACGGGAGCAGCTCGAACATCGTCTACGGACCAGGCTTGAAAGGGAATTGGAATCCCTTCGGATGCAGCAGGTATATTGTAAACTAGTACCAATTCTATATGTCATTGTTATTTTCAATTATAACGTTTTTATATGATTACCTTTGGGGGATTAGGGAGTTGAAGCAGAACTTTTCCCTCAGAAGTTTAGATATGAGGTGCAATCCCTGATGGGTTATACATTATGTGGAAAGGCTGGGCTTGAATTGATAAGCCAAGTGGCCTTTCTTCTTCCATGTTTTTAACGTTCTTAATCTATCTACAACTACAGTTAGCTTTGGTGGCCTTGAATAGGAAGAGGAAAGGTCATCCTGCTCCTTATCATTATGCAGTGAGTCTTGTGGAACGTGTGGATGTTGAGTGAGGTCAATCCCTGCTGTCAGATTTACTAAGAATTATTCAAGTCTACCAATATTTTGACTCAATTCATTATGAAGAGTGACTACTTGTGTGAGGTATTGTTTAAAATGGCCTTGCTCTTGTACTCTATCCCAGCATGAGTCATAATCTTCAGGAGAAAAGGGGAGAAAATTATTTATTTAGAGATACAGCACTGAAACAGGCACTTCAGCCCACCGAGTCTGTGACGACCAACAACCACCCATTTATACTAATCCTACATTAATCCCATATTCCTTACCACATCCCCACCATTCTCCTACCACCTACCTACACTAGGAACAATTTACAATGACCAATTTACCCATCAACCTGCAAGTCTTTGGCTGTGGGAGGAAACTGGAGCATCCGGCGGAAACCCACGCGGTCACAGGGAGAACTTGCAAACTCCACACAGGCAGTACCCAGAACTGAACCGGGTCGCTGGAGCTGTGAGGCTGTGGTGCTAACCACTGCGCCACTGTGCCGCCCAAATGACTGTGGTAGGACTCGAACCTACAATCTTCTGATAACCTCATGAAATACACCGAAGTCAGACGCCTTATCCATTAGGCCACACGGCCAAAATTGGAGGAAGCAACCTGCGTCACCCCCCTGCCCCTGACTACCCATCTGCCTCCCAAAAATATGAAGGGCTATTTAAAAGTACACAGACCTGAAATGTTAACACTGTTCTTCTGTCCACTGATGCTGCCTGACCTGAGCATTTCCAGCATTTTCTGTTTTTGTTTCAGATTTCCAGCATCTGCAGTATTTTGCTTTTGTATTCAAATCTTGCAAATTGTTGTGCATTATCTACCCATATAGCCCCATGGTAGAGAGTCGAGAGCATATCACCGGCTTGTCCTCTCTGCAGAAGAATGGTGCCTAATGGGAAGGGGGAACCTAGACAGAGAGAGGGAAAATGTGAAGTTTTTTTAAAATCAAAATTGATTTTTATTCTTGAACATGCTTCTGGAAAGGCCTATTTAATTCCTGAAACATGCTGATGTTGGGATATGTAAATGTAAGATGTCATTTGATTATTTGTCCTTTTTGCTTTGGTCTTCTACAGCGTCAGGGAACTTCCCAGACAGCCACTGCCCCTGAGTGTAATGCCACTGCATTAATGGAGCTACTACGTGAGAAGGAGGAGCGAATCCTGGCCTTGGAAGCTGACATGACTAAGTGGGAACAGAAATATCTGGAAGAAAGTGTGATGCGGCAGTTTGCATTGGATGCTGCGGCTACAGTAGCGGCTCAAAGGTATAGCTTATGTTGGAGTAGCCTCAAAAGTACATGTCTGGCATAAGATGCATTATCACAACCAAGTTCTATAAGTTCTGAATATAATGATCCTTAAACACGATTACAATTTTGTTTCTACTTTTGAAAAATTCATAACAGGAAGAGGCCTTGGAATGGAGTGAATCAGGATCAATTTCACCAACTTCCTATCCCCTCTGACCCATCTAGATCAGATAGAGAACCTATTACACAATATTTCCACTGGTCAAGAGCAATCTTGGTGTCTGAGAGAAGGTTGTGTTCTCCATGTACCCTAGTCACTGCCTCCCCCTCTGCCCCTACCTCACCCTTAGTTGCAGTAGAGAATTGAGACCTTGAAGTGACTAAAAAGTAGAGGTAGCCAAGGGCACTCAAAAGGATAGAAAGAAAGAACTTGCATTTATACTGCATCCTTCAAAGCCTTTGGATGTCCCAAAACACTTTATATACAGCTGCTTAAGAGCTTCTGAAGTGTAGTCACTGGTGTACTGTAGAGAAACACGGTAGTTAATTTGCACATAGCAAGATCCCACAGATAATCTGCTTTAGAGATGTTGGTTGAGAGAGGAATATTTGTCAGGACACACAAAGAACTCACTGGCTGCCTTCACTTGCCATGGGACCTTTTCTGTCCATCTTAAACGGCAGCCATGTTAGTTTAACGTCTTATCGGAAAATTGGTACCTCCAGCATTGCAGCACTCCTTCAGTTCTGTACTGAAACATCAGCCTGGATTTTGTGCTCAAGCTTCTGGAGTGGGACCTGAACCCACAACCTTCTGACTCAGATCAGAGTTTTGCAACAGCTAATCTATCTCTGCTCTGGTCGTACACATGAGTGAGGGGAAGAAAGGATCCTTTTTAGAGCCAAGATAAATTATAAATATGAATATTGTTGTTCACCCCATTTGTTGCTTTCAGGCTTTCTTTGACTCTCGCAAAAATAGGAGAAGTGATATGGAGCCAAGTTACAGAAGCATCTGTAAATTATTTCACACAAGCCTACTGCGAACTGTTAGTGACAGATTGATTTAAATAATTGTTTTAAAGTTGTGTGATTTATATCACTCCTTTTAATAATTTACTCCTTCCTATCAGCTGAGACTTGATGAAATCCTCACATATGACTTTCATCACGTTGGAATTTCCATGCAGATCATTGCTAGACCACAAAGCGAAGTGAATATCTTAAACACGATGTTAACCTTGAGCCAGAGGTTCATCTGTGAACAACAAATTATAGCTGCCTTCATATCCAACTTCAGGGAGAGCAGAATGGAACCTGTACTGAGCTCACTGAACAAGGCTTAGTTACAGTTTGGTCCCGAGCAGCACACTATTACTTCGCTAAGGAATGTAACACTTGCATCAAGTTTTCTAATAAACTGCAGATTCATTATAGCCAATTGACAACTAGTTTTTCACTCAGAACTTCAGGCCAAATAAAAACAGCTCTGAAAAAAAAACATTTTACAAAGTTTAGATTTTTGAAATTTTTCGCTCTTACTAAAGCTCCTGCACTTGGTTGCTGCAATTTGTATTAAAGCTAAATCATTAAGAATTGGATGTTTATCAGACTCACAAGTAATGTACTTGAATAAGGATATACAATAGAGTAAACATGTTGGGATTTGGTATATAGCAACTAGATCTTTCAATGAGATGCATACTTATTATTTCCCCTACTTACCTTTGAGGGCACTAACTCTTGTTGGTGTATAGTTCCATATCGGTTACAACCCTCTGGTACCTTACCCAAGTGACCATTCTTTATCTGTTACCCTAGACCAGGGGTCGACAATTTTAATAGCAAGAGCCATTTTGTTACGACAAACCACTCAAATCAAAGCCCCCAATCAAAATATTCGATTCTGATTGTGGTGGGAGAAACGCACTGTTGATTCAGTCCCGTCCCTCCACAGGTCGCCTAACATATCATTTTTAAACTTTTCAAATTAAAGAAAGACCCAGCCAAATTGTACCATCCATTAACCCCCGAATGAGGCTAATCATACCAGGTGTCTTTAGATCAACAAATTAACTGTTTAATTAGAAAAACTAAATTCTTAAGCACTACTAAGATATAAACAACATTGGCTATCTATTTGTGGTGCCCCTTTTACCTCTGACAATGGATCCTGTTTAGCCATTGCTCGGATGACTACACACGCAGGAAATATTCTCGGAACTTGTTCCTGTAATTGCTCTGTTTCCTTAATTTCACTTGGTTCCTCTGTAGCTATGGGAGAAACTGATACTTTTGATCCTGCCAAATCATTTCCTAGGAGTAGATCAACTCCCTTTACTGGTAAATTGTGGACAACACCTACAGTTACTATCCCAGTTATTCACTCACTTATACAAAGGTACAGGGATATACTCTCCGCCAATTCCATTAACAAAAGCTTTAGTGTTCAAGGCGCTCTCTGGTGGAAACCTCATATCTTACCCCAGCGTGGGTTTCCGTCGGGTGCTCCGGTTTCCTCCCACCACCAAAGACTTGCAGGTTGATAGGTAAATTGGCCATTGTAAATTGCCCCTAGTGTAGGTAGGTGGTAGGAAAGTGGTGGGGAATATGGGATTAATGTTGGAGGAGATGTGGTAGGGAATATGGTATTAATGTAGGATTAGTATAAATGGGTGGTTGATGGTTGGCACAGACTCGGTGGGCTGAAGGGCTGTATCTGTTTCAGTGCTGTATCTCTCTGTGACTCTAAGAGTGTTTGGGTTGCTCCTGTGTCCCTGAATATAAAAGGTTTTCCTGCCTCACTTACAGGATACGGAGTTACTCTCCCCTTTGACAAAAATTCATTATAACTCTCAGGTATTTTATTAACCTCCATACTCCTTTTCGTTTCAGTATCTGGTTTCACATTCACAGCTGTCGTTAAAGCTATAGTCTGGTCTGCTATACTCTGTCAGAGTCTTTTCCTCTGCACTAGCTTTGGGTATCCCAATGAGTACCCCTGTGGGTTTACCTCGAATTTTCCAGCCCTCTGAACGAAGATGACCCGTTTTGTTGCAATGATAACACTTTGGCTTGTGAACCTCACTTCTACCCTCAGCACCTTCCTTTCTGGCCTGAGGAGGTGATCCTGGGGCATTCCCAGCTGTTCCTTCTTGTTCCCGGCTACTTGCCTTCCTTTCACTCTCCCACTTTCTATCCTTCTTGGGTTTATGTGGGTGATGGACTAAATAGGTTGGCTTATTCACAAGCTCAAAATCATCAATTTCTGCAGCTTGCCTAGTTTTCAAAACTTTCAGGTTATCTATATGAGTTCTCACTGCTGAAAGAATGAGTTTTTAAACTCTTGTAAGAGAATCAATTCTCGAAGGTTCTCATATGTGGTTTCTATCTTTAATGCCCGTATCCAACGGTCAAAAGTAATTTGCTTCACCCTTTCAAATTCTAAATATGTCTGCCCGGCCAAGCTCGGCAAGTTCCTGAACTTCTGATGCTAAATTTAAGGGACTAATTCATGCAGCGAGAATAGCCTTTTTTGCCATCTCATAATCTGCAGAAGCCTCTTCAGGAAGCATGATTTAAGCTTCATGAGCTCTGCCTACCAACCTGCCCTGCATAAGCAATGTCCAGCTTTCTTTCGGCCATTTCATCTATTTGTCTATTTTTTTCAAAAGATATGAAAAATGCCTTTACGTCCCTTTCCTCGAACTTGGGAAGAGCTTGTATAAATTTAAACAACTTCTCGCTGGATCCTGAACTAAATTCAGATTCTTCCTGGCCTGAATTTTCCCTGGATTTAAGACTACCCTTTTGTCTTAGTTCCATCTCTTTTAACTTAAATTCCCTCTCTACTCTTTCACTTTCTCTCAGGAAATGCTCTCTGTTTCTCCCTTTCCTCCAATTGTTTATTTGTTTAGAGATACAGCACTGAAACAGGCCCTTCGGCCCACCGAGTCTGTGCCGACCATCAACCACCCATTTATACTAATCCTACACTAATCCCATATTCCTACCACATCCCCACCTGTCCCTTATGTGGGCCGAAGGGCCTGTTCTGTGCTGTATTTTCTATGTTCTATATTTCCCTACCACCTACCTATACTAGGGACAATTTATAATGGCCAATTTACCTACCAACCTGCAAGTCTTTTGGCTTGTGGGAGGAAACCGGAGCACCCTGAGGAAACCCACGCAGACACAGGGAGAACTTGCAAACTCCACACAGGCAGTACCCAGAATTGAACCCGGGTCACTGGAGCTGTGAAGCTGCGGTGCTATCCACTGCGCCACTGTGCCGCTAGTGTGGTCATGTTGCATATTTGTAGTTGGTAACCGGATTAGAGTTTAAGATTAATAAACTTCTACCTTTCTTGTTTAAAATCTAAGAAAACCTGTCCGAATTGATTTCTTTGCCTTACAATTGGAAAGCGGTGAACACGGATTCACTAACGGGGAGCTAAAACACAGCGTTTTTCTAAAAATTAAACCCTGTTATGGTTAAACCCGGCAAAGGCTGAGAGGAAACCCCTAGACCCATCTCACCTGGTCGTAACAACAGCCAAAGGGCCTCTTCCGTGCTGCTGGGATTTAATCAGCAGCGCGAGGGTACCTCCACCACGTGGAGAGAGCATCTTGTAGTATGAAGCATCCTCCCTGTGGGATTGGGGCTGGGTCCCTCCTCTATGGGCAATCTGTGGCCCACGGAGGACCCCCACCAGAAAATCCTCCACCTCCATGAAAAACCCTCCCCCTGGACTTCACACCCATCCTCCCCCCCCCCCCCCCCCCCCCCCACCCATCCACCATCCACCCCGTCCAATGGTGGGAGGGGGGAAGGTTCTTCAATAGTAGGATAGCTCGTGGTCTAGTTCAGTAGTTGAAATGATGCTCTTCCAGTGATGAATTTCAGCAATTACAGTTCAGTAGTTCAAGAAATTTGGTTATTTTCTTTTAAGAAATTAATTGGCTTGACATCAGAATTCTGAGAGTATGATAAATAGGGTTTAAATAAACCAAGGGAGAACTATCTTTTCCTTCAGTATATGCTGTCAGCTGTCTGTCTGTGTCTGTTAACTGTGTCTCAAAAGCCAGTTTTTTATAGCTAGTTTCAAAAGTCAATCAGGAACATTGTAGCTCATGTCCTTGGTCCTGAATGGCTGTATCCTATGGCAATGAGAATGCATCCTTTGACTCAGACCCTGGAGCTTGCTGCCTTAAAGCAGTACTGATCCTGTTACAACCTTAAAGGCACACTGCAGGATCATAACCATTTTTAAAAATTTAGTCAAAAGTGCAATATCTTAGCCATGATGCTGTTATTCAAATGCTAATAATAACGAAAAACAAGTTTGACATATTTCAACAACAATTTAAAGGTTTTTACAGAATAGTTGTTAATTTAATGATACTTTCTCACAAGTACAATGGTAATAAATGTTTAAAAAAATGAAACAAGCCTTTAAAATGGGTTCAATCGATCAAGATCAGGAGCCGCACGAGTCCTTAATGATATACGTGTGGCTCCGGAGCCACAGGTTGCAGATCCCTGCCCTAAACAGTGTCAGCAGCCTATTTAATTAGGATACAGCTGAGTTGTCTGCCCTAACATATTCGTACACAATATTCATGCACAATTTCCATCATGGGTTACTGAACAACAGTCAGGACCAACGACCGAGCTTGGTTGGGGGGGGAGGGGGGGGGGCGCGGATTAAGCCGATTGTAGCACTCTTATTGCAACCCAGGCTAAGATCATTTAATGCAGCACAGACTGAGAACCCTTGGTCAGTATGATTCGGCAATACAGCAGTTGGTGAATTTGCTCATTAAATCATTGTCAAGCTAAATAATGTGAATTTAGGTGGAGTCAACTATAGTACTAATTTTGGTCATCATGTCTGTTGTTAGAGATACCACCGTTCTTGGCCATTCTCCAAACGGTAGCTACGAAACATCCTTGGAAGCTCGGATTCAGAAGGAAGAGGAGGAAATCCTGATGGCCAATAGGAGGTGCCTTGACATGGAAAGCAGGTCGGCCAAGATACATTTGTATCCTCAGAAATACTAAAATGTGCTACTGTGTTCGTTAAATAATATTTTATAGATGTATATTTTAAAATGCTGCAGGGAGAAAATTTCACTGTTTTGCTTAATTGGCACTGATGCTAATTTTATATATACATTTATATTTTTATATTTAATGTATTTTTGTATCCTCTCACTTCAGATGTCAGTCACATTTTAGATTCGACACTATGTGTGAAATAGCAACAAATCAATTTTTAAAAAAAGGTTTACAAAAAGAAAGGCCTGCCATTTCTCTCTCTTTATACGTAACCTGACCTCCTCTTAAGGAGAGGAGCCATGCTCCTGCTGATGGTCCAACCACAATTCACATTTAATTGACCTCACAATGTGCCAATTTAGACTACTTCTCACAGGGAATATCAGAGCAGTCCTTTTTAAGGCACGCTAGGTTAGTAACTAAAGGTTAGACTCCAGACTGCCTATGAGAGATCTGTCACGATGTCTCATATATTCAAGTGCTGTGTGTCGCATACGCTTTCTGTAACTGTTTTCTTGTTCTTTTGTCTTCACCCTTTTCTGTCACGCCACTCTCACTCCTAAACTTAGCTACTGTTTGTAGTTACGTCTGACTGAGTCCTTACAGGTCCATCTCCAAGTTGGGTGGCACTGGTCTCTACAGCACTTACTTGTAAACATAGCCTGAAATTTGTTCCACCACCACCACCACCAAGTTCATCCCCTGTTACAAATAAACTTTTGCTGGTTACCAGTCCTGTTTGGGCCTTTCCTGATGCTGCTGCAAAACCCCTGATGCCCCCTTTCAAGTTCCAGCCTGTCAGAGGTCCTCTTGCTTTATTTTTCTTCACAGGATATGGGCGCATTGGCAAGTTTGAATTTTTGCCCCTCCTTGATTGCACTATGAATATATTTATCCTCGAGGCCCAAAAGCTATTTCGCTGTTAAGTTTCCAGCTGAGCCCCTCCAACTCATCTCTTAGATTATGGCCGGGATTTTACGTTGAGGCGGAGGCCCCTTCTACTGGCTTAAAGGTCGGGAACGAGTCCACCTCCGCCGGCCTGGAAGCCACACCGTGATTTTACGTGGCCCAAGCCCTTAATTGCCCTTGGGTGGGATTTCTGCCCCTCTGAGGCAGGAAGTCCTGCCTCCAGGAGCTGCCAGCCAATTAATCCCATATTCCCTACCACATCCCCACCTTCCCCCAATTCTCCTACCACCTACCTACACTAGGGGCAATTTACAATGGCCAATTTACCTATCAACCTGCAAGTCTTTTGCTGTGGGAGGAAACCGGAGCACTTGGCGGAAACCCACGCAGTCACAGGGAGAACTTGCAAACTCCGCAATGGCAGTACCCAGAATCGAACCTGGGTCCCTGGAGCTGTGAGGCTGCGGTGCTAACCACTGTGCCGCCCTAAAAAAAACTTTCCAGAACATGTTAGCTCATAATCTGCTACCTCTTTCCTACTATCTCCCTGTTTATCCTTCTCTTTCAAGAAAGTAAGATAAAATTTAGTACATAACTAAATGAAATATACAATATTTGGGGCCACTGATTTACAGTTTTGGTGGAAAAATGAACAGCATCGTAAAATTCAACTCCCAAAAGATAAACTGACTTATTCAATCAACATAAATCAGTGGTTTTCATGTTGTATGTTACATGACATAACATCCCTCCCCTTCTCTCCTCCATCCTGCCACTGAAATGCCAAATATCAGGCAAGTGAAAAACAGGTAGCCAACTCCCAGGTCTCTGCCAACATTGGTCTTGAACTAGCCACGAGAAAATATTGTGGAGTGACTTAATAATTCACATATCTCCCTCTGGGTGAAGCATATGGCTGTTATCTTTTACTTCCCATTTGGATTTCTCCAGCCAGCATTAAAGATGGGCAGCACAGTGGCGCAGTGGTTAGCACCGCAGCCTCACAGCTCCAGCGACCCGGGTTCAATTCTGGGTACTGCCTGTGTGGAGTTTGCAAGTTCTCCCTGTGTCTGCGTGGGTTTTCTCCAGGTGCTCGGGTTTCCTCCCACAAGCCAAAAGACTTGCAGGTTGGTAGGTAAATTGGCCATTATAAATTGCCCCTAGTATAGGTAGGTGGTAGGGAAATATAGGGACAGGTGGGGATGTGGTAGGAATATGGGATTAGTGTAGGATTAGTATAAATGGGTGGTTGATGGTCGGCACAGACTCGGTGGGCCGAAGGGCCTGTTTCAGTGCTGTATCTCTAAAACTAAACTAAACTAAAATGGGTGACCTGTTTCTAGGCCTTTTCCAATAATACTTTAGAATTGGCTGCCAGGAGTTGAGGAAGAACAGTGTAGTGGGACTAAATCATTTCATGTGCATCTTTTATCCATCCCTTTGAGAGATGTCTGGTATCCTGGTCATAGCATTGCTGTACATGATTTCTAATCCAACTTCCCCAAATCTGAAATATTTTAAAGGAGCATCAATGGAGAGAGAAACAGAGTTAACGTCTCAGGCTGATGATCTTTCATCAGAACTGGACCTGAAACGTCAACGCTGTTTCTCTTCACAGATGCTATCAGATCTGCTGAGTATTTCCAGTATTTTCTGTTTGAGTTGATTTCCAGCATCTCCAGTATTTGGCTTTTGTATTTTAAAGGTGCTTTGGTTTGAGATGTTGAATGGACTTTGATAGGTTTTTTTGTGCGCGTGATGTTCCAGGATTAAGACCCTTCATGCTCAAATTATTGAGAAGGATGCTATGATCAAAGTTCTGCAACAGAGGTCACGGAGGGAACAAGTCAAGACGGAACAACCAGCTGCTTTAAGACCTTCAAAGTCTCTAGTTTCTATTTCCAATGCTACGTCTGGGCTTTCGTCCTACCCCACACTCCTGTCCAGTAATCCAATAATTGAGGAGAGGAAGGAAGACAAGAGCTGGAAAGGGAGCTTGGGTAAACATGTTTTTTTTTTAAAGTTAAAGGATTTAAGACGAACATCGTAAACCATTATATATAAAAATGTTGATCCAATTCAGTAGCACTCGTGGTCAACCAAAAGAGTTAAGATAACACTGAAGGACTTTTTGACTACAGAATTAGTTAAGTGTCAAAGAAGTGTACTTCTAAACATATTGGGTTTAAGACTGAAATAAGATTGATCAAAAAGCAGAGTTGTAAAATATAATTGCTTGTAGCTTGTTTGTTTCCTTCTGGGTACTACTGTGATGAATACTTGGGAATTAGTTCCTCCTGTTACCAAGCAAAAACCATCACTTTACTTGAATAGCCAAAAGAATTATAAGTTTGTTTTTTTTTCCTCCCCCCATTTCTTCAGGTTTTCTGCTCAGCACAGATAGAAATGAGTCGCATTCTTCCTCCTCGTCCCCAGTACTACCCTCCACACCACTTTTATCAGCACATTCTAAAACAGGAAGCAAGGACAGCAGCACCCAGACGGAAAGAGGTCCCGAACATAACAAATTGGGCACTGCCTCACCATTGCAAGGAAAGCTAGGCAGTAGCAGCTCTGCAAGCATGGAAAAAACAGGTATTGTGTTTAATGGATGTCCTGTGCCCTCATACAGGCGAGCATGTGGTTAATCATATCTTGCCAGGCTGTAGCACGTTGAAGGGTTGAGATAGCATAAACAGGTAGAGTAAAGATTGGGCATCTCATCAGTTGTTAACTTTGAGATTTTTTATTACCTTGGAACACAGCCCAGAAAAATCTGTGTACACCTAGATACCCACCATTCACAGTCGGTGGGTACAAAATACAGCCATAGCGATTTCTTCCCTTTTAGAAAACAAATGCCCATTTTCTACTCTCATCTCCTGAAGGCAGTGACTTATGTCTAGTTATGGCTCCATAGATGCCAGTAGCCCTCTCGTATCTTTATTTTATTTAGAGATACAGCACTGAAACAGGCCCTTCGGCCCACCGAGTATGTGCCGACCATCAACCACCCATTTATACATACCCTACACTAATCCCATATTCCTACCACATCCCCCTATCACCTACCTATACTAGGGGCAATTTATAATGGCCAATTTACCTATCAACCTGCAAGTCTTTGGCTGTGGGAGGAAACCGGAGCACCCGGCGAAAACCCACGCGGTTCACAGGGAGAACTTGCAAACTCCGCACAGGCAGTACCCAGAATTGAACCTGGGTCTCTGGAGCTGTGAGGCTGCGGTGCTAACCACTGTGCCGCCCAGTATAAGCATAGATTATGACTGATGGTTGACTGTTTGAAAATAGGAGGGCAGAGGAGAGCTTGCAGGGTGGTGGGATTGGTATAGGGAACTAACATTTGAACTAGGTTCTTTGCTCAACCAATACCTACAAGGGTTCATATTCCAGCAGGGACCTCTGGCTAACCATCAGGAATGGAAATACTGGTTGCAGACATTGAGGCCAGACTGATGAGATGAAAGCCTCTTCGGCCTACTGTAGGAAAGCTGTAATTTGTGTTTATTTGATCTCTGAATGCTTGATTCCGATACTAGGTGACAAAAACAGTAAAAAAAAAAATTATGCTCGTCAGCACTAATACTTCTCATCAAAGTGAGCACAAAATTCACAAAAAAAAACAAACACATAGCTTTTTTTTACTTTCAATCAGCAGCAGTGACGTGATCAGGTAAGAAAAGGCAGTCAGTAATTCCTCCAGCTGTCAGAGACTGCTATTGGTAAGTGGTGAACAACCACTTTAATACTTCGTTTCACTGTGTAGATTAAATGGAACTTTCTCCTGTGTAATTTTAAGATGACTCTTCACCAAAGGCAAACAGCAAAACTCCAAGCTATCTGTCAAGGGCCGTAATATATATTATATAAGCCTAACTGGTAGCATTTTCATAGTCTCAAAAAGACTGGAAACATAATGTTCTATACAGCATTTGTTGATCTATGCCTCTATACTTTTAACCTTCAATCATTTGGGTAATCAAATACTCGTCCAGGTTCTTTTTCAGTGAATTTAGCTCTAATTACTTTGATGGAAGTCCTCTACAAATCTGTTCCTCTGTGAGGAGATAAAATTATTCCAATTTGTAGACTCAATTGAAACTTGCTAGTGTTGTGCTTTTATTCTGTAGTGCTGAGGTCATGTTTATATCTACATGATTGGCTTTTAGAGTGTAAAGACCTAAATATTTTCTCCAGGGAATGCAAGTTCCAATTTGTCACTTTATAACTTTGAATTGCAGTTGCTCATTAATGAACCCTATTTAATATTTCTGTAGTCTGTTGCAAAATACCCAAAGCTGTACATAGTATTCCAATACGACCATAGCAATAATAAGATAATTTGTTGCAATAAGTGCTCTTGAACCAAATCTTTAATCTGAACCAGATATTGGATGGGTGTTCTATGTATTAACTACTGAGATATATTTGAAGCTTTTCCTTAAAGATTACTTGATGTTACTGAAGTTGTAAAAACTCATTTTTAGTTACATATCAGTTCTTTTGTTTTTATACAGATAGTGCTCCTTTGAGCTGTACACTTGACAGGAGAGCTCCCCCTTCTCCATTTGGGCAGGACCTTGCTGATAATGAGATGGTGGAAATTCTGATTTGAAGTTCTCTCATCTAGAACAGAGTGAGGAGGCAACAAAGGGAATTGGAAATACAAAACCTGATCTCGTTGAGGTCCATTGTGAAAAAAAAACATGTGAAGTTGATCCTGATTTATTCCAGGTGAAGTGCTAATAAAGCTAAAGCACTTCAGGAAGAAACAAAAAATGGACTGAAGGATGTGTATGCTTTATAATCACATTCTTTATAAACAACATACATGGAAAAATAAATTATCCACCTGGCCCTTCATCGACCAATATCAGTACAAACTGTTTCAAGAAGTATCTGCACTGCCTTATACAATACATTCCAACTCGAGTGAATACATTTACATTTGTAAATGGAAGTATTATATACACAAAGAAATAGAGCAGTATGTTAAGACCACAAGCAGCTACGTATTCAAGAGCCACTCTTTGATCAATAACAATGTACTAAAGAGGGACAAGTGGCCTTTGAGGTGAAGGCCAGAGTCGCAGCAAATCTCCAAACCCACTCAATCCTGGTGAAAATAATCCGGTTTTCTCTTGCTTTTGTTCAGTTTACGCAAAACTAGAACACAATTTGAAGGTGGATGTTTAAAACACACTGGATTGTGTATGAAGCTGTTCATTATCAATTAAAGTTAAATCTGCCTTTATTGTCCCTAGGTCATGTATGCAGAGACTCTTAAGTGATCACTAAACATCTGTTCTAGTCCTAAATTTAATGGTTCTAGGATTTCCCCTCCAATTTTCTTTCTTTTCCAACTGAAGCCACTGACTCATAATGACATATGGTTCTGTGGCACTGATAATCTTCCAGCACCTCATCAAAGTGAATATTCTTGAAGAATGAGCCAAAACAGTGTTGGAATGGCCTTTCAACAGTGAGGACCTCACAACTGAGCCCAGTTCTCTTGGTACTTTGGCATCCATGCATGAGCATTTTCTCTACTCATGTCACTGGATAAAATTCAGGAACATGAATCCTGGCTGATTTTTTTTTTCTCGTCCTCCATAGCAAGGGGATACCCAGACTAATTGTAAAGCTCCCTAATGTCTCCACCACTGGTTTCCTGACTAAGATTAACCAGCTCATTACAGGCAACGATTTCAGGTTTCAACCAGTCTTGGAAGACCATCTGAAATATGTCCTAAGCACGGTTATTATAAACCAGTTTCACTATAAACAACTGATGGTTAAAACACATGTGGACCCAGTATAGATCCAGGCTAAGTGATAACCCTCTCCCCAGTCAGAGAAGAAAGACAGATGTGTCTGTTCAGAACATCATTCTGCTTTAGCAATTTTCTTGTTAAAAATGTAAGTTGTGGGATAGAAACATGTAACACTGCAACCTTATATTGCTCTGTACCTTGACAAATGAGGTTCAGACTTGTATCTCCTGTGCACTGTTTACAGTATAATCTGTTAGTTTTATAATATCCTGGGATCCTGAAAATTTTGCCCAACCTTAATATATCTTGAAGCTTCAGGCAGATTGTAGTTCATGTACATTTCAATCTATTGGTTAAAATGCGATTGTTGTAAATGCATCAGACTTTATTTTACTCATATGCAGTTCTGTGGTGTCCATAACAATTCATCCGAGTCCCAAATCTGTGGAATTTGGTGTATGCGGTATATTTTGGCGTACCTTTAATAGACAGGTGTTAATCTTTTGTTCTGCAGGTATAAGCAGATCATAAAGAAACCTTGCACTCTGCTTAATTGATCTGCATTCCAACCTTTTATAATTTGTAGGGCACAATGATAGATCAATAATCTGGGGAAAGAATAAGCAACACGGTTTGCAGCCTTATGAACAGTTTTATTGAGCCTGCTGTTACCAGGAATAAAATTGTACTTGGGTCAGTTGCTCCCACTGCCATTACTGCTACCACCATTAGTGATAAACCTATTGCTGGTGCAGGCACAATGGGCCGAATGGCCTCCTTCTGCGCTGTAACAATTATATGATTCTGTGAACCGTAGTACTTCACTCTGGTGTTGTATAGCTCAAAATACTTTGGAAGGGCAAAAATGGTAATTAGGCTACTGATGTTTTTCAGAGTTCAAGTGGACATATGATGCAAACTTCATCTGCCTACCATTAAGCTTCACTAAAATGTTGCAATGACACAATTTACTCCATTTTAAATTTTTCTTCTCCCTCTTGTTCAGGTTGTTTCATGGCTCCTCCTCCCATTTGGTGCCATTTACTGGCTGATATAGCAGATAGGGGACCTGAGTCCAGCCCTCTTGATGCTGGTCGTAGTTGGCTTGGAGGTGGGTGACCAGAGGGAGCTTGTGGAGGGTGGAGGTAGAGAGTGGACCCCTCTTAATTGCCTGCCTATTTCATGTGAAAATGTGGACCATTTCTACTTGCCAGCGTTTCTGCTAGAAAAGCTGTGATCATCATAAATTTCGAGGGTGAACTTACATTTTTTAATGTAAAAATGCATTTAATTAGTTTTAACTAATATCCCAGCCAAGTTCTCACCTAGATACAATATCTTTGAAATTATTTCCATTCATAATCATTTATACAAGAAATGTGTATACCTATTGTAGATTTATCTAATTTATATTACAGTTGTGACTTGATATCTTTTAGTACACAAGTTAGTGACTGGTTGCATAGTAATTTTATGCCTGGAATATAACAGAAATGCTGCTATATAACAGTTGTATCCCTTAAATACCATAACCCTGTTAAAAGACTCTGGAATAACACATACCTAGGAGGCTGTTACAATCACAAAGCAGGACTATCTGAGTCTTGGTTCAATGCTGAGCATTAAATCTAGACAGTGCTAAGGCGATAACAATAGGAATTCCTGTTATAGTGTTAATCAGTTGTGATTAATCCAATATATATTTATACCCACGACTTGCCCATTTTTACTTTTCAATGTTTTCAAGTTAATGGAAATTGCTGCACTGACTAGCCCAGTGAGATGGTGATGTCCTCTTTGCTATTAAAGTGGTGCCCTCTTATCAGAGCCCAATTAGTAGAAAAGAATTGTGTTCAGCAGTAGGTGACTATATGAAGAGCTCAGCCACAAACCTGTAATTATAATTTCAGAAAGTTGTATGTACAATAATTTGTAAAGAGTTTGCTTTTAAGAAGCCAATTCCAAACTAATGAAATTCACCTGTGCAAAAAAAAAAGAGATACACAGGCTGCAAATGGAATTGATTTATGTCAGAAACTATTGGATAAATGGTTGTCATTTACATATGAAAAATGATAACGTTGAGCTAACCTTAAGAAGGTAACAGTCACTTCATCTACATATTGAGGCACTAAACCAAGTTTGAGGGAAAAAGGTATATAATGTACATATATTTAAATGGCTCTGGCTCTAAAGCCTGTAACATTGCACTGTACCACTCTGTCCTGCACATAAAATTAGTAATGTCTTGTTCAAATTTGTGAATAACCTAGTTAAAAATACCAAGTCATGACTGTATATAGCATTTCAAAAACTGATTTTTATTCAAGTTTCAAAATTAGCCTCACTCTAGGGATGGAGAAAGGTTTTTAAAAATTCAATCTTCAAGATTTTGATAGGCAGGCATTTGGTTACTCAAGTTGTGCACTTAACAATTAGGAAATAAATCTCAGATATGTGGTGCATTTTTTAAAAAAGTTTTTTACTCTGTTGTATATAATCCAAAACTATTTAGACTTTTAAAGCTGGCTTTTTGCTCTTAAGTTAAAACCAACTGTATTTTGTATTTTCTCAGTTGTATTGTTTATTGTATATTTAATAGAAATGTTTTCTAAATTGTAATGAAATCAGCTCAGTGTTGTCTTTCTTACTAATTGTATTCTAGCATAATGCCACTCATAAACAGTGAAACAACTTAAAAAATTCTAATGTTCAAAGCAAAGTAATTGTATTCATTATAAGGCAAGACTACTGAGTAGTGAACCTTTAGTTCAAGCCCATTCTGTGTCCTATCCTGTGATGTTTACATGGCTTAATTAGTAACTAGAGCACAAATGCCATGCCTCTATTGTGCCACTGCCACCAAATGTTTTATCCAGTTGCTTCATGAACAGCTATGGGGGTGGCGGGGTAAATCTCAGTAAAGAACAGAATGTTTTATCCACAAATTCATCTACTGAATAATGAGTGTGAAACACTATTGTTCAAATAACAAGTTGTCTCATTTTCCTGATCGACACTTCATTGGAAAAGCAAATTGGGTGAAGTGTAAAAGGGGCTGTTGAATCTTTCTCAGCCATTTCCTGCTACCACCCAAGATGATTTTCAACCCACTTAAATAATATAAACACAAGTTGCAAAATATTTATTGGGTGGGCTGTTAAAAAAAAAACTTTTTAACTGTTAAATTCCAGCTTAGGAATGTGTTTTTAAACCATCCAGGATTTTCCCAAATCTTGGAATCCTTGGGTGGTCTTTTCAGTCTCCGGCAATGTAATGAGCACCTTGGATTTCACCACCTCCTCAAATGATCCAGGACGACAAGACAGCTGTGTTCAAATCCCAAGACACAGGTCATTAAACTAGCCATTGGGGTCCAACCATACAAGGGTTTAAGACCATAGCAGAGATGTCATAATAGTTGATATGTGTGTAGTAAAGAAGGCTATCCTTCCACTCTGATTTAATATAGTGCGATTTTTATAAAGTATGTTTTTAATCAGAATAGATGCTTCAACTTGAGATTTATTGAAACTGACAGTGTGGTTCCACACCCTGACTGGTTTCCATGGAAACATTTCAAAGCATATTGCAGGATGCTGGTGCCAACAAGACATAGTAATCTGACTTTAAAAGCACTTTACACCAGGGACAAGACTGAAATGTGTTTGTAATCACCCAGCACTGTGTCAAAACTGGAAAAGAGCAACTGATCCCTGCCAGAATCTGACTCTGCTGACTACCTCTTAATTAATATTGAAAGGCAATAATCTTAATAAGTGGATTTACGAATTTAATCTAAAAACTCTTAATTACGACTCCAACACTAGGCCTGGCACAGGGACACAACCACCATGCAGTAGTGATGCAAGTTCCCTTCCCACATTGCTGAGTTCCTTTTTGTAGCTGTGGGGCTGTGAGAAGTACGAAGTTGATCATGTATCTATAAAGAAGAGACGACTATCACTGACATGCCTCCTAGCAACAATCAGTAGAAACCTTGGCAACAGGCTGCCTTGTCACTCACTCAATTGCAGCTGATGTGTAACTAGCTGAAACGGAAGCAGTTATTCCAAATTGCTTCAATTCTTGATCCATAATAATGAATATGATCTTGTACGTGGTAGTGTTTAATGCTTAGTTTGTACCATCATCCTTGATTTTTCAGCTCTTCGAACTCTAACCTGACTGCTTACACATGAAATTAAGTAGCACTTTGGGCAGCAGTGGAGTTTTGCCAGGCCAAAAGGGCAACTTCAGATGGTCCAGGAGCTGAGATACTTGTTTGTTTCTGTAATATTGGGTTTCTGCCATTTTGCTATGAGTTTAATAACTGAATCCACAGTGATGTGTTAGCAATGCCACCCCAACAATGCATGACTAAAAGTACCACCAGATGAAAACAAATTACTCTCTCGCTTGAATTTAAAACAAAACCCTGAAAACTGTTCATGTAACAGTAGATAATACAAAAGGTTTTTGGTAATATACTGGAGATTGCAATGCCGTGGGACCTCCCTACAGCATCAGCATGTATTCGAAAGTTCCAAATTCTTTGATTTTTGGTGAACACTGAAGCCGTTGTCTTAGGTTCCCGCCACCATCTCCATTTTCTTACACACTGACTCCATCCCTCCCCCTGGCAAATGAGGCTGAACCAGACCATTCACAGCCTTGTTGCATTTGACCCCAAGATAAAGCTTAGCTTGGGTATAAAATTAAAACCTGACCCGGGTCCTGAGTTCTTTAATTTTTTTAAATGCCCAACCCGATCCGAACCCACACATGTAGTCAGGTTTGGTTGGCTAGCCAGGCTTTACTGCGGAGTCCGGACTTCGCATTTCCCGCCTTGAAGTCCTGAATGTTCATTTGAAGATTACTTCCCGGAGCAAGACAGCACTGTCCACATCCAGCCCGACCCGAGCCTGAATGCTGGACTCAGAAGAGAGACCTGACCGACCCGAACCCCACATGTCGTCGGGTCTGTTCGGTTCGGGTAGCCATGCTTTACCCCAAGATAAGCTTCCAGCTACAAATATACTCCATCACAAAGACTGCTTATTTCAACCCCTGTAACATCGCCTGGTTCCACCCCACATCGCCTCATCTCCTGAAACCCTCATCCATGCCTTTGTTATCTCTTGACTATTCCAATGCTCTCCTGGCTTCCACCCTACATAAAGTTGTGTTCATCCAAAACTTTGCTGCTCACCAAGTCCCATTTGCTCATCGCTTGATAACATACCTTGGCTCCCAGTCTGGCAATGCCTTGATATTAAAATTCTGATACTTGTTTTCAGATCCCTGCAAAGTCCTGTCCCTCCTTATCTCTGTAACCTCTACCAGCCCTATAACCTTTCTCTGAGATCTCTGTGCTTCTCCAATTCTAGCCTCTTACACATCATTAAATTTAATCACTCCACTATTAGTGGCTATGCCCTCAGCTGCCTTGTCCCTAAGCTCTGAAATTCCCTCACTAAACCTCTTCACCACTCTATCTCTCCTTCTAACATGCTCCTTAAAACTTACTTTGGCCAAGCTTTTGCTCATCTGTCCCTATATCTCCTTGTGTGGCTTGGGTGTTAAATTTTGTCTGGTCATGCTTCTTTGAAGCACCTTGAGATGTTTTATTACTTCAAAGGCATTACAGAAATACAAGTTGTTGTCGGTATCTGGAAAATATCTGTACAGGGCAAGGATTGGGAAACACATTGTTGGCCTGTACAGACAGAGTGAGCTCGGCCAGTGTCAGTCGAAGAGTGCAGATAATTTGCCTGTTAAGATAGTAGCCCTGGACCGGTTACAGAATTGGCATTGAACTCAAAATTACCAATAGCAGCAGTACAAATGTCACAGGAAGTAAGAATTCTGTTAATTGAAATCGATTAGTACAGGCAGAATACTTGCACATTACGTTTAAAAAGTACAGATGTCTGAATGTTGATTATATTAAGAGTACATTTGGGACTCCACAAAGATAAATACAAATGATGAAGGCCATGAAGCTTATCCTTCCATAGAAACCTAATGTTCTCCCATCACAGTGTCTAACTACCTCTACTACTATACCTGGATAACCTTTTCAGGTATTTATCAATCCTCTACATGGCTTGTATCCAATTGTACCTTATCCTTCTCTTGCACTTGCGGTTTAACTAGAAATAGTACACCAGATTAAACTTTTCAATTCCAAACATTGTTATATACCTTTAAGATTCCTTTACATGTGCCTCCACTTAGGTTAAAATAGGCAGTTTAAACTTTTAATTCTTAACGTGAGCTGCGTTTGGGTCAGATGCCTGATTTCCAGCCCCACCCCCGGCATCAATTTATGGACTCCACTGAGTGGAGTGGACTGAAAAATAGGGTGGAGTGTAAATTGGCTCTCTGACTCATTCCACTGGGCATGTTAGGTTAAAATCAGGGCTTAAACCTTTCTACTATTTCCTCAACTGGTCATTTGACGTTAGAAATCGGTCTAGTCACCCTCCCCTGCACCACTTCTCGTGCTTGGATGTTTCCCTCATGTCTCAAACTTAATAGCAATGTCTGTATATCAAGATGCTTTCCATGAATTGCATATATGAATCATCCCAAATGAAATTAAAATGTTCATCGTGATTCTTTGTAGGTTCTTAGGACAGATTATATAATTTTTGAATGTTTGGTTAAAGCTTCCTACACTTCCTCTTTTTGAATATCACTACCCCGCACCAACCCCCCCTTGCTCCATCCTGTAGCCACTCCCTAGCATTCAGTCAGGCCATGATCTTTAAATATCTGTGGCAGGAAAATCTCATCTCTTCAGAATACAGTAGCAAACAATACACAGTATGTTTCCTCTGCCTCTGACTACTGTCTCCACCCTTGCATTGGAACAATGTCTGTGAATATCCTGACAAATTATTCATTTAACACATTCACCACCTGCAGGTTTTGTCTAACTTGCTAAAACACACATTAATTCTGATACCATTCTGTGGACATGCGCCAAGTGATATTTATAATTGCACCCCCTAATTATTCCATCTTTCTGTTTCTGTGACTCGGCTTTGAATCTAGCCCAGATTGAAAGAATTAAAGCTTACACTGTCCAAAAGCTGTAAAGGTTCTGCATGAAATACATTTGGCAGCCAGTAACCTGGCAGAGACCAGTTCCTTGTATGTATGAGCCAACAGTACAAAATTGCCCATAATTTAGCATTAACATCTCCTTTCAGGAGGCTAAAAGCATTTCCACTGTGGGAAATGAAATGTGTTAGAGGTGCAGTCAGTTCTGTTCTACTGAGGTTGGGACTGAGGCACATTATGAAGAAAGTAGTTGAATGTTACTCTGCATTTAATTTGTTTGACATCTAATCTAGCTGTGCTTTTTCTGATCATAGAGGGTTATGAGTTCATATTCCCTGCATGAAATCTTACCACCAGGACTGACTATTGGGAATTTTTAATGAACAAAAAATTGGAAGCATGCACTTAAATTCCCACTATGTGCTCCAAATGAACAAGATGCTGCATCAGAAGCATGAACTCGTAAAGTTACGAGTTAGGTGCCAGAATTGGAAGCAACAATTCCATACACTGGCACTGCCATCTTTCAGAAGATGTAGTAAATAACCTGAAAAGCAGATAGCAGGGAAAAGGGACACACATTTTGGGTGTATACCTTTCAGCAGAAAATTAACTTCTCTTTGTAGATGCTGACTTTTAAATTGTACCATGGTAGAACTCTCAGTTGAATTAGTTTTGAGTTAATGCTTTGTAGACAGAATGTAGATGGAGCACATTATAAAAAGAAAAAAGGAAAGACTTGGATTTATATAGCACCTTTCATGACCGCAGGACGTCCCAAAGTGCTTTACAGCCAATGAAGTACTCTTAAAGTGCAGCCACTGATGTAATGTAGGAAGGACAGCAGCCAATTTGTGCACAGCAAGCTCCCACAAACAGCAATGTGTTAATGACCAAATAATCTGTTATTGTGATATTGATTGAGAGATAAATATTGGCCAGAACACCAGGGATAACTCCCTTGCTCTTCTAAATAGTGCCATGAGATCTTTTACATCCACCTGAGAGGGTAGACAGGGTCTCGGTTTAACGTCTCATCTGAATAACGGCACCTCCGACAGTGCAGCATTCCCTCAGTACTGCACTAGAATGTCAGCCTTGATCTTTGTGCTCAAGTTCTGACGTGGAACTTGAACCCACAGTTTTGTGATTCAGGTGAGATTGCTAGCAACTGAACCAAGGCTGATGTATTGTTAATGGTGTCAAATTTTGGATGAGATGTTAAATCGAGGCCTGATCTCCCCTCTCCAGTGGATGTAAAAGTTTGAAACAGCACTATTGTAAGAAGAGCAGACAACTTTTCCTAATGTCCTGGCCAAAATTTATCCCTCAAACAATGCCGCTAAAAATCAGATATCTTGCTGTGTGCAAATTGGTTGCTGTAGTTGCCTATGTTACAACAGTACAGTGACTGCATGTCAAAAGTAATTCATTGGCTGTGGGACTGTGGAAGAAGCTAGATAAATAAAATGCAAGATCCTCCTTATTCAGTTATAATGCATACAGTGAAAGTGCAACAGCAGTTGTTTGAAAGATTGATTTTCGATTGGAAACAAACTTACTGTTTCCAGGGTCAGTTAGTCTCCTGTCTCAGTGACTTTTGTCCATGAACTGTTTAGGCTGCTCATGTTGTCAAAGAATTCCACCAAAGACGCAGTTAGTTTAGCAGAAATACTTTATTTATTCTATTACCATAACAAGGGCAAAGGTCACAGTTTGCAGGTTGAGTAAAGTAGAATGTTGCCAAGTCCAAAATTGCTCTTTTATTCATTCATGGGATGTGGGTGTTGCTGGCAGTGCCTTACGGTTTTATGATGGTGAGTAGGTTGTTAATGAAGCTGCTAAAGATGGTGGGGCCTAGCACACTACCCCCAAGGAACTCCTGCAGCAGTGTCCTGGGAATGAGATGATTGGCCTCCAACAAATACATCCACCTTCCATTGTATGACTCTAGCCAGCGGACAGTGTTCCCCCGATTCCCATTGACTTCAATTTTACTCAGACTCGTTGATGTCACATTTGGGCAAATGCTGTCTTGATGTCAAAGGCAGTCACTGTCACCTCACCTCTGGAATTCAGCTCTTTTATCCATGTTTGGACCAAGGTTGTAATGAGGTCTGGAGGCGAGTAGTCCTGATGGAACCCAAACTGAACATTGGTGAGGTGGTTATTGCTGAATAAGTGCTGCTTGAAAGCACTGTTAATGACACCTTTCATCATTTTGATGATGATTGAGAGCAGACTGATGGGGTAGTAACTGGCCAGACTGGATTTGACCTGCTTTTAGTGTACAGGACATACCGAGCCAATTTTTCTATTTATCGGGTTGATGCCAGTGTTGTAGCTGCACTAGAACAACTTAGCCAGAGGTGCGGCTAGTTCTGGAGCATATGTCTTCAGCACTATAGCTGGGACATTGCCAGGGCCCATAGCCTTTGCTGTATCCAGTGTGCTCCACTGTGTCTTGATATTATGTGGAGTAAATCAAATTGGTTGAGGATTGACATTTGTGATGGTGGGGACCACAGCTAGCTAAAAATGTTTGCAAACACTTCAGCTTTGTATTTGACACTCGTGCTGGGGTCTGCCATCACTGAGAATGGAGATTTCCTAGAGTCTCCTCCTCCCAATAGTTATTGAATTGTCCACCACCATTTATGACTGAATGTGGCAGGACTGCAGAG